>NC_041385.1:644679172-644744136 GCF_002162155.2 Triticum dicoccoides | reverse complement strand
ATTATCTAATCGAGATCTCACCTAGAGCCAACAGAGACGGAGCCATTCCTCTCCAAGCACACCACGACAAGAACACCCCTCGCGAGGCTGTTCTTCCTCTGTACTGTTCATCATCAGTCCAAGAGGCAATCCACCACCACACACTAGAGTAGGGTATTACACCACAATGGTGGCCCGAACTAGTATAAACCATGTGTCCCTCGTGTTGTTCATCATGTAGCTTAGATTCGCGGGGAGGCCTTGGGGCATGGATCAGTAGGGAGAAGATCTTCGTGCGCACCCCAGACTTCGAACCTTAAGGGTTTTGCCGGAACCCGATATCCAACACACTCGACCAATAGTAGTCGGCTGTTGAGTTTCTCCCTCCTTGCCCTTGGGGTCATGCAATGCCTTGACGCGGGGTTCTTTGGGGGACTCATAAGAGGGGAGGACTCTGCCTCTCCCCCTCCTCCGAACTCTCTTCATCGCCATCATCATCATTGCCGTCATCACTCTCATCATCATCAAATCTCTTCGAGTACTGCTGCACTGTGTCACTCGTCATGTCTTGAGGCGAGTGGTCCACCATGGGGATCCGGGAGATCAAGTTCTGGAAGTCCTGAGAAGCAAACACATGCAAACATGAGGATCAATCATACAAAAGACAAACTGCAATTGAACCGACTGAATTAGAGACAAATACCTCAATGGGTGGCAGGTCCTTATGAAAGGCTGGCACCAACCGAGTCCCCCGCGGATTGTCACAAGCGCAGGTGATGACCTTGATCTTGGCGCCCACATCCTTCTTGATGAGATCATCAGGATGCACCCGAGTGGAGTCACCCGGCCCCACAACAACATGGGGTGAGCCGTAGCCTGTAGTGGCTGGATGCAACGACTGAAGAAAGTCTCCAGCAAGTCCATACCATTCACCCCAGCATTCACAACTCCAATCAACATGCTGGACATGATGTCAAGGACCACCTTCTCCTCCTTCTCCACAATGAGGGTCGGTGGAGCTCGTACCCTCTCGGTCGAGTACCGCGGGAGGCTCGACTGGCTATTGGCAATGAGGACTAATGTCTACTATGCAACCTTCTTCTTGTAGACTCGTGTTGGTTCTCCAAGCGTCGAGTTTTTTAGGACAGTAGCAAATTTCCCTCAAGTGGATGACCTACGGTTTATCAATCCATGGGAGACGTAGGATGAAGATGATATCTCTCAAACAACCCTGCAACCAAATAACAAAGAGTCTCTTGTGTCCCCAACACACCAAATAAAATGGTAAATTGTATAGGTGCACTAGTTTGGCGAAGAGATGGTGATACAAGTGCAATATGGATTGTAGATATAGGTTCTTGTAATCTGAAAATATGAAAACAGCAAGGTGACTAGTAACAAAAGTGAGCGAAAACAGTATTGCAATGCTTGAAAACAAGGCCTAGGGATCATACTTTCACTAGTGCAAGTTCTCTCAATAATGATAACATAATGAAATCACATGGCAATCCCTCAACGTGCGACAAAAGTCACTCAAAGTTCCGATCGCGGAGAACATAAGATGAAATTGCTTGTAGGGTACGAAACCACCTCAAAGTTATTCTTTTCGATCAATCCATTGAGCTATTCCTATAAGTGTCACAAACAACCCTAGAGTTCATAGTGAAATAACACCATATGACACACATCAATACACCCTAATGTCACCTAGATACTCCAATGTCACCACAAGTATCCGTGGGTTAATTATATGACATGCATCACACAATTTCAGATTCGTAGTATCCAATCCAACACAAAGAACTTCAAGAGCATCCCGAGATTTCTACCGGAGAAAGGAATATGGAAACGTGCATCATGCCCTATGCATAGATTACCCCAATGTGAAAACAGGAATGCGCAAGTTGATAACCAAAATATACATCAAGTGGGTCAACATAACATCTCATTGTCACCACAGATATCGCATTGCAAGACATACATCTAGTGCTCTCACATCTAAAGATTCAATTTGAGATAACAAAGCCTTAAAGGAAAAGACTCAATTCATCACAAGGAGTTAGAGAGGGAAGAACAACATAAGATCCAACTATAGTAACTGTTGGGGATATAACTACTGAGCGTAAACCGCCCAGGAGGGGCTGGTTCACCTTCAACTATATTGAAGCCCACGAAGACCTGGAAGATGACGCTTTACTAATGAAGCTTAGAGGCCCGGAGCCCAAAGGCGGATTAGGGCCCATAGTGGTAAACCGCCATGGTTATGTAACTTGTATTAAAAGTTAGGAAAGGAGAGACCAAGCCGGACACTTGTATGAGCCGACCTCAGGACTCTAGAAACCGGTCGAGCGTCAACCCATGTATATAAGGGGATGACCTGGCGGCGGTTCAAGGATAAGAAACAACAACTAGAGACCCACGCAAAGCGTATTTGCTCCCTGGTC
Organism: Triticum dicoccoides; assembly: GCF_002162155.2. Lineage (NCBI taxonomy): Eukaryota > Viridiplantae > Streptophyta > Magnoliopsida > Poales > Poaceae > Triticum > Triticum dicoccoides. Next base: position 644,741,713 of record NC_041385.1, on the reverse strand, counting down.
ATTGAAACCCAATCAATTCCATCACAACTAGACGTAGGCTTTTACCTTCATCGAAGGGGCCGAACTAGTATAAAACTCTCGTGTCCCTTGTCCGGTTTAACCCCTTCAAGCTAACCCGTTGCGATGGCTCCACGACTAAGTCCTTCCATGAGGACATCTGACGTGTTAATTCCACGACAGTTGGCGCCCACCGTGGGGCTATCACATGATGGTTTTGAGTTCTTGAAGGGCAGCTTTGAAGGACTCAAAGGGTACGCGGTTGGCCGGATGACCAAGAGTCGTCGTGGCAAGCTCTACATCAACGATGAAGGATGGGGCCCTGAGGCTGGCTCAATCGAGTACGGTTACCGGGTCCCCTTTGGCGGAATTCATGTCTTCATGGGCAAGATCAGCGAACTGGGCCCTGAGCCGAACATCTGCACCGACCTCATCGAGACGGCTCAGCGTGCGAGTCCTGCCCGGGTTAAGCCCGCCATGAAGCGTGCGTTCGTAGGATGTGTCCATGGGATCGGATCTGAACCGGTGTCTGAAGGCGAGATGGTTGTTTATTCCGACGGCGAATCATCCACTAGGGAAACCGAGTCCCTGTACCAAATTCATGATTGTGTGTTCAAAGGATATTCCGATGGCAACAGTATTCCGGACCTCCTTGAACCACCAAGTCGGGTTGCTGTTTTCATGGCCGGAACACAGCCCACTTTGCAGTCTTCATCTACAGCAGCAAAGAATTCCGGATCAGCGGCCGCGGCAGGAGGTCCGGTGCGCCGACCGGCTCAAGTTGTCTCTGGTTTGATGGATGCATGGGCGACCTTGTTAACCACGGCAGTTACCTGAGAGACGCAGGATTAGCACAATGCGGACATTGCGAAGCTGAAGGACCAGATAACACAGGCTAAGGAGGACCTGGCAGCTGAGGATGCTAGGATGGCTGAAGAATGGGCCGCCTTGGATGCGCAGTCACACCAGATACAGGCGCAGAATTACCGGCTCATGTTGGATTAGAATGCATCAAGTGATGTAATATGGAGGAAGTATCGATCACATATGCCGCGGTCTTCGAGGGACTAAATCTCTTCAATATGCCGGGGGCTGGGCCCAGTAATCCGGCAGCTACAAACCAGATCAATGCGCCTAGGGAAGCGCCGGATCAAGCATGGATAATGGAACCACCTCGTCGAACAGATAACTCGCCGCAATACGTATCAACACCACCGGGTCACTTTTCTAGCCCTTTGGATAACATGATTGCTGCGGCATCTCGCATGGCAGCTATTCCGATGGAGGGCGATTCACTGGCGGCGATTGAGACGCGGCGGGCCAGGGATCTTCTTCAAACCACCGTTGTGCAACAGCAGGCTTATTCTTATAGCCGAGACAGAATTCATTCAACCCCCCGCCCGAGCAAAAGCTATAGCAGGCACATAGATGAGCCGGAGGTGTCTAGCAGCGCACGGCGCCGTAATGCCCCTCAAGGGCCCAATCCGGCGCGCGGCGAGGCAAACGCTCAAGACGTGGTGGATAATGGCAGAGCATGAAGGGAGGCCGCTTTAGCAGCACAATATGCGTGTCATTATCAACCCGCCCCGTTTCAGCCAGCGACGTCACTAGACCGAGGCACCGGGCTTGCTTTCAGTTCCTGGGGAGTGCCGTGTCTCATTCCGGCTCTCCGTAATGTGCGACTGCCTAAGGATTTCAAGGGTCCACGTAAGGTGCCTAATTACACCGCTGATCAGCCGCCTCAGGCGTGGGTGGAAAGTTATGAGATGGCAATGGAGATGCTGGATGTGGATGAAGCGGCATGTGCAAAGTACTTGACGATGATGTTGGAAGGGACAACCCATACTTGGTTGAAAAACTTATCAACCAACTCCGTCGAGTCATGGGACTAGTTGAAGGCCCGGTTTATAGCCAATTTCAAAGATACATGCAAACAGCCTATGTCCATTGTGGATCTGGATGCCTGTGTTCAAGGGGAGAAGGAGTCAACAACTCATTGGGTGCGCCAGGTTTCAGAAGTTTTGCACTCGTCAGACCGCATTAACGCTGGCCAAGCAATCATAACACTGGAGCGTAATTGCCGGTTTAAGTCACTAAAGATGAAGTTAGGACGGCTTAAGTGCCACTGCAATGACATGGGAACCCTTATGGCAGCCTTGGTGAAGTATGCCGATTCTGATAATACCAAGGATCCCGATTCTGATGAGGAGAAACCGGAGAAGGGAAAGAAGAACGGTGGTGCAAAGGGACAACAGCACAACCAAGGGGGCCATGGGAGTAATTGTAAGCGCAAAGTGGATAATTCACATTTTGTGGCTAATGCTAATGTGCAGCATCGTAAAGGTAAACCGCCCCAGCGCGGTGGTGGTATGAATCTGGAACGTTTGTTAAACCAGCCCTGCCCGAAGCACAGGACCAAGGAGGTTCCAGCTATAGGGGAATGTAGCAGAAATTGAAAATTTTCTACGCATCACCAAAATCAATATATGGAGATTCTAGCAACAAGAGAGGGAGAGTATGAGCATCTTCATACCTTTGAAGATCGCTAAGCGGAAGCGTTAGTAGAACGTGGTCGATGGAGTCGTTCACGAAGCGATTCAGATCGCGGCCGCATCCTATCTAAGCACCGAACAACGGTGCCTCCGCATTCAACACACGTGCAGCCCCGGGACGTCTCCTCCTTGATCCAGCAAGGGGAGAGGAGATGTTGAGGGAGAACTCCGACAGCACGACGACATGGTGGTGGTGGAGCTCGTGGTATTCCTGCAGGGCTTCGCCAAGCACTATAGAGGAGAAGAAAGAGTTGTAGGAGGGAGGGGATGCGCCAAAAGCAAGGTTGTGGCAGCCCTCCCACCCCTCCACTATATATAGGGGCAAGGGGAGAGGGGAAGGCGCCCTAGGGTTTCCCCTAGGGGGCGGCGGCCAAGCAGATTGGATCTCCCTAGGGAAAATCCTAGGGAGACTTGCCCCCCGAGCCAAGCAGGTGGAGGATTGCCTCCCAAGCCAGGTGGAGGCGCCCCACCTCCCCAAATAACGTGGGAAAGGGTGTGGGGGGTGCACCACCCCTTAGTGGGCTGGCTTTCCCCTTCCCCTTTGGCCCATGAGGCCCTCCAACACTTGCCGGGGCTCTCGAAACACCTTTCGGTCATGCTGGCCATAGCCTGGTACCCCCGGAACACTTCCGGACTCCAATACCCTTCGTCCAATATATCGATCTTCACCACCGGACCATTCCGGAACTCCTCGTGATGTCTGGGATCACATCCAGGACTCCGAACTACCTTTGGTAACCACATACTATTTCCCATAACAACTCTAGTGTGTAGACCCTACGGGTTCGGGAACAATGCAGACATGACCGAGACACCTCTCTGGCCAATAACCAATAGCGGGATCTGGATACCCAGATTGGCTCCCACATGTTCCACGATGATCTCGTCGGATGAACCACGATGTCGGGGATTCAATCAATCCCGTATACAATTCCCTTTGTCTATCGGTATGTTACTTGCCCGAGATTCGATCGTCAGTATCCCAATACCTCGTTCAATCTCGTTATCGGAAAGTCACTTTACTCGTTCCGTAATGCATGATCCCATGACTAACTACTTAGTCACATTGAGCTCATTATGATGATGCATCACCGAGTGGGCTCAGAGATACCTCTCCGTCATACGGAGTGACAAATCCCAGTCTCAATTCGTGCCAACCCAACAGACACTTTCGGAGATACCTGTAGTGCACCTTTATAACCACCTAGTTACGTTGTGACGTTTGGTACACCCAAAGCATTCCTACGGTATCCGGGAGTTGCACAATCTCATGGTCTAAGGAAATGATACTTGATATTAGAAAAGCTCTTAGCAAATGAACTACACGATCTTGTGCTATGCTTAGGATTGGGTCTTGTCCATCACATTGTTCTCCTAATGATGTGATCCCGTTATCAATGAAATCCAATGCCCATGGTCAGGAAACCATAACCATCTATTGATCAACGAGCTAGTCAACTAGAGGCTCACTAGGGACATGTTGTGGTCTATGTATTCACACATGTATTACAGTTTCCAGTTAATACAATTATAGCATGAACAATATACAATTATCATGAACAAGGAAATACAATAATAACCATTTTATTATTGCCTCTAGGGCATATTTCCAACAGTCTCCCACTTGCACTAGAGTCAATAATCTAGTTCACATCACTATGTGATTGTAACGAGTCCAACACCCATTGGATTTGATCATATCTCGCTTGTGAGAGAGGTTATTAGTCAACGGGTCTGAATATTTCAGATCCATGTGTGCTTTACAAATATCTATGTCATCTCCTAGATGCAGCTACCACGCTCTATTTGGAGCTATTCCAAATAACTGTTCTACTATACGAATCCGGTTTACTACTCAGAATAATCCGGATTAGTGTCAAAGTTTGCATCGGCGTAACCCTTTACGACGAACTCTTTTACCACCTCCATAATCGAGAAAATTCCTTAGTCCACTAGTTACTAAGGTTAAGTTTGACTGCTGTCATGTGATCCATTCCTGGATCACTCTTGTACCCCTTGGCCGACTCATGGCAAGGCACACTTTAGGTGCGGTACACAGCATAGCATACTGTAGAGCTTACGTCTAAAGCACTGGGGACAACCTTCGTCCTTTCTCTCTCTTCTGCTATGGTCAGGTCTTGAGTCTTACTCAATACTCACACCTAATAACATAGCCAAGAACTCCTTTGCTGATCTATTTTTGAACTCCTTCAAAATCTTGTCATGGTATGTATTCATTTGAAAGTACTATTAAGCGTTTTTTGATCTATCCTTATAGATCTTGATGCTCAATGTTCAAGTAGCTTAATCCAGGGTTTCCATTGAAAAAAACTTTTCAAATAACCCTTTATGCTTTCCAGAAATTCTACATCATTTCCGATCAACAATATGTCAACAACATATACTCATCAGAAATGCTATAGTGCTCCCACTCACTTCTTTGGAAATACAAGTTTCTCATAAACTTTGTATAAACCCAAAATCTTTGATCATCTCATCAAAGTGTATATTCCAACTCCGAGATGCTCACTCCAATCCTTATAAGGATTGGTGGAGTTTTGCATACTTGTTAGCATCTTTTAGGATTGACAAAACCTTCTGGTTGTATCACATACAACCTTTCCTCGAGAAAATCTTCGAGGAAACAATGGTTTTTGACATCCTATCTGCAAGATTTCATAAATCATGCAGTAACTGCTAATACAGTTCCAACAGACTCATAGCATCGCTATGAGTGAGAAAGTCTCATCGTAGTCAACTCCTTGAACTTGTCAGAAAACATCTTAACGACAAGTCGAGCTTTCTTAATGGTGACACTTACCATCATTGTCCGTATTCCTTTTAAAATCCATATGTACCCAACAGCCTTATGACCATCAAGTAGTTCTTCCAAAGTCTACACTTTGTTTTCATACATGGATCCTCTCTCGGATTTTATGGCCTCGAGCCATTTGTCGGAATCCGGGCCCACCATCGCTTCTCCACAGCTCGTAGGTTCATTGTTGTCTAGCAACATGACCTCCAAGACAGGATTACGTACCACTCTGAAGTAGTACGCGTCCTTGTCGACCTATGAGGTTTGGTAGTGACTTGATCTTAAGTTTCATGATCACTATCATCAGCTTCCACTTCAATTGGTGTAGGTGCCACAGGAACAACTTCCTGTGCCATGCTACGCACTAGTTGAAGTAACGGTTCAATAACCTCATCAAGTCTCCACCATCCTCCCACTCAATTCTTTCGATAGAAACTATTCCTCGAGAAAGGACCTGTTTCTAGAAATAATCAGTTCTGCTTCCGGATCTGAATTAGGAGGTATACCCAACTCTTTTGGGTGTCCTATGAAGATGCATTTATCCGCTTTGAGTTCGAGCTTAAAAAACTTTTCACATAAGCGTCGCAGACCCAAACTTTCAAGAAACGACAGCTTAGGTTTCTCTAAACCATAGTTCACATGGTGTCATCTCAACGGAATTATGTGGTGCCCTATTAAAGTGAATGCGGTTGTCTCTAATGCCTAACCCATAAACGATAGTGGTAATTTGATAAGAGACATCATGGTATGCCCCATATTCAATAGGGTGCATCTATGATGTCGGACACACCATCACACCATGGTGTTCCAGGCGGTATTAGTTGTGAAACAATTTCCACAATGTCTTAATTGTGTACCAAAATCGCAACTTAGATATTCATCTCTATGATCATATCATAGACATTTTATCCTCTTGTCACGACGATCTTCAACTTCACTCTGAAATTACTTGAACCTTGCAATAATTCAGACTTGTGTTTCATCAAGTAAATATACTCAGTATCTACTTCAAGTCATCTGTGAAGTAAGAACATAACGATATCCACTGCGTGCCTCAGCACTCATTGGACTACACACATCAAATGTATTACTTCCAACAAGTTGCTTTCTTGTTCCATCTTACTAAAAGCGAGGCTTTTTAGTCATCTTGCCTATGTGGTATTATTTGCATGTCTCAAGTGATTCAAAATCAAGTGAGTCCAAACGATCCATCTGCATGGAGTTTCTTCATGCGTACATACCAATAGACATGGTTCACATGTCTCAAACTTTTCAAAAAACAAGTAAGTCCAAAGATCCATCAATATGGATCTTCTTCATGCGTTTTATACCAGTATGACTCAAATGGCAGTGCCATAATCAGGTGGTACTATCATTACTATCTTATATCTTTTGGCATGAACATGTGTATCAGTACGATCGAGATTCAATAAACCATTCATTTTAGGTGCAAGACAATTGAAGGTATTATTCAAATAAATAGAGTAACCATTATTCTCCTTAAATGAATAACCGTATTGCAATAGACATAATCCAATCATGTCTATGCTCAACGCAAACACCAAATAACAATTATTTAGGTTTAGCACCGATCCCGATGGTATAGGGAGCGTGCGATGTTTGATCACATCAACCTTGGAAATACTTCCAACACATATCGTCACCTCGCCTTTAGCTAGTCTCCGTTTATTCCATAGCCTTTTATTTCGAGTTACTAACACTTAGAAACTCAACCGGTATCTATTACCAAGGTGCTACTAGGAGTACTAGTAAAGTACACATTAATATAATGTATATCCAATATACTTCTGTCGACCTTGCCAGCCTTCTCATCTACCAAGTATCTAGGGTAGTTCTGCTTCAGTGACCGTTCCCCTCATTATAGAAGCACTTAGTCTCGGGTTTGGGTTCAACCTTGGGTTTCTTCACTAGAGTAGCAACTGATTTGCCGTTTCATGAAGTATCCCTTCTTGCCCTTGCCCTTCTTGAAACTAGTGGTTTCACCCACCATCAACAATTGATGCTCCTTCTTGATTTCTACTTTCGCGGTGTCAAACATCGCGAATAGCTCAAGGATCATCATATATATCCCTGATATGTTATAGTTCATCACGAAGCTCTAGTAGCTTGGTGGCAGTGACTTTGGAGAAACATCACTATCTCATCTGGAAGACTAACTCCCACTCGATTCAAGTGATTGTAGTACTCAGACAATCTGAGCACATGCTCAACGATTGAGCTTTTCTCCCTTAGTTTGTAGGCTAAGAAACTCATCAGAGGTCTCATACCTCTTGATGTGGGCACTAGCCTGAAATCCCAATTTCAGCCCTTGGAACATCTCATATGCTCCGCGACGTTTCAAAAACGTCTTCGGCACCACAATTCTAAACCGTTTAACATTACTGAACTATCATGTAGTCATCAAAACGTGTATGTGAGATGTTCGCAACATCCACCGACGATGTTCGAGGTTCAGCACACCGAGCGGTGAATTAAGGACATAAGCCTTCTGCGCAGCAATGAGGACAATCCTTAGTTTACGGACCCAGTCCACATAATTGCTACTATCAACTTTCAACTATATTTTCTCGAGGAACATATCTAAACACTAGAACTAAAGCGTATGCAACGACATAATTTGTAAAAACCTTTTGACTATGTTCAGGATAATTAAGTTCATCTAATGAACTCCCACTCAGATAGACATCCCTCTAGTCATCTAAGTGATACATGATCCGAGTCAACTAGGCCATGTCCGATCATCACGTGAGATGGACTAGTCATCATCGGTGAATATCTTCATGTTGATCGTATCTACTATACGACTCTTGTTCGACCTTTTGGTCTCTTGTGTTCCGAGGCCATGTCTATACATGCTAGGCTCGTCAAGTCAACCTAAGTGTTTCACGTGTGTAAATCTGGCTTACACATGTTGTATGCGAACGTTAGAATCTATCACACCCGATCATCACGTGGTGCTTCGAAACAACGAACCTTCGCAATGGTGCACAGTTAGGGGGAACACTTTCTTGAAATTTTAGTGAGGGATCATCTTATTTATGCTACTGTCATTCTAAGCAAATAAGATGTGAACACATGATAAACATCTCATGCAATCAAAGAGTGACATGATATGGCCAATATCATTTTGCTCCTTTTGATCTCCATCCTCGGGGCGCCATGATCATCATCATCACCGGCATGACACCATGATCTCCATCATCATGATATCTATCATTGTGTCTCCATGAAGTTGTCTCGCCAACTATTACTTCTACTACTATGGCTAACGGTTTAGCAATAAAGTAAAGTAATTACATGGCGTTATTCAATGACACGCAGGTCATACAATAAATTAAGACAACTCCTATGGCTCCTACCGGTTGTCATACTCATCGACATGCAAGTCATGATTCCTATTAGAAGAACATGATCAATCTCATACATCACATATATTTCATTCATCACATCCTTTTTGGCCATATCACATCACACGACATATGCTGCAAAAACAAGTTAGACGTCCTCTAATTGTTGTTGCAAGTTTTTACATGGCTGCTATAGGTTTCTAGCAAGAACGTTTCTTACCTACGCCAAAGCCACAACATGATATGCCAATTTCTAATTTACCCTTCATAAGGACCCATTTCATCGAATCTGATCCGACTAAAGTGGGAGAGACTGTCACCCGCTAGCCACCTTATGCAACAAGTGCATGTCAGTCGGTGGAACCTGTCTCACGTAAGTGTACGTGTAAGGTCGGTCCGGGCCGCTTCATCCTACAATACCGTCGAAACAAGATAGGACTAGTAACGGTAAGCATATTGAACAAAATCAACACCCACAACAACTTGTGTTCTACTCGTGCACAGAATCTACGCAGTAGACCTAGCTCATGATGCCACTGTAGGGGAACGTAGCAGAAATTCAAAATTTTCTACGCATGACCAAGATCAATCTATGGAGATTCTAGTAACAAGATAGGGAGAGGATGAGCATCTTCATACCTTTTAAGATCGCTAAGAGGAAGCGTTAGTAGAACGTGGTTGATGGAGTCGTTCACGAAGCGATTCAGATCGCGGCCGAATCCTATCTAAGCACCGAACAACGGTGCCTCCGCGTTCAACACACGTGCAGCCCGGGGACGTCTCCTCCTTCTTGATACATCAAGGGGAGAGGAGAAGTTGAGGGAGAACTCCGACAGCACGACAGCATGGTGGTGGTGGAGCTCGTGGTATTCCTGCAGGGCTTCGCCAAGCACTACAGAGGAGGAGAAAGAGTTGGAGGAGGGAGGGAATGCACCAAAAGCAAGGTTGTGGCAGCCCTCCCACCCCTCCACTATATATAGGGGCAAGGGGAGAGGGGGAGGCGCCCTAGGGTTTCCCCTAGGGGGCGGCGACCAAGCAGATTGGATCTCCCTAGGGAAAATCCTAGGGAGACTTGCCCCCAAGCCAAGCAGGTGGAGGATTGCCTCCCAAGCCAGGTGGAGGTGCCCCACCTCCCCAAATAACATGGGAAAGGGTGTGGGGGGCGCACCACCCCTTAGTGGGCTGGTTTTCACCTTCCCCTTTGGCCCATGAGGCCGTCCAACACTTGCCGGGGCTCCCGAAACACCTTTCAGTCATGCTGGTCATAGCCTGGTACCCCCGAAACACTTCCGGACTCCAATACCCTTCGTCCAATATATCGATCTTCACCGTCGGACCATTCCGGAACTCCTCGTGATGTCCGGGATCACATCCAGGACTCTGAACTACCTTCGGTAACCACATACTATTTCCCATAACAACTCTAGCGTCACCGAACCTTAAGTGTGTAGACCCTACGGGTTCGGGAACAATGCAGACATGGCCGAGACACCTCTCCAGCCAATAACCAATAGCGGGATCTGGATACCCATATTGGCTCCCACATGTTCCACGATGATCTCATCGGATGAACCACGATGTCGGGGATTCAATCAATCCCTTATACAATTCCCTTTGTCTATCGGTATGTTACTTGCCCGAGATTCGATCGTCGGTATCCCAATACCTCGTTCAATCTCGTTACCGGAAAGTCACTTTACTCGTTCCGTAATGCATGATCCCATGACTAACTACTTAGTCACATTGAGCTCATTATGATGATGCATCACCGAGTGGGCCCAGAGATACCTCTCCGTCATACGGAGTGACAAATCCCAGTCTCGATTCGTGCCAAGCCAACATACACTTTTGGAGATACCTGCAGTGCACCTTTATAGCCACCCAGTTACGTTGTGACGTTTGGTACACCAAAGCATTCCTACGGTATCTGGGAGTTGCACAATCTCATGGTCTAAGGAAATGATACTTGACATTAGAAAAGCTCTTAGCAAATGAACTACACGATCTTGTGCTATGCTTAGGATTGGGTCTTGTCCATCACATCATTCTTCTAATGATGTGATCCCGTTATCAATGACATCCAACGTCCATGGTCAGGAAACAATAACCATCTATTGATCAACGAGCTAGTCAACTAGAGGCTCACTAGGGACATGTTGTGGTCTATGTATTCACACATGTATTACAGTTTCCAGTTAATACAATTATAGCATGAACAATAGACAATTATCATGAACAAGGAAATACAATAATAACCATTTTATTATTGCCTCTAGGGCATATTTCCAACACCAGCAACCCATCTTTGGAAGGATTGTCACATTATGAAAGAGTTCAAAAACTCTGATCTATTCCGGTATGATCAGGGCCCATCGGGCGGTTCAGGTCCAGGTTTTCATGGTGGCGGTGGTTAAAACTCTGGATTTCAGAATAATCAGGGCAACCAGAACAACCAAGGTGGTAATAACCAACAGAATAATCAAGGGAATCAATAGCAGTCAGGTTATCAGAGTCACCCAAAGCAGTTGAATGGTGGGCAGTATCATGTGTTCACTACTAGTTTGTGCAAGCGTGATCAGAAGCTTCACAAGAGAGCAGTTAATGTTGTTGAACCAGTGGTGCCACGTTACTTGCAGTGGTCCGAGCAACACATTGTGTGGAGCAGAGAGGATCATCCGCCCCGGGTTGACAATCCGGGTCATCAGCTTTGGTGGTGGCGCCTCAGGTGGGAGGTTATAAGTTCACCAAGGTGTTGATGGATGGAGGGAGTAGCATCAATATCCTGTACTATGAAACCTTTCATCGCATGGGGTTGACAAACAAGAGTCTTAAACCGTCAAACACTGTTTTTCATGGTGTAGTACCAGGAAAATCGGCATATCCTGTTGGCAAGATCGCTTTGGAGGCTGTGTTTGGAGATGAGCACGACTCCCGGTCTGAAACATTGACCTTTGAAGTGGTGAAGATCCAGAGCCCGTACCACGCACTATTTGGACGGCCGGATTATGCAAAATTCATGGCAAGTCCCTATTATACTTATTTGCAGCTTAAGATGCCGGGTCACAAGGGGACCATCACAATTCACGGAAGTCGTAAGATCGCTTTGGCTTGCGAGGAAGGTGATGCGGCCAATGCTGAGTCGGTTTGTGCTACAGAGGAGTTGAAGTTCTATAAAGACAATGTTGATCCGGCAGATATGACCCCTCTGAAGAAGCCAACCACTGAGCACGACCCAAACCTGAAATTCAAACCGGCTGATGAGACTAAACTTGTTGACTTTGTTCCTGGCGATTCATCCAAGCAGTTTAGCATCAGTACAAACCTGGATCCGAAATAGGAAAGCGCGCTCATCGAGTTCATCCATGAGAACCGGGACATTTTTGCATGGAAGCCTTCTGACATGCCAGGTGTACCGAGGGAACTCGATGAGCACACTCTCAATATTGATCCCAAGTTTAAACCGGTCAAGTAGTTTCTTCGCCGTTTTAACGAGGAAAGAGCAAGGCTGTTGGTGAGGAGGTAGCCCGGCTATTGGCTGCTGGCTTTATCATCGAAGTGTTTCACCCTGAGTGGTTGGCTAATCCAGTGCTGGTTCTTAAGAAAAACGGCACTTGGCACATGTGTGTAGACTACACAGATTTGAACAAAGCTTGTCCGGCCGATCCTTTTGCTCTCCCACGTATTGATCAGATCAATGATGTGACGGCGGGTTGTGAGCGTTTGTGTTTCTTGGATGCTTATTCAGGTTATCATCAGATCAAAATGGCAGTTAAGGACCAGGAGAAGACAACCTTCATCAGTCCTTTTGGAGCCTTCTGCTATGTTTCTATGCCGTTTGGGCTCAAGAGTGCCCAGGCAACTTATCAGCGCTTTGTGCAAAATTGTCTTCACACTCAGATTGGGTGCAATGTTCATGCCTATGTGGATGACATTGTAGTAAAATCCAGGAAGAAAGAGACATTGATAGATGATCTCAAGGAAACCTTTGATAATCTTTGGGTTTATAAGATGATGCTTAATCCGGACAAGTGTGTTTTTGGTGTTCCGGCGGGCAAGCTCTTAGGTTTTCTGGTGTCCAACAGAGTCATTGAAGCTAATCCGGAAAAGATCAAAGCGATAACATCTTTGGCTAAACCGGCGTGTATTAATGATGTTCAGCGTCTGGCGGGTCGAATTGCAGCCCTGAGCCGGTTTATTAGCCGCTTAGGAGAGAAGGCGATCCCTCTATATCAGATGTTGAAGAAAACAGACACCTTTGTCTGGAGTGAGGCGGCTAATGCGGTATTTGAAGACTTGAAGCGGAGCCCGTCAGCAAGTGTGATGCAGCTACGGCGGTTCAATTTCTCAAAAAGATTATCTTCCGCTTTGTCTTTCCACACAACATCATCACAGATAATGGCACAAACCTTTCTAAAGGTGAGATGGAGGATTTCTGTCAGAGAGAGCACATCCGGCTTGATTTAGCATCCGTAGCGACCCCCCAGTCCAATGGTCAAGCTGAGAGAGCTAATCAAGAAATCTTGAAGGGTATCAAGCCTCGGCTCATGGTTCCTTTACAGCGGACGCCGGGTTGTTGGGTGGAAGAATTGCCTTCTGTGTTATGGAGCATCAACACTACCCCCAACATATCAACAGGTTACACACCTTTCTTCATGGTTTACGGGGCAGAGGCGGTCCTTCCAAGTGATATTCGTCATGATTCACCCCGAGTTGCCAATTATGTTGAAGCGGACAATGAGCAAGCACGCCAGGAGGCGTTGGACCTATTAGATGAAAATCGGGACATGGCTTTGGCTCGTTCGGCGGTTTATCAGCAAGACCTGCGGCGTTATCACAACCGCCGGGTTAAAACAAGAACCTTTCAAGAAGGCGACTTGGTGCTCTAGCTCATCCAGGATCAGACTGATATGCACAAGTTATCCCCACCTTGGGAAGGACCCTTTGTGGTCAGCAAGAATCTGCACAACGGATCATACTACCTCATTGACGTTCAAGACAACTCACGCAGTTCTGAGGAGGAGACCCGACGGCCGTGGAACATAGCTCTCCTTCGACCTTGCTATACTTGAGCCATAGGCTTCTCTTGTGTACATATTTCTACAATGTATATATTATGATCAATATAATAAACGAGCATCCTTGCTATAAGCAGGGCCTCTGCTGTTTTTTCTCAAATATCCTTTGAGTTACATGGGGGCTTCAGCTGACAAAGCGGAGTACTACCTGTTAAACCGGCTATCATGCCACAATACAGCTTGGGAGCTTCACACCCAAGGGGCCAAAGAGAGTCTGGATGCTATGCACAGCTCAAACATAGGCACCCATGAGCACATCTCACAAAATTACTTGAGGGCTCTTTGTGTAAAGTAACAAAGAGTTTGAAAGGACCCTTGTAATTGGGTATCGACCCACGGCTTGGAAGCCTGGTCTATTCACCTAAAACCCCGGGCTAACCTACCTTCATCAAGTAAGCCACTCCTATCAAGGTAATCCTGGCACGACCCGCCGAACGTTTGACAACTCAATCTTATACAGACCCTGAACTTGTCAAAGTTAAAACGACGATTGGTTAGTTGGAGGTCCATCTTAAAAGTCTTTGCGAAATGGTTTAACTCAGTGGCCTGGCAGCCCATGAAAAGCCTCGTATTTGGGCCTGGCAGCCCTCGAAAAGCCTCGACTACATGGTTTTATTTGCCTTTGTCAAGATTTTTCTCTTTGAGTGAATTTTATGTTAAACCGGTGTCTCTTTACCCGGTATGGCTTTTCAGTCATCATAATAACCCGGTGTTTGTTAACCCGGTCTGGCTTTCAACTACAAGTTGTCAGACCATCTTATCAAATCGGTGTTTAAAAAACCCGGCCTGGCTTTGACTATATGTCGCCAGTTTGATCATCTGGTGTTCATCGTAAACCGGCACGACTTATTACATAACATCATTACATGGTGAGAGTTATAACAACTCAAGATTTGGGTCTTCACCCTTACTAAAATAAAAGTTGGTTAACCAACTAAGTGATTTCATATCACAGGTATGAGTTATTTCATATTTATTCTGCTTTGGTTATTAGCCAGGCTTTATCTTGGGCATTATGACCCGTCCGGCGGTAAACCGCTAGGACAATTCTTTTTATGCAGATATCAGAATCGCATGAAAAGTATCAAAGTGTAATCAAGCACAACAAATATCATGACGGATCAACAACGTTATGCATCAGTGCCACAGAGTAAAGTATTTTAACTAGCCTATTACAAGGCGCTTTGAGGCCCAAGATAATGATTGTTTTTTACAGAACAAAGTCTGTGACAATAACCAGATTGCCGAATCAAGATTCATCACCGGGTTGAAGTGATGTTGATGGATCTTCAGGCGTCGGTTCAACCTCCTCCTCTCCACCCAGTGGCTGGAAGTCAACGGTGGTCCAGTCAATCCGGGTTAAATCTTGAAAGATATCCTCTTCACTTATAAGGTTCGACGGTTCAATGTCAGGAGCATAAGTGTGCTTATGAATTGGAGGAATAAGATTCTGCATTTCCGTCACGGCAGTGTCAACTCGATGGTTGTTGGCATCATAGAAGGACCGATGCGAAGTCAAATTCACCTCATTAGCCAGCTGACTTGCTACCGGACGCATCTCCTTGGTCAGGGCCTAAAGGGCTTCATTGTCGAATGCTGATCCGTTTTCATGTTCATTCGTATAGCCCTTGGCGATATCAACTGGATCCAGGTCAGCTATCCATGATTTGGCATGAGTCAGCGCTAGTAAAGCGCCCACTCTGGCAGCCGACCGCTTCAACTCCTCTATTTGAGCAGGAGTCATTGAGAGCTTGGCCAAGGTATCCTTGATAAAGGTGGGTGCCGGTTTGTTGTATGAAGTTGCAGAGATGACTCGTTGTGCACCAGTATACAATTTCTCAATCAAAGTGTATGCTGCCTTCAACTTCATCCGCATGTCTGCGCCTAGATGAGCAATGCGATTACCTGAGACGGTTTAAGAACTTAATGTTAAACCGGCGGAGTTGAACAATACTTCAGATCAGGCTATTATAAAGTACTTACCAAAAACTGCAGCTGTCATGGTGTTCACTTGATGCTTCAGCCCAGTCAGCTCTTCCTCAACTGGTTTAAGAGCTGCTTCGGCGTCTTCAGCCCGCTTCAACAGAGCAGCCCTTTCAGTTTCCCAGTTGGTGCGTTCAGTTTTGAAGCCATCCTTCAATTGTTCCATGGCAGTCAAACCGCCCTTTTGCTCCTCTTTGGCTTTAGAGGTCTCTTCTTGCTGGGACTTGATGTTTCTTGAAGATCGGCAATTTGAGACTCTTTGGTCTTTATATCAGCCTACAAAGTCAGATGATAAAGCGGTCAATATCTCTTAAAGTCCCAAGTGCATAACAATATATACGCTTGGCACTTGGGGGCTAATGCGGATTGCTTCTTAAAACGGATATTTTAAAGTCCCAAGGTTCAATACAAGTATTAAACTTGGCACTTGGGGGCTAATGTCCAATCGATCAGTTACATCCATGCTGAAGGCAGTTGATAAAGACAAAGTGTTAATAGAAAGTCCTAGTTCATCTTGATAAGGTAAACCGGTCCTTGGGGGGCTACTCAGTTGAAGTATTCTTAATATTAGAAGACCCGGTTTGTCTACTAGAGATAAACCAGCCCTTGGGGGCTACTATGGAGTTGATACATGTTGCAAGCAAATTTAAAGTGTTTTGAAAAATTACCTCATAGCGCTCCTTCATTAAGTTCACCAAACCGGCTTATAATCCCGGCTTGTGAAGAGGCGGTTTAAGAATCCGGAATGAAGTTCCTCCGCTCAAAGTTAACAAAGCTGGACAAATCTGTCTTCCCCTTCCCTTTACCCATAGCTGCATATTCCTCCTTGGCAGTGTGCTTTGACAAAACAACTGGGTTGCCAGGGGCAGTGAAACCATGACCAGTGATAACAACATCATCATTGCCACCTTTTGAGGGGCTGGCGGATTGACAGTATCCCTGGCCGGGCTTGACAAATCGTCGCCCTTGGCTGGGCTTGGAGGATCAGCATGCGGACTGGACGGATTGACTTCTGGCGCTTCAACATATGTATCCTTACTTTGCGGTACAGGGTCATCAATGGCAATGTCAGCCTCTTTGTCAGCTTCTTCTGAAATTCTATCTGGTCCAACTTCTTTAGTAGTAGGGATAGTGGTCTTTGCTTTCTTGCTCAGATGAGCTTTGGTGCTGTGATATTAAAACAAGAGGTTAGTTGGTAAACCGGTGCAAAAGACAAAATTAAAGACAACATTCTTACCCAGGGACTGTCTTGAGGGGAGGCATTTGAGTGGTTGATGAACCGACAGATGATGAATTGGAAGATACCTGGTAATTGGGATCAGACGGATTAAGAGGGTCATGGAAGCAACCTTTCATGGGATAAAGACTTTTGGGAGAACAAGAAACCTCTGGACAACGCTTCCGGTTTGGTGTATCTGGTAAACCGGAAGAAGTGACCTGTTGACCGTTGTGCCGGGTTGTGCGACGACCTTCAGTTTGCTGTGTCTTCAAAGAAAATTGCGGATCCAAATGATCAAGAGGGTGAGAGTGTTTTACTTTCCGAACGGCGTGGCGAAATCTTTGAACCGGCACAAGGTCAAAATCAAAAGAAAGAGAATTACCTCTACATGGTCCGCACGGCTGGACTCCAAATCATCCTGGGAATTGTCATTGTCAATAAGGTGTATGAAAAAGGAACCAAGGGAGTCCAGTTCTACCTCTTGATCCAATTCATCAATATATTCTGGCGGATTAGAAGACTCGGCGGTTTTCTTCTTGGTTGTTCTCTTTGTAACTTTGCTCTTCGCACGAGGAGCCCTAGCCGTTTTATCTTGAGTTTTCCTCTTCCAGAAGGAGTTGCTGGCCTATGAAATTAAAGAAAGGAATATTAGAACATGGTTAAAGCGGAGGCGGATCAAAAAATCACTAGATTACAATTTTTACCGCTAGCGGTTTGTTGGAGGTGTAAAAAGGGAGCAACCCAGTTTGGCCGCATGAAGCGATCAGTTCGTCAATCATCTTCTTCACACTTACGGTGCCTTCATCGTTGGTCATTTCTATTTCATTAAACTGTTGAGGGTCCTTGGCGTCGCCGGTATACTCATGCATTAATTCGGAGTGGCAACTTAAGCGTAGGATATGCCACGAAACCCAACAGCGAACGAGATCAACACCAGTCAAACCGTTGGCTAGGAGAGCCTGGAGCTTGGTGAGTTGAGGTGCATAAGTTTGTTGTTCTTTGGTATTTAGTCGTTGAGGTAACGGGTGGCCATTGCTAAGCCAGTGAGGACGGTAACCCGGCAAAGGATTTTCTCTAGCAGGGGCAGTGTTTTGACAGTAAAACCAAGTTTGGTTCCAGTTTTTGGGATGGCTGTGGTGTTTTGCATGAGGGAAATCAACTTCTTTCCTCTTCTAGATTGACACCCCACCATGTTCCGTGTTAGGACCATCAGAGAACTCAGTTCGGCGGTTTAGATGGAAAAAGTCCCGGAAGAGCTCAACAGACGGTTCTGGTTTGAAGGTAAACTTCACAGAATACTTGAAACTTGCATATATTGGATACATAATTCGGTCCAATATCCTGTGGATGGAGTTGAAAGCTAGCAAGGACATCCCGGAATTTTTTGATCCGGGAGGGCTGAAGCCCCGGTCTAGGTGCTACATAAAAATAATAACTTCTCCATCTTGAGGCTCAGGAGGGCACTCAGGGCCAGGAACTCGCCAGTGAAGGACACTTTTTGAAGCTAAAGCGCCTGTTACAACGTATCCATTGATTTGCGTTTCCGTGATCCGGGATGGAACCCAGTTGCAAGCGGAGAATTGCTTGCTCATCTTGGAAAGCAAAACTGTAAAGGAAAAACGAAGGCCGGTTTACGATTGACAGTTCATGTGCACTAATCGGTGTTAAACCGGGGAATTTTGCCAAGGCATATATGTGAGTTAAACCGGAAATTACTATTCAAGTCAAGATGGCGGTTTAAGTAAGGGCTAATGGTATATGGCGGATTATCAACTATTTAAGGTTAAACCGCCCTTAACTAGAAGAGGTATAGCTGAAATTTGCCAAGTGTTGCAGAAACAGGTTTCACAAAATAACAGTGTAGTCTTGGATCTACCGTGCTTCAATAAAGAAAATTTTCTACGACCTACAATGGCGTTAAGCAGAATAGAGAAAGTCTAGAGAGAATTTTTTCAGAAACAACAAGATGCTACAGTATGGCAGATTAAAACTATGGATCTAGCCGCAAAAGGAGACTATCAAGCTTAGCTAAGTTCAGTAAAAAGGCCAAGAGAAAGGCAGAGAAGCACTAACGAACATAGATGAACACGGTTGAACGCAGATGAACAGGACGCCCTAATGGAGATCTAGGGTTAAGGGAAGAAAACTCACCGGGTTCTCAGGAGCAGCGGAGGAGAGTGCGGATCTCTGGAGCGTTTCAGGTTGATGCAGCGGCCTGGTCGATGCAGATTTGAAGGTCGATGGCGGCGGCGGCGCTTGAGTTCGTCGGGTCGCGAGGAGGAAGATGAGGCGAAGAGGAAAAGGGGAGAGAATGGAAATACCCCCCTGCTTTATTTATAAGGAGAAAGGGATAAGTGGCAGGCGCGAGAATCGAGGAGCCTGAAGCGGCAAAAGTGGGCGCGGCTGTCGCCTCGATCTTCAAGATACCATTAATGAAGGGAATCTTTTTATACAGAGATGATGTCATGATGATCCGTTTCTATTTCCAGAGGATGACGTCACGGCGGGTTAACAAAGTTTACAGGAGAAGACATCATGGCGGTTTACGAGAAATATAAGGAGATGTTCACGAAATTTCATTAAGTATTGAAGATTGACATGAACAGGTTCAAATCAATCTGGGGCCTAATGTTGGGGATATAACTACTGAGCGTAAACCGCCTAGGAGGGGCCGGTTCACCTTCAACTATATTGAAGCCCACGAAGACCCGGAAGATGGCGCTTTACTAATGAAGCTTAGAGGCCCGGAGCCCAAAGGCGGATTAGGGACCATAGTGGTAAACCGCCATGGTTATGTAACTTGTATTGAAAGCTAGGAAAGGAGAGACCGAGCCGGACACTTGGATGAGACGACCTCGGGACTCTGGAAACCGGTCAGGCGTCAACCCATGTATATAAGGGGACGAACCGGTGGTGGTTAAAGGACAAGAAACAACAACTCGAGACCCAGGCAAAGCGTATTTGCTACCTCGTCATCGAAATCCAATCAATTCCATCACAACTAGACGCAGGCTTTTACCTTAATCGAAGGGGCCGAACTAGGATAAAACTCTCGTGTCCCTTGTCCGGTTTAACCCCTTCAAGCT
Source organism: Triticum dicoccoides (assembly GCF_002162155.2). NCBI lineage: Eukaryota > Viridiplantae > Streptophyta > Magnoliopsida > Poales > Poaceae > Triticum > Triticum dicoccoides. Next base: position 644,721,618 of record NC_041385.1, on the reverse strand, counting down.
AACCCATCACGATGGCTCCACGACTAAGTCCTTTCATGAGGACATCTGACGTGTTAATTCCACGACAGTAACAAAGCTTGCGGTACATCAAGATCGTTCCAAATCAAGAACATGAGAGAGAGAGAGATCAAACACATAGCTACTGGTACATACCCTCAGCCCCGAGGTTGAACTACTCCCTCCTCGTCATGGACACCCACATGGATGATGAAGATGACCACCGGTGATGGATACCCCCTCCGGCAGGGTGCCGGAATGGGCTCCCGATTGGTTTTTCGTGGCTACAGAGGCTTGCGGCGGTGGAACTCCATGATCTAGGTTTATTTCTGAGGTTTTTGGGATTTATATGAGGTGTTGGTGTCGAGGACAAGTCAAGGGGGCCCACGAGGTGATGACAAGGCAGGGGCGCCCCCTACCCCTGTGGTTGCCTCGGGACTCTTCTCTGATATCTTTTTGTTCCAGTATTTTTTATATTTTTCAAAAATATTCTCCGTAAATTTTCAGCTTGTTCCGAGAACTTCTATTTTTGCACAGAAAAGACACCACGGTAGTTCTGCCGAAAACAACGTTAGTCCGGGTTAGTTCTAATCAAATCATACCAAAATCATATAAAATTATTGTAAACATGGCATGAATGCATCATAAATTATAGATACGTTGGAGACGTACATGGATGTCTTTGCAGTAGAACTAGGTTCCCCTGTCACCCCTTAATGGAGTCGGGGAAACTCATATTGGGGAAAGACCTCCCCCACGGACCTAGATGCCCAGACCCCCGCACAATTGGGTGATGTGGGTTTTCTCACCAATCCGCGAGTCCTTTTTCACCAACATTGACCGCTAGGTGAAAATGTATTTGCAGAAACCCAATGAGGATGGCAACCCAGGAAGTTCTCACAGAGGGAGATGAAAGCCGAAAGATAAATAATGGCATTGGGGGAGATGCGGAGTTGAGCAACAAAGAAATCAAGGAATTCTCGAAACAAAGTGTGTGACGGCATCGAAAAACCTCTCTCAACATGGGTTCCGAGGAAGACACGCTCGTCCGCCTCGGGCACCGGTTCGACCGCTCCCGCGCCCGGGCGACGCCACTCGTCTTGTGGGATCAGAACCCCCTCCGCCAAATCCTCCTAGTGTCATTCCTCTGACGCACTGCTGGCCGCCACGCCCAAGCCAGAGGAGGTGGCCTTCCCCGCCTTCTTAGCCCTCTCTGCCTTCGCAGTGGAACCTTTGGCCATCGCCGCACACTCGGGTGGAAAGGAGAAGCGGAGGAGTCGAGAGGAGAGAAAGGGGATCTGAAGCCATACCTCTACCCTCTAACCTTTTATATCAACATACACGATCTCGAGACGAATCTCTCATAGCCAATCCACAGATCGACGACCCACGCAGCAGTGCTTTGCACAGGACAGCTGTGACATGTGGCGGGGATCATGCGCACAAATTGAGGAGCCGTATCCCCCACTTTCCCACTAAGGCACAATGTTACCGCTTCAGCGCACGAACACATGAATTCAAATCCCGTGATTATCGGGCCGAATCAATCGGATTTATTGCCCGCATCTCCTTTCCCAAAGGACGCATGTCAGTCTAACTGACCACCCTCCATGGGAATCCGTGCACTCGGCCACGTTAAACACCCGACTGATGTACTCTTCAGGATCATTATGAGACGAGCTTGATGGCCCTTTGCGGGTTCAGTTGGCCCTCCCGGTAGGCTCCAAGGCGCATGACTCGTAAACCTGGACTCGTAGGAGGCCTGCGCTGGTGTTACCCTGGGATAAGGAGTGGCGTCTCTTCGGAGAATCAGACAATGTGACCGCGTCGCCACTCGAGTTGTCATGGCATGCCTTCACTCAGGCCTCTAGTCTATCTCTTCCGGGAGACAAAACAAATGCCACTGGTTTTTTCTTGACGATCAACAATACCCGGTCATTTGGTTAAAATTAAGGTCCAGAATCCGTTGCATTTCGTCCAAGGAATAACGAATCACGACTAGGAAACATATTCTGAGTGACCATGTAGCACTCGGACTCAGCTAAAGGGATCGATTTATCTGTTCCATGAAATCCCAAGTGATTCGGGGGCTAATGATGTGGTCACCTATTACAGGTAGGGTCAAGGACCCATAATTTGAGACCCACATGGGGCCCATCACCATCATAGGTTGGTCTCTGGACCATGCTTGCATTCAGATGCATACAATAGGAGGATCACTTGGACGATTCTACAGCACTCGGATAACCACACGTCACTCGGCGGATGGTTAATCACTCAGACGTACAATGCAAGAAGCCATCCTGGGAGCTACAATGGTTAAGGGATCCTAAGTCGTCTACTAAATATAGTTATAGCTACCATTACCTGTAACTATTGTAGTATATGCTGATTACACTAGTAATTGCCTCATTCAATGGCATTAATTGCCCCGGCAGCATGGGAGACATGGGGCTGCAGTGCACTCTATATAAGCCGCACCCCTCTCCATAGGTGGGCACGTTCATCTCTGTAATCCTATCTATCAAATCAAAGCAAGCCTCAGGGCTTGATACGTAGAGCTTTTACCTCCACCGAGTGAGGGGCCTGAACTCGTTAAACATCACTAGTAGCTAGACTCTACCCCTTAGCTAGACTCTACCCCTTATTGGTACCCCTAGTATATATTGCCAGTATCATAACCCCGACACACTAGTGTCACCCCTGCACCTTTAGAAGAAAACACTGGTTTCTTTAAAAAAGAGACCAAATGAATCCAACTGGCTTAGTATGATAAGCTTGGGGAATATTGAGGCCCTTTTGTATCCCTTGCTATTATTTTCCGTAAACTCAATTCAATTTTTTTTCGTTTAGTTGGAATAAATAAGGAGAATCATGCTTTCTTGGTAAGAGTGATGAGTTTTATCCAACGAGTCATGGATATTTAATGAGTGGTCAATTATGATCTTGAAGAATTTGCTTAGTATGATTCCACATCTTCGTGTGCTAGATATTTTTGTTTTTAGACTATGATTATAAGTCTGCCACATCATTAGTATTAGTCATGATGTTTAATGTGATAAATTGACCTTCACTTCAGTTTATTTCGTGAGTACTTGGCAATGTCTTTGAACTAATGAGCCATGTATGAAAGAGGGACAAGCTTTCTTTACAGCCAAAAGAAAATTTAAAGTATATAATAATTTTTGCAATTCCCAGTAATCAAACTTGGAAAACCAAGCATACCATTCATCTCACACCTCAAAGAGAGAAGAAGGAAAAATAGAAATTCTAGTGATATGGGGTAGGCTTGGTAACTCAAGAAATAAAAAGGGGAAGAATGAAATACAACTTGAGTAAAATTGAATCATAAGAGCTTCTCCAGCTGAAGGACGGGAGTCATTATCACTTGGAGTTGAGTAAATTCTTCTTAATGACTAGTAGTAAGGTGTGGGAGCCATCATACTCATCTAATGAGAACCGAGATATTATGCTGCATGATACAACATTTTATATAATGCAAATTCTGGAATTATGATGGACTCATTCATCTTCGGTTTATCCACATCTCATAGCAAAGATGACCTCTTTCTTGCAAGCCGTGACATTTGCTCAGGGGCGAGCAAACCTTAAACTTGGGGGAGTTAAAGAGTCCAAATTATGTGATAACTTTGTTAGTATTATGTGATACGGAGCTGCCGCGTGTATGCACGTATCTGAACCGGCTCTGCCCACAAAGAGAAACATGTAAAGTGGCTTAGGAATCCTAAATAGCATTATGTTTAGGCACCGTTGTAGGTGCACACCAGTGGGGATTCCGGACTCCCTGGGAACGCCTTACCACCATCTGTCTCTAACCCTTCAAATTATTATTCTTGTTACTTACTTTTACTTATTTACCTTTGCACCTTCAACATTATCTTTCCATCACGTTACTACTGCTTTCAAGAACTAACAACTTGCAGACACTCTATCCACATTATTTGAGAGACAAAAAGATTGATTTCTGTGCCCCCTTTTGGGATCGATACTCTTACTTTGAAAAGGCTACAACTAAACCCTGTGCACTTGTAGGACATGGCATACTTCAGGCTTTGGCTCAAATTGTTCTGTGTCAAACGGTAGAGCAATGGTCGCAATTTTTACCGAGTACAGGAGTGTCATGATATGCAAGCTGTAGAAAGTCAAATGGGTGCCAGGCATGTTCATCACAACGATGAAACAATGGCGAGAGGAGTGAAATTACCTAGCCGACGTGCTGGTGTGGGGTCAAGAGGGTGTTCTCGCCTTCTTGTCGGTGCCCTTGAGAAGATTGCATTCCTGGACCACAAAGAATCTTGACTAGTGTGACAAGGCAGAAATCGAAGCACTCCAGGATCATATGAAGACCATCAACAACAATGGTGTCACCTTGGTAGATGTAGTCTATGTCATGCTCAATCATGGGTTCCAGCCCCTCCAGCCCGAGCATCCCCTCTATGGCGGTTCCAGCCGGTCGGTGAAGTTTTCCTGATCAAAAGCTTCTTCAGGGGAAAGGACTTCGACGGGATGTTGGCCACCCTCTTTGAGCTCAAGGCGAAGGAGAGAAACATCTGATCCGAGGGGGAAGACCTCTGCTACTTCTGAGCACGCCCGGAGACCAAAGTATAATACTTGTCCTTTGTCAATTTTTAATTTCTTTCTTGTTTATATACCGAACAACTAAGTATTTCATGTTTTATAGGACTAGCATGCATTTGCCTAGTCAAGTCATCGACGTCCTGGTGGGGGGATCCCGTGATTGCCAATTTAGCAAAGCTATTGGGCGAGGTCCCATGTGTGGTCATGATGAAGCCGAGAATACTAAGGGACCAAAGAAAATCCGGGAAAGGGGCCCAGTCATTTGGGAAAATGTTCTCGAGGTCCCGCCCGACAACCGGCGGGACTCAGACTCCAAGTCCAGCTCTGAGCAACTGCATGAGTCTGATGATGCTCCTCATCTTTAGGCGGGAATCGGGAGCGAGCGACATTGGGGTGCGATTAGGCATCGGCCTCACCCTCGGCCTCTAAGCACCTGAGAAGGGCAAAAGCCTCAGCAACGAGCCAAGCCACGACGTATGCAGCAGATCAACTCAGACTCCTATAAGGAGTCTTGCCTGCCAAGCTGCGCACATCGTGTGGGCCCTCACTTCTAGGTATTAAGTTCATACAAACAAAGAAATGCTTTAATCATATTAACATAATGTCGACAGAATAAGACCAATCAATATAATCAAACCCCTGCGTTTTACCCATAGGAGCAACAATACAAATACGTGCCTCGCTACCCCTTCTGTCACGAGGTGACGGTACCGCAAGATTGAACATACCACAAAGCACCTGTCCTACTAAAGATAATTTAATCTAGTTGGCCAAACTAAATGGATAGATCAGGGAGAAATACAAAGTTATAGCAATCAAACATAATAAAGTTCAGAATAAACTCAATTACTTTCATTGAACAATCTGATCATAAACCCACAATTCATCGTACGTATCCCACAAACGCACATGAAAAGATTACATCAAATCAATCCCCTAAGAGGACAATGCATTGAAGATCAAAGAGAGAGAGAGAGAGAGAGAGAGATCTAGCTACTACTATGGACCCATAGGTCCCGTGGGGAACTACTCACACATTATCATGGAGGCAGCAAGGTTGATGAACATGGCCTCTATAACCGATTCCCCTTTCGGCAGAGTACCAAAAAGGGCCTATAGACGGGATCGAGGAAGAATAGAGGCTTGCGGTGGCAGAAGAATTGTTTTGGGTTTCGCCTTGGGGGTTTAGAAATATTTCAGACTCTATAGCGCTGTAATTAGGTCAGACAGAGCCCCTACTAGGGGTCATGGCGCGCCGTGCTACCTTGTCGTCTCCTTGTTTGTCATATGGACCTCCCCAAAGTTTCTAGGGTCCCTCTTGGTCCAAAAAAACATCAAAAAGTTTCGTCGCATTTGGACCTCGTTTGGTAGGAATTTTCTATAAAACCAAAACATGCAGAAAACAACAACTGTCACTAGGCACTAGGTTAATATGTTAGTTCCAAAAAAAGATATAAAATAGCATATAAAGGATATAAGATTGATAATATAATAGAATTAAATAATAATAAAATATAGATACATCGGATACTATCAACATCCCCGAGCTTAGTTCCTGCTCGTCCTAGGGTAGGTAAAGGATCAAAAAATTGATGTTGAATGCTACCTACATGTCTTGTCATGTAATCTCTTTTATGGTATGAATATTGAGAAACAATGATGTCATTAATATCAACATTATAATTTCCTTGAATACTAGAAAATAATCATTTCTCTTCAAAATATACGATGCTTAACGAATGTTACCCCTACTCATTGAATTATGTAAGCATGGCATGACTCCATTTTCCTAACATAAGTATAAATCACGAGCAACTCAATGCAATACCAAGTAACTACATCGTACCTTTTCTCGCTTCAGCATTTTCAACTTCACTCAATATATGAGCGTGAGACACGAAATTAGCACTACAGGCGGAATAGAGTATGTTGGTAGAGGTTTATAAGGGACGATAAAAGTGAAGAAACTCTCACATCAACTCGGTGGATCGTTAGGCAATGGAGAGGCATTACAATTGATATCAATGCAAGGAGTAGGGATTTCCATGCAATAGATGCACCGGAGCTATAAGTGTGTGAAAGCTTTCTACTAAAACTAAGTGGGTGCGCATCCAACTTGCTTGCTCATGAAGACCTCGGGCATGCGAGGAAGCCCATCAGGAAAATACAAGCCAAGTTATATAATTTAAAAATTCCCACAAGTATATGGAAGTGACAAATCATGGGGACTCCCTATATGAAGAACATGGTGCTACACTGAATCACAAGTGTGGTAAAAGGATAGTAGTATTGCCGGAGCGAGGTGCTGGCAGCCACCTCCGACCACACCATGAACCCTGGAAGCACATCCAGCGAGAAGAAGCATGGGCCGGGAGGGCGCGAAACCACGGCGCGCCTCCCCTCATCGTGGGGGCTGCTCCAAAGTCGATGGCCCCGCCACGAGAAGAGGTACCACCGTGGGTGCCAAGAGAGACGCCAGCTAGGGGATGCGCACCCGCGCCCCTGGGGGCCACAGCAGGGGTCGCGGGGAGCTTACGGGGACGGCGGCGGCCTCTCTTAGGAGGCAAAGAGGCTGGCCCCTCCTTGGAAGCCTTCCCCTTTTCGGCCGCAGAAAACCTCCTCATCAGCGCCACGGAAACAAGACAGAGAAGGGGAAGAAATGCGCAGCGAAAAGACGGAGGAAGAAATGAGCAAGGGGGATTCTGCCCTTCTCCCTCATTTATAGCCAAAGGGAGGCTAATCGCCGGCCTCCATGACCTCGCGCTATGATGATCTTCTACATGCAGCATCGACTTGTCAAGTCGAACGGTTGCCGAGGCGGTATGGGGAAGTGGAGACGCCCATGTCCCATCAATCACCATGCGTCGTTCAAGGTCGCAAGCAGTTAGAGCCCGTAGTGCTCCGCACTTGCCCTTTGGCTTCGCCTAGAAGCCAAGTCCGAGCGCGCCTTGGGCCCGGGGGCTACTGTCGGTGTTACGGATATGGGGGTACCCAGACTTGCCTACCTCTGGCCCACTGCGTGGCTTCATCGGCGGCCTGGTACGGCCCAACTTCAGCATCGATAACTCAAGACCCTCGCAAGGTGCACCTCACGAGGCTCAGCAGACGTGAGCCATGACGACTAAGGCCAGGCGGGCGCCAGCGAGTGCACAACGCCAGTTTCCCCTTTGGTGCAAAGGAGCCAAGCGGCAGGTGTGGAGTCCCGAGGAACCAGCCAAATGTTTCCATTCTGGTGCAATAAGAACAAGACCACCAGGACGGAGGTCATCACCGAGCTCACCGTAGCGTCATGACCAGAGGCTTTTCGCGGGCGGAGACCACTTTAGTCAGGATAGGATGTACTACTTGTCCCCCTTGAAATCTGCCCGTTGTGGGAGTCCTTCTATCGGATTGCGGGTTCCGGCAGACCCTTGAGATTCGAACACTGGGGTGCGCACGAAGATCTCTCCTCTACCAACTCACGTCTCGTCGCCTCGCAAGGGATCTAAGCTACACGATGAACAACACAAGAGATGCAAGGTTTATACTAAGTTCGGGCCACCGTTGTGGTGTAATACCCTACTCTAGTTTGTGGTATGGTGGATTGCCTCTGGGGCTGATGATGAACAGTACAAGGTAAGAACAGCCTCGTGAGGGGTGTTCTTGTGGCGGTGTTGTCCCTTTGGAGGGGTTGATTCGAGATGCCTCTATATCATGGTGGCTAGTCCTATATATAGAGCGAGAGGCCCTGGTCCTCTTCCCAAATATTGAGCGGGAAGGGCGCCAACGATTGGCCATTTTGAAGGGGAACATCTAGTACACTTATCCTGACTAAAGTCGGTCCTTGCCTGTCAAATACTCTGACAATGATGCCGTCCTGGGCTCCACAGTGACCTCCTTCATGCCGTTCCGCTGGTCTTGGTCTTGTTGCACCGAAATGGTTGCCCTTGCCTAATGCCTTGGCCTGTGCTTGCTCCCTTTGCACCAAAGGGGAAACAAGGACACTGTGCAGGCCGGCGCCCGCCTGACCGGGATCGTCATGGCTTGCGTCACGGGCACCTCGCGAGGTACCCCTTCCTTGATCTCTCCGCCTCCTCGTGTGCCAGCCTGACAAGGCCACTCCTGAGGCAGCTTCTTGTTGTCCGCCCCGCGAGGCTTGGCCCATCGCGAGGGTCTTGATCTTGAGTCGATGAAGATGGGCCGCACTGGGCCATGGCTTGAGCCACGCCGGAGGCCGCTGGCAGGCAAGTCTGGGGACCCCCGTTCCCAGAAGGTCGACAGTAGCCCCCGGGCCCAAGGCGCGCCCAGACTTGGCTTAGCAGAGAAGCGAAGGGGCAAATGCAAAGTCCCACGAGCCCCAACAGCTTGCGTCCTTGGGCGCCGCGTGGCGGTTGATTGGACGTGGGCATCTCTGCTTCCCCATGATGCCTCGACGACTACACGACTTGACAAGTCCCTACATGCAAAAGCGGGTCATGATTACCTGGGATCATGGAGGCCAATGGTTGGCCTCCTCTGGACTATAAGTACGGGCGGGCGAGAGCCCCCGTTGTCCATCTCTCCTTACTTCGCCTCTTCCTCCTCACTCCTCCTCTATTTTGATGATAATGGCGCCAATCCGCCGGTTTTCTTTAGAAGAGAAGGGGAAGGCCCCCCGAGAGGGTCCCTACCCACTTCCGCCGAAGAAACGGTCAGCTCCCTGCCGCCGAGATGAGGGTCCTCGGCAGGGGGCGTCAAGGCCTCGGTACGAGCGGCCATCACCGGGGTTTCCGCTGCCCTTGTACGCTCGAATCGAGGGGCCCTGGAGAAGAGGGCGCCGAGCGGCGCCACCCGCGTCGCCGGCATCTCCGACGGATCACGGCGGTGCGCGTCGTCCCTCCTGGAGTCCATGCCACGAACTCCTCCCACGAGTTTGTGCTTCATGCCGCCATGCCTCCTCGATCTTGGATTCGCCTTCCTCCCTCCTTCGCCTTCGAGATTCCGCCGTCTGCCGCACCCCCGCAACCGAAGCGGAGGTCGAAGTTGTCGCCTCAGGCAAGGTCTTCATGACCCGAGGCTGGGGCGAGATCGCCAGGGTCTGCCGAACAGAGGGTACCTTCGTGATCCACCTAGAGTACGATGGTGCCTCCCTGATGTTCTTCAAGGTCTTCAACGAGGAAGGACGCCGGCTGGAGTGCTGTCCCAGAGGCAGCGGGTGGAGCTACGGAGAGGCGAGGGCTAGGCCTCCCGCCCGCCTTTCCAGCAGCCCCTTAGGCAGCAGCGGCCGGGCTGGAGGGTCCAGGGACTCCCCTGAACTTCTCCTGACTTCGGAGACGAGCGACGACAACTATGAGCCATCGAGCTCGCGCCACGCCCGAGGCAGTGCCGGTGTGCCTGGTGGTCGGCGCGGCCGACCTGGATGAGGTTGGCGTCGGCCCCTCGTGGCCCACTGTTGATGATGGCGTCTGCCGCTGTGGTTCCTATAGTTAGGGCTCCTTAGGATTTGCATCTTTTGTTCCCTGCGAGGAACCCAGAACATGCCCCGCGGGGGTTTGTAAAGCGTTTGTAGTCTCTTGTTAATGTGATCCTCATCACGAAGTAGTGTGAGATGCTCGCCCTGTCTCAGCTTGGTCCTTCCTTTCTAACCCCGCGAGGGCCTGGTGCTCTGCGCCGACAGGTCCCAGTCCCCAGGCAAGCTTCAGCCGACGCTGGTATGCCAGGTCGCGATGCCGTGGTCAAGGCCAAGAGGTGAGCGGCCCGAGGTCCAGTAAGAGCCCCCGAGGCGCGATTCTCGGGAGGTCCCCTTTAGCGCTCAAGCAGCCGCCGCTCGGCGAGAAAGGAGCGCAACATCGCCAGCACAGGGCTGCATTAGGTACAAAGCTGGTGTTGCATTAGCTAGTAGTTCCGGGGAGTGACTTATCTTAGGAGCTTGAAGCCATTTCTCAGCGTTGTGCCTCGCCCGTGTGTCAACAGTTGGAAGGTTGCCTGGTGAGGTCTTCGCAAGCCTCCTCCTTCTCCCCTGCACTCCCCTTCGCGCTCTATGTCCTCGGGTCCCGGCCCTCAAGCGGGCTCAACCATCGCTGGTATGCCAGGTCGCGATGCTGTGGACAAGGCCATGAGGTGAGGGCTGGAGGGCCAGTAAGAGCCCGTGAGTCGCGATGCTCAGGTGCCCCCCTTTAACGCTCAAGCAGTTCGTGCGAGTGAGAGGAAGAGAGGCCACGGGGGCCTCGCCCGACGTTGTCCGTCAGAGAGACCCTGTAAACTCATCACGAGAAAAACGAGAGTTGCCATCACAATCGTCAACCAGCCACCGGTTGCTCTGGGGGAGTGATGAGAGCACTGAGGACTTGGTGAGGTGGCACTCTGCGGGGCTGCTGCGGCTAGAGCTCCGCCACTCAGGTTTGTCAACATGTAGGAACGGACCCATGCACAGGCGTCGTGCCAGGGAGAGCAGCTCCAAAGGTTGGCGTCAATCGAGCGGGCGATCAAGCCAACCAAGTTAAGTATGGAAAGGTTGATTAGCTTAGGCAGGTGCGAGAGCGATACACACCACTGGGTCAGGCCCGAGTGGCTTGGGGATAATCCAGCCAAGGGGCGCCCCCTGCAAGGTAAGCAAAGAACATGAGCAAAGCGGATACATGCCGCAGGGACGGACCCACGCGACCTGGGAATGATGCAGCCCTGTGGGCGCTCCTAGCTGAAATGGAACTATGAAAGATGTCACCTGATATGGTTGAAGTTGAAGGGATGCTGAAGCAGCTGACGATGCGTGATGCGGAAGCCGATCCTCATGAGCCCCCAGGGCCTAGAGCCTCGGGAGGCTCCGGGGGCGAAGGCGGCTCTTCAAGGACCATCTCCATCGCTGCTAGGACTGCGCAATGCCTGACCTCCTGAGCTTCCAGGATGCTCCTCGGCAGGCGTTGATGAGCGGCGACTGCGTTTGGCTTCCTAAGAGGCATGCGAACGTAGCTGTCGGGTGGACCCTCGCAACGTCCCACGCGTGAAGGCCAGAGGCGCTCCTGAGATGCGGCTCGGTTGAGTCCTGGTACGTCAATGCAGACGCGTAGCCCACCATCCTCGCCTGGATGGGGGGCTACGACGGGTAAGCAGCGGTTGCCGCGCATGATTCTTGACTCCTACAGCTCCTGAATGCTTCTCGCGATGAACTCCTGAGGGCTTGGCCCTCCTTGCTTCACACCGTCTTGAGGGAAATGTGGTGCCCGAGCTCCTCCCTCGTGACTTTGGCAAAGTCGGTGGCCCTGCAGGAGAGAGCCCCCGAGCCTTGCCCGAGGAGGGCGCCGGGCGCGCCTTCCTATGCGACAGAGGGAGGCGCCCCTTGGACGGGCATGGATCCTGGCGTGGCGCCCCTGGATGTGCGTGCCTCCTGATGGTTCGGACCAGGTGATGTTTCCTTCTTCTTAGGGACTGCCTCGGGAAGGCTCCTGCTCCTGCAATCTGCGTCTTCGATTGCCGCGGCCTGGAAGGCACGCTCGAGAAAACACACTGCATCCTTCTCCTTGCATGGGACTGTGATGACTCCACCGCTTCCTGGCATCTTGAGGACATTGTAGCCATGGTGAGTCACTGCCATAAACTTGGCCAGGGCCGGATATGCAAGGATGGCGTTGTAGGACAGGAGAATGTGGGTGACGTCAAAGTCGATGAGCTCAGTGTAGTAGTTTTTGCATTGTCCGAAGGTGACAGGGAGGCGGACCTGCCCTATCGGGGTGGTAGAACCGTCAGTGATTCCTGAGAAGGGCTTGGTTGGCTGAAGCTGATCATACGACACTTTGAGACTATTGAAGGTTTCGACAGACAGAACATTGAGTCCTGCTCCACCATCAATGAGGGTCCTAGTGACCTGCACGTTGCTGATGACTGGGGAGCAAAGCATTGGGAGGACACCAGTTGTTGCTGCGCACTTGAGTTGATCCGCTGAACTAAACATGATGGCGCACGTGGACCACTGGAGAGGGCGCGCGGATTTGGTTTTTGGGAGGACGACATTCACCTCACAAGCAAACTGATTGAAGATGCGCTAAGAGGCTGGGGCTTGAGCTCCGCCTAGGATGCAAGCAATTGCACGCGGCTCCTAGAAGCCCCCAGCTCCCTCGTCCTGATGCTGGTCTTGATTCCTCCTTGGTGGTGGCGGCAGCAGAGGGAGGCTTGCATTGCCTTGCGGGCGGTCCTTGCGAGGCTGGTCCCTCCAGCCTCCCTCGCGAGGCTGATGCTGCCAGCGGTCCTCACGAGGTCGGTCACACCACCCCTGGCGAGGGCCACGGTCTTCCCATCGTCCTCCACCTCTTCCTCCTCCTCGGCTGTAGCGCCGAACGTTGCGCTCGGGGCGTCGGCCGGTACGCTCATCTCGCACAGATGTGAGCTCCTGGCATTCATTGGTGTTGTGGCTGTGGAGGTCGTGGTACACGCAGTACCGACTGCCCTTGGACGACTCCGGCTGATCCCTGCCTCGCTTGGTATCTGGCTCAGCTGTGAGCACAACTGCTGCTTTGTGCTTCACGTCCTTGACCTTGGGCTTCTTCTCTTCCGGGTCGGCAACTGGAAGCTCGAGGAGGGAGAGGCGTCGTTCCTTAGCCCTGGCGCACTTGGTTGCTAAGTTGAACAGCTCCAGAGAGGAGCACATGTCCTCGTGGATTGCTAGCTCTTCCTTCATCTTGATGTCTCGAACGCCATCGGAGAAGGCTAAGATGATGGCCTCCTCAGTCACCCTGGGGATCTTGAGGCGGGTGTTGTTGAAGCGTTCGATGTACTTTTGCAGGGTCAACCCTGGCTGTTGCTTGATGTGGCGCAAGTCACTCATGGCCGGGGGCCGGTCACGAGTGCCCTGGAAGTTGGCGATGAAGCGAGTGCGCATCTCGTCCCAAGAGGAGATCGTGCTGGGAGGCAGGTTGAGGAGCCACGTACGGGCGCCATCCTTGAGCGCCATGGGAACCACTTTGCCATGACCTTTTCATCCTGTTGGCGCCTCGATGCCCAACTTGTAGAGCTGGAGGAACTCCGCGGGGTCAGCAGTGCCGTCGTAGCGTGAGGCAGATCTGGCTTGAACTTGCCCGGCGAGGCCACGCTGCGCAGCTCGGCGGTGAAGGCATGGCAGCCTGCAGTGGCCACAGGAGGCCTTTGGTGACGAAGGGCTTGATCTTGGAGGTCTCCGCGCGCTGCCGCTAGAAGCAGCGCAGGGTCTTGGTGCGCTGGACCAGGAGAGCGGTCATGACGTGCCGGTGCCTGGAGCACACGAGCGGCTTCTTGAGGGCGAGGGATCTCTTGGTAGCTCTTTTCTTGCTGCGCGGGCGCTGGTGTCGGCGTTCTGGGAACGGGGGTCTCCAGACTTGCCTACCTGCGGCCTGCGGCGTGGCTCAAAGGAGGCCCAGCACGGCCCATCTTCATCAGCACAAGCTCAAGACCCTCGCGAGGGGCCAAGCCTTGCGGGGCGGACGACAAGGAGCTTCCTCAGGCAAGGCCTCGTCAGGCTGGCTCACAAGGAGGCGGAGAGTTCAAGGCTGGGTACCTCGCGAGGTGCCCATGACGCAAGCCATGACGACCAAGGGCGCCGGACGGGCGCCAGCCGCGCAGTGTCCTTCTTTCCTCATTGGTGCAAGGGGAGCAAGCGCAGGCGAGAGCTTCAAGCAAAGGCATCCATTTCGGCGCAACAAGACCAATACCAGTCCAACGGCAGGATGGAGGTCACCGTGGAGCCCAAGTCGGCGTCACCACCAGAGCCTTTGACAGGCGAGGACCAACTTTAGTCAGGATAAGTGTACTAGATGTTCCCCTTCAAATTGGCCAATTGTTGGCGCCCTTCCCGCTCAATATTTCTGAAGAGGCTCATTGCCTTCGCCTATAAATAGGACTAGCCACCCACAGGGTAGAGATATAGATCGATCCGGCCGGCCAAAGAGAGAGATCTGGATAGGAAGCTGAAGATAAGATAGGCATCTAGAATCAACCCCTCAAAAGGGACAACACCACCACAAGAACAGACCCTCGCGAGGCTGTTCTTCCTTGTATTGTTCATCATCAGCCCAAGAGGCAATCCACCACGCCACACACTGGAGTAGGGTATTACACCACAATGGTGGCCTGAACCAGTATAAACCCTGTGTCTCTTGTGTTGTTCTTCTCGTAGTTTAGATCCTAGCGATTCAACGTGGAACAGGTAGGTAGAAGGAGAAACCTCCGCGCACACCCTAGTGTTTGAACCTCAAGGGTCTGTCGGAACCCTAAATCCAACATCTTGAGTCGATGAAGATGGGCCGCACTGGGCCATGGCTTGAGCCATGCCGCAGGCCGCAGGCAGGCAAGTCTGGGGACCCCCGTTCCCAGAACGCTGAAACCTTCCCACCAACATTTGGGAAGAGGACCAAGGCCATTATAAATAGGACTTAGCCACCACCAAAGAGGGGGATGATGAGATCAGATCCCTTCTCATCCAACCACCTCACAATCCTCTCTTGAGCTCAAGAACACCTCACCTCCCAAGGCCAGTTCATCCACTTTATTAGTTCATCCTCATCCCCTCGAAGCTATCCACCAAAATGCTGGAGTAGGGTATTACACCGCAAGGTGGACCGAACCAGGATAAACTGTTGTGTCTCTGTGTCCCTTTGAGCTCGACGTGCTAGGCTTAGGAAGATCGTGAGTAGGCAGGCTGGGTAGGTTGCAATCTCCGCACGCACAACAGAGTTCGAACCTATCAAGGGTTTGCAGAACCCAAAATCCGACATTTGGCACGCTAGGTACGGGTGCATCGGAGATCTGCTGCTCCGTTCATCACATCGCGCCACCGGCTTCGATGTCGGGTGCTCCCTCATCGACTCGACCGTCGCGCGCCTTTGAGGAGGTTGAGGGGTTCCGCGCTTTCACCCCCTCCTTGCGATGGGTGGATTGGCCACCTAAGTTCAAGCCAGAGATGTCGCCTTGCTAGGACGGCACGGCGAACCCAGATGGCTTCCTGAAGGCGTACAAGGAGGCAATCTGGGCGGGGACGACAAGGTGAAGGCCAACTGGCTCCCCATGGCCCTCGTGGGTGCATCACGCCTGGCTGCTCAACCGACCAGCGTCCTCTGTGGCCTCCTGGGAGGAGCTGCGCAGATTCTTCGTCGCGCGCTTCGCGGCGCCGGCGCCTACAGTCATTGCAGCTCTCCTAGGTGGCTCGCAGGCACCACCCTCTGACCAGCACATCAAGCAGTTCTACCACCAAGTGAGCGCTTCCCAAGTGAGTCCCAGGGCCCCTCCGGGCTGGGCAGTGCCTAAGGCCTCGCCTTCGGACCACAAGATCATCCAGCAACCACGGCGGGAGCAGGGGCGCTCCCGATGCTCTGCACCCCCACCATCTGCAACATGGCAGTCACCAAGACCCTCATCGATGGCAGAGCCGGCCTTAACATTCTCTCCGCAGAGGCATTCGGCCTACTGCACGTGCCCCCGACCGGCTCCGCCCCACCAAGCCCTTCTCCGGGGTCGACAATGGCTTCACCAACCCCTTGTGGCAGAACCGCCTCCCCGTCACCTTCAGGACTCGAGAAAACTACCGCACCAAGCTCATCGACTTCGACATCGCCAAGATCGACCTGCCATACAACGCCATCCTTGGCTACCCCGCTCTGGCCAAGTTCATGGGGGCAACTCATCCATCCTACAAACTCATGAAGATGCCAGCTAGCAACGGTGTCCTCACGGTGGCAGGGGACACCAAGGACGCGCTGCAGGCCATCAAGCTCGCTTTCAGGTCTGCGGCGTCTGCGCTGCCTGACGAGAAAGGGGGACCTGAGGCCCCAGGGGCAGCACCGGCCAAGAATAAGTAGCTATTCTCCCAAGACCAAGCCGAGACGAAGCAAGTGGCGGTCAATGAAGACGGGGCGTCAGGCGCCACCATTACCATAGGAGCTGACCTCCCTCAGGACCAAGAAAAAGTAGTGGTCGACTTCTTGCGCGCCAACAAGGATGTGTTTGCATGGGAGCCCAAAGACCTGGTCGGGGTTCCAAGGGGAATAATCGAGCACCACCTGAAGGTATTCCCCAACGTGCGCCCAGTGAAGCAGAAGGCCCACCGCCATCCCACCGAGAAGCAGGCATTCATTGTCCAAGAAACCCACAAGCTGCAGGATGCTGGGGTCATCAGGGAGGTACGGTACCCAGAATGGCTGGCAAACCCAGTTGTCATCCCCAGGAAAGGAGGGAAGGAACGCATGTGTGTCGACTTCACCAACCTCAACATGGCTTGCCCTCAGGATCCCTTCCCACTTCCTCGCATCGACCAGATCGTTGACTCCACCGCCGAGTGCGACCTATTGTGCTTTTTGGACGCCTTCTCAGGCTACCACTAGATCAATATGGTTGTGCAAGATGTGGAGAAGACAACATTCTTGACCCCCTGCGGAGTGTACTGCTACACCTGCATGCCCTTCGGGGCTGCGCAATGCAGGGGCTACCTTCCAGCGCCTGATGCACATCGCGCTGGGCGGGTAAATTAGGAGAAATGCTGAGGCATATGTTGATCACATAGTGGTGAAATCTCGGGAGGCAAGGACCCTGCTTGAGAATTTGGAGGAGACGTTTGCCAGTCTGCGCAAGGTGGACCTGCGGCTTAATCCCGAAAAGTGCGTATTCGGAATTCCCTCTGGCGAGCTGCTAGGCTTTCTAGTATCGCATAGAGGAATCGAGGCAAATCCGGAGAAGGTCAATGCAATAGAAGACATGAGCCCTCCGCAGACCCTAAAGGAGATGCAGAAGCTGGCAGGCTCCATGACCTCTCTGGGGCATTTCATATCCAAGTTGGGAGAATGCGCCCTCCCTTTCTTCAAGCTGATGAAAAAGAAAGGGGCATTCCAGTAGACCCCTCAGGCTGACGCAACCTTTCAAGACCTCAAGAGATACTTGCCTAGCCGGTTGGTAATGGTGGTGCCGCGCCCTCTTGAGCCCCTGGTACTCTATCTGGCAGCCACCCCTCACTCTGCCAGCCTCCCTGGTGGCGCTAAGGGAGGAACACACGTTCAAGGGCCCTCGGCAGAGGGCTCGATCACCAAGCAAAGCGCAGCAACCTCAGGACAACGCTCCTGAGGCCTCGGCCGACCCGGCGGTCAGCGACCGACCCCTCGGCTGTAACCGACCCCTCATCTGGGGGGGGGGCTCCTGAGGCCGGCCCTCGTGAGACCGCACTTGGCACGGCGGTAGGCGGGACCGCACAAGGCCTGCACCCTCAAGAAGCACAAGACTCCTCCAACACCTCTTCCCTCGTCAAGCACACGGTCTACTTCGTCAGTATGGTGCTGTGGGACGCATGGGCATGTTACCCCATGCTTCAAAAGCACTTGCTCGCGCTCCTCGTCGCCTCCTGAAAGTTGTGCCACTACTTCCAAGGCCACCCCATCAAAGTAGTTTCGGCCTACCCGCTGGAGAGGGTGCTCCGGAGCCCAAATGCCGTCGGGCAAGTTGCGGAGTGGAGCATCGAGCTCCAAGCATTCCAACTAGAGTTCAGTACCACCAGGGTCATCAAGGGTGCGGCACTCGTGGATTTTGTGGCAGAATGGGCTGACACCCCTGACCGTGGAGTAAGCGAGGAATGTTCCCTCTTGCCTGAGGACGAGGAGCCAGGCGGGTGGATCATGTACTTCGATGGCGCATTCGCTCGACAAGGTGCGGGGGCTAGGTCCGTCCTCATCTCACCCACCAAGGACAAGCTCTACTACGCAGTACAACTCCATTTTCAGCAGGGTGAGAAGGTCTCCAACAACATCACAGAGTATGAAGGATTGCTCGCTGGCCTCAGGGCTGCAGCGGCACTGGGGGTGAAGAGCCTCACCATCAAAGGCGACTCCCAGCTCCTCATCAACTTCTCCAACAAAGAGTACACACCCAAGGACGAGCACATGGAGGCATACCTAGAAGAGGTACGCAAGATGGAGAAATGGTTCTTAGGCTTGGAACTACAGCATGTGCCGCAAGGAACGAACAAGGAGGCGGACAACATCGCTAAGAGGGCGTCCAGGAGGCTCCCTCAGGAGCCGGGGGTGTTTGAAGAGTGGCTCTTCAAGTCGTTGGTATCTCCCCCCACCGCGGCTCCAGCATCACCTCAGGAGGATCTACCCCAAGCACCAGCAACCGGCGCCCCAGCATGCGGCCCTCCCTCTGGGGCCCGCCTGCTCCTCGCGCTTGAGCCCTAAGAGGGGTGCTGGATAGAGGAGTTCAAGGCGTACCTACTTCATGGGAGCCTGCTGGAGAAGGAGGAGGACGCCGAGCGGGTGGCTTGTCAGGCCACCACGTACTGCATCAGTGATCGTGAGTTGTACCGCAAGAGGCCCAATGATGTTTCGTTATGGTGCATCTCTAGGGAGCAGGGGCTCGAGTTGCAGGCGGACATACACGGTGGGGATTGCAGACATCATTCCTCATCAGGCACTCTTGTGGGCAAGGCATTCCAAAGTGGCTTCTACTGGCCCACTGCACTCAACGACGCCGTCGAGCTGGTGTGCTCCTGCGAAGCATGCCATTTCCACGCCAAGCAAATTCACCAGCCTGCGCAGGGCCTCCAGACTATCCCGATCACATGGCCATTCGTAGTCTGGGGGATGGACATCCTGGGGCCGTTCCCTTGAGCGCCAGGTGCCAGTGTCAAAACCGGCGGATCTCGGGTAGGGGGCTCCTAAGTGCGTTTAAGGTTGATGGTAACAGGAGGCGGGGGACACGATGTTTACCCAGGTTCGGGCCCTCTCTATGGAGGTAATGCCCTACTTCCTGCTTGATTGATCTTGATGAATATGAGTATTACAAGAGTTGATCTACCACGAGATCGTAATGGCTAAAACCCTAGAAGTCTAGCCTGTATCATTATGATTGCCTCTACGGACTAAGCCCTTCGGTTTGTATAGACACCGGAGGGGACTAGGGTTATACAAAGTCGGTTACAGAGAAAGGAATCTTCATATCCGGGCGCCAAGCTTGCCTTCCATGCCAAGGTTAGTCCCATTCGGACACGTGAGAGAGTCTTCTATCTTATGTCTTCATAGCCCAGCAGTCCGGCCCACGCTACATAGTCTGGCCATCCGAGGACCCCTTAATCCAGGACTCCCTCAGTAGCCCCTGAACCTGGCTTCAATGACGAGGTGTCCGGCGTGCAGATTGTCTTTGGCATTGCAAGGCGGGTTCGTCCTCTGAATACTCCAAAATAGTCTTCGAACACAAGAATCGTGTCCGGCTCCGCAAAACAAATTCCACACACAACCATAGAGAGCATAATATTTCACGAGTCCAATCCGCTGGCAACTTTTTGTAGCGTGACATCGAGTTGCTGCCCGGCCATTATTCAAACCATTTTTAGCCTGCCGCTTCATATTTCGAGATGCGGTTTCATTGGCATGTCTTGTCAAAGCAGAGATCATGTCCCCTTATTGCGGGATTCTCATCAATACGGGCTTGAGTAACCCAACTATTCTGTTGGCATGATTCCTTGGGAATAGGAAGATTTTAAGGCCTAGGAGGGGGCGTTTGATATTCGTCGCCTTTATAAAGGGACTAAGACCCGTCTTTTCTCCTTCACGCCAACCCTTTCCTCAACTGATTCGGGAGGCGACATTATGTACAAGCCCTTAGCTAAATCGTAAGTGTACAAGGTGTTTTAAACATATCCCATCCTTTCCTGGTTGTAAGGATAATATTTAAAATATATGTTTGCTGTCCGTCATGCAGCCTTCGTCAATAGTCCTCGTCTTTAGGGGATCTTCTTTCGGAGATGATGGAGAGCAAGATGCCTCCATCGATCTCCCCACCCAATAGGGCAGACGACTCCGAGGTGTCGTCCCAGAGGATCTCTCCCGATCAACAAGCGGTGCGACGGACGATGAAGACTAGGCCCAAAGGTGACACTTAGGCCATCCAGGGTCCGGGGTGTGCGGCCCTACGGGGACCAACAATAAAGGCCCCGGACTATCCGATTTACAGCCAGAGACGACTCAAAGGTCGAGTAAACATATTCCTTTGAAGGGAGTCCGTACCCCTTCAGCTGCTTCCAGGGATCCGGATGTGCCGGATACATTGATGGACATATTGCGACATGCGCCCGTCCCAGAGGAACATCGTACCTTGATGGGTACGATGATTGAGAAGGTTCTGTCCGTGAAAAGCGGATTGAATGAAGCCCTTTACGGGCCTGCTAAGAGGGTTCGAGGTACGTAATGTAATATTTTCAATTGTGCTATAAACGCAAAATGCGCCTGTGTATAGATAGTAGCCCCTGAGACTCTGGTTAGCGTCCAAAGGGAGGCGATCAGACGATCAAGAAAGATATGCCCATGAAATAATCTGACTAATTTGGAACACAGGCTGTTACATCCCTGCCGACTGCCCAAGCTAGAGAGGTTGCATATCTGAAGCAGAAACTTGATGTGGCGGATGATGACATCACGCTTATTAACAGGCAGCTCGATGAGGCGCAAGATATGTTTTTGGGGCAGACAGTATATGCAATTATTATAATATGAGCATGACGCTGAGAATTGTATACTGAGATATGCATAATTGCAGATAGTGCCGCCGCGGCTGAGACCCTTCGGGTTGAGCTTGCCCGGGCCAAGGAGCAAGCCAGGATGAGTAATGTGGCTGCCGAAAAGCCAACTGCTGAATTAAAGGCCGAACAGGCTGCTCGGCACCAGTGCGAGGAGAGAATATCTACCATGGCGCTTGAGCTAAAGGATGCCACTAGCCGATGCGAATTGCTCGAGAAAGATAACAAAACCAAAGCGGCTGATCTTGACAAGGCCTTACAAAAGGCGAGGGAAGCACGGTTCGAGTCTCGAGCGGTTCGGGAGGAGATCCGACAAGCTGGGGAGATCGCGGCTAGTAAGCCCTTCTTATTACAAGCTAAATTCGGTGATCCGAAGTATGCCCCTCTTAATCAAATGTGGAGTTCTCCAGATGCATTTTTTGACTTGCCGAAGAGTGTCTCCGATGCGATGTAGTTTTTTCAAGTGCAAGAAGGACATGCGACGGAAAAGCTTTTCTGGTCGCGATTTAATATGCCAAAGAGTCCGTTGTTGCTGAACAAACAGATGGCCCTGTGGGCCGAGCTCCACAAGATATCTGGATCTGCCATGAAGGACGTCGTGGTCCGGCTGTGGCCGACTGAGGCAATTCCGAATAGTTATTTTGGTTTGGTGCAACGACTTGTTGATGCGGTGCCGCGTATCGACGCTGTTAAGCGGTCAACGTGCATAGAAGGTGCACGAATGGCCCTTCCCCGCGTCAAGACGTACTGAGAGAAGATGAAGGCCACAGATATTGCAGCGGAAATACCACCCAAGGGCAAGGACCATCACACGCCAGAGCATTATTTTCAGGATGTCCTAGAGGGTGCCTACTTGATAGAGGGTCAGTGCTCGAAAGATATTATGTTCGAGTGAAGTGGATCGATATTGTAAAAAATATTATGATATATTTAAGGCTATGTTTTTTATACTTTTGCCTAAAAAGTTTTTCGTGCTTCTCGTGCGGCCGTTTTTTGTGTAATCTGAAAGTTTGCCAGTCGTCGGCTTCTGCCCCTTTGCATATAATGCGGGGGTGTTCGGAAAAGCACTTGACCACTCTTGACCCAACGTCTTTGTCCATTAAGGAGGTGTCAATGCGGCGAACCAGGCTATCGGACTATAGGGCTTTAACACTTTCACGTAGCCATAGGAGTTTGACGGTGGGTCTACGATATAGCCCCTGGTATGTACGCGCTTATCCAAATATGGTGTGTTTACATACGTGGCCAGAAGAATGGTCCTTTGTGTGATACGGAAGGAATCGCGAAGATTCCGGTGAGTCATTGAGTGGTTTACCAGCTCTCGCCGCATCATGACAGTCAGTTTTCGGCTTTCTCTGCTGAGGTACTCATCCGGATGAACCAGGACACAATCGTAGTAGTTCTCCCTTTACTACCCTAGCCGATAGAGTGGAACGTAAGGTAGTAAGCATAGGAGCTTGGCAACCCAACTATTGACCCAAGACATGATTCGAAGCTGATGCATATAAGGCCAAACTCGTGACACCGAAGTGTGCTATAAAGTTGTTCGGACTTGTCGGCAACTCTATGTTGCCATATCAAGCCTGTGGCAACATATGCCAAGGTGCGTGCGTGAAATAACCACAGAAGCGACATTCAGTTCTTTGAGAAAAGCGAATATTGAATGTGTACTACCAAGGCTATTTGACATGCCGGGGGTTGAAAGCTGAGAAAAAGGGCACTTTATAGGTTTGAAATAAATAGTACGGTCTACAAAAAACATTTGGACCTCTGTCGCACGTCTGCGCTGCGTTGCCTTGGTTAAAGGACTTCTCAGCAAATATGGTCACCTGTGGTAAAAGATAAAAAATGGTTAGAAAGAGAAAAAAGAATATGAGAGTGCGGATAGTGTTATAGGTTTGTCCGGATTGTGCCTCCGCTGGTGACCAGGGTATTTTGAGTGTATAATTATGTGCACGGGACAGACTTCGCGGCTTATATGGGGCAGACGGCGAAGGCTGAACTGCTAATTCAACTCTGAGATTGATTGGTCCGGTCTAATGGAGACAGGCGGCTTGATGGCCGACGAAATGTGCGGCTTGATAAGGCCGCTTGGTACTTCGGCCGCAGTAGCCATAGTATGTTCCTCTGTACGGAGGGAGCATTCTGTATTTCCGTTTATCGTGATGGTGCCGCGTGGACTGGGCATCTTAAGTTGGAGATAGGTGTAATGTGGGACCGCATTAAAGCGAGCAAAAGCGGTACGCCCGAGTAGTGCATGGTAGCTACTGCGGAGCGGGACAATATCGAAGGTCAAGCCTTCGCTTCGAAAGTTGTTCGGCGAGCCGAAAACGACTTACAATGTAATCGAGCCCGTGCAATGAGCTTCTACGTCGGATATTGTTCCCTTGAAGGTAGTTGTGGTGGGCCTGATTCTTGAAGGATCAATGCCCATTTTGCGGACAGTGTTTTGTTAGAGTAGATTAAGGCTATTGCCGTTGTCCATAAGGACTTTCATGAGATGGAACCCGTTGATAATTGGATCGAGGATTAGAGCTACCAGATCTTCGTGAAGGATACTGGCTGGGTGGTTCTTGAGATCAAAAGTGATCGGGCGGGCCGCCGGTTGGCTTAATTTTGGGGCGGCTGGCTCTATGGCACCGGCGTCCCGTAGTGCGCGCTTGTAGTCCCTTGTAGGGATGTGCGTCACGTATACCATGTTCACTATCTTTACTTTGCGGGGAATTGGTTCTGACCCCCGGTGTTCGGCTGGCGAGTCTCTTCTTCATCGCTGTCACTGGGTGGCCCCTTCACATTGTGTTCGGCATTAAGCTTGCCGACTTGTTTAAAAACTCAACAGTTCCTGTTGGTGTGATTGGCTAGTTTAACAGGGGTGCCATGAATCTGGCAGGGCCAATCCAGTATCTTGTCTAAATTGGATGGTCCGTCTCTGTGTCACATCCCTAGATCTGTTATGCTCTGGTCTAGTTAGTCTTGCGTTGCATCATGTTTAAATTTCTTTTAAACCTGAAATGGGGATTGCCTAAACCCTAGCATCAAAGGAATTCACTAGGTTCAACTAAAATAATTTCAGTGAATCCAAATGGCTTTAAAAAATGTTCATCATTTCTGAAAAATGCTAGAAGCAATAACCAGAGGTGTTGCACATTTTTCCATGACATGTTTTGGCTCTGAGTTAAATCTTATAGCATTTGCATTTGGGCATTTAAATGCTATTAAACATTTTAAATGCTCAAATAATCATAAACTAAAATGTTTACTGTTGGATATATTCCAAACAATAGTCATGATTAGTTTTATGATTTTTGGAAATGCCCTGACATTTTTAATAAAGCCCTGAAGTTACAGAAAAATAGAAAACAGGAAATAAAAGAGAGAGAGAGAGAAACTTACCTGGCTTACCTGGACGGCCCAGTAGGCAGCCCACCTGGCCGACCCAGCCCAGCACCGCTGCCAGTCATCTCCCACCTCTGCCAGAAGGCAGAGGCGAGGCGTGGCACGCGCCCGAGAGCCCCCGGCCACCTCCTGCTTCCCACCGCTGCCCCGATGCGTCTGGATGACGCCACGCATCACCCCGGACCCTCTCGCCCACTCCCTCGTCCTCATCCCCTCCTCTCTCTCGCTCTTCAACTCGTGCCCGAGCGCCACCATCGCCACCGACGCTGTTCGCCGCGGCCACAGACACCGCCCCGCCTCGCCGACGCCCCAGAAAGCTCCGCCTCGTCCCCCTCTTCATCCTCACCCAGACGAAAGGCGCCGGAAGCCCCTGGATGCCGCTAGCTCCGCCGTTGCCCTTCTCGGCCACCGAGGATCGCCGCCGTCGATTCCGACGCCGTCAGGCCTTCCCCGAGCCCGCTTCGATGACCTCTGCAACCACCATGAACTCCCGCGTCGTAACCTCCTCTCCCCGAGATCATTTACGCCCTGTAGCCATCGCCCCCTTGCCGACCGAATCGCGCCGCCGCCTGGCCTCGTCACCGGCGTGGCCCCGGTAACCATTTGGTCACGGGCGTGCACCCATTGAGCTCGCCATGACCTGTAGAGCCCCCCCAGCGCCTAACCTCGCTCGTTAGCATGCTGCGACGCCACTTACGCCGTTGCCCGTGCTACGGCAGCCGCCTTTACCGTCGTTATCGCCGACTCGCTTCACCAAGGCTCCAGCCGCGGCCACCGTTGGACGCGCCGCAACGCGGGCGTTCCAACAAGAGCAACCCCGCCTCCTCTCGTCGCCGGAATCGCCGGGACGAGCGACGCCGCTGCACTGGATGGTCGCTGGCGGCCTAACTCCGGCCACGCCGACGTGGCCACGTGATTAGCGGCTAATCCCCCACTAAACAACCCCTGGGCCAATGACACATGGGCCCCACGCCCTTAATTAATATTAGTTTAGCTCATGTTTAGGTTTAACTAACCATAGTGGCCCCACGCGTCAGCTTTGACCGCGCTGACCTGGTTGTTGACTAGGCCGACATGCGTGGTTGACTTGATGACGTGTCTGTTGACCCGGCCCCACCTGTCAGCGACACTGGCCAGCACTTTGTCACTGCCAGTGGACCCCACGGGTCAGGTTTGACCTGGGGCAGCTCTGTTGAACTGCTGACGTCACACTGACGTCAGGCTGACGCAGTAATCCTTTTCTGGAATTAATTTAACTAGCAGGGTGACCCGCGCATTTGCGCGGCCAGAATTCTATTTTTATTTTGACTATCTATTCTACTATTAGCTTGGCATATTGATAGGATGTAGGTATTATTTGAAATCAAATAAAATCTTATATGTCATGAGAAAATGGTTATTTGAATTGTTTCATCTCTAGTCATTTTGTGCCAATCAAAAAAATTAGTCTTATTTAAGTTGCCACTACATAAATACTACCTTGGTTTTTATTTACTATGCATATGAGTTTTGACTGAAGTCCAACTTTGTAAACTTTGACCAACCTTATAGAAAATGTATTGACATCTACAATGCCGAATCAATACTATTGTATTTTTACACCACATATATTTGTTATTGTAAATGTCTATATAGTTCTCTATAAACATTGTCAAACTTTATAAAGTTTGACTTACCACAAAACTAATATGCTGAAAAAATAGAAATAGAGGGGGCATTTATGTCCCATTCAAAATATAGGAAATTGTTGCAGCCAAGATGAAAATCTTTAGGAACAGTAGTGGGACTGGTGGAAGGAGTACGCCTTTTCATTTTTCAGATGTTAGTTCGTTCATAAGACCGTGGTGTGTGTCACCAGAGGACCCAAGACACGTTTAGCCATGCACGAACCAGTAGTTTGTTATATTTTCTATTTTTTTATCTCCCATTTATCTGCATCTATTGGTGTCTATCTTCTCTCAATTGTTTGCGGCAAATTTTTTATACTGAGAATTTCATCGATACATCGATGGTTTGTAAATTAAAAGCCTCAAGGCATTGTATGGTGGGCCATGTACACAATTACAGCTCTATAATTTAAGTTTTCTCTTCCACGAATGTGCATCTGTTGGTTTTTGGCTTATCATCAACTCTCTCTTGAGGAATATTACACTAAGAATTGCATCTAAATATTGGGGTTTTTTGTACAAAGACTTTGTGTTCTGTCCCTCTGCCTGCCCCATATTGGTTGTATTGTACTCCAGTGGTGTATTTTTGTTTGTACACACTCGTGCCTCATAATTTTTCCACGTTTTATATTTCTACTAATCATATTACAATATTTCTTGGTCATTCAAGGCATTATAATATTGTGTATATTCATCAAAAATTGCTAAGATATTCTCATGTGTTATAATTAACTTGCTCATTTTTCTTGATTATCGTGCCCATCCTGCTGTAAAGCCCAACTAATTATTTTTACACTTGACATGTTTTGTTGCTTCCAACTTTTTATTTTTGCACCTACAACATAATTTTGGTTTGTGTGATAATTTTACTTGCACACATAGAGAAATTGTCTACTTATTCTTCTCTCAATTGTTGGCGGCAATTTTTTACACTGAGAATTTCATCGACACATCGTTAGTTTGTAAATTAAAAGGCTCAAGGCATTGTATGGTGCGCCATGTACACAATTAGAGTTTCATAATTTAAGTTTTCTCTTCCACGTATACGCGTCTGTTGGTTTTTGTCTTACCATCATCGCTCTCTTGAGGAATTTTACACTAAGAATTACATCTAAGCATTTATTTATTTTGTAGAAAGACTTTGTGTTTTCTCCTTCTGCCTGCCTCATATTGGTTGTATTGTAGTTTTTATTTTTGTTTGTACACACTCGTGCCTCATAATTCTTCCACACTTGATTGCTTTACTAATCATCACGTACAGTATTTCTTGGTCATCTAAGGCATTATAATAACTGTGTATTTGGATGCCAGCAAAGACCTTATTCAATGATAGAAAACTGAATACATGTCAGGCAATGGCTAGTCATACAAAACTATAGTTTAATACTATCTTCCGCCCCTTCTATTTACATAAATAATTATCAGAAATTATCAGCACAAAATTTGCACATTCATGTCTTGCACCTAAACCTTAGTTACATTCCCCTTTTTTACGTACTTACACCCTTATTTACATAATGTTTTTTCTGAACGTCATACTGTGAGATGCTACCATACATACATATCTTGATCATCCTATCGTTGTCACATAGCCATTATTAAATAAAGATTGCTAAAGAGATATCACACCTCACTATTAGCTATGTAAGTTGTAGCGTTCTATTTTGTAACTACGATTGGCTGATGTATTTTCTTCATTTTTATCCTTGCATGCTTGTAGTGCTCTTGGATGGTCCTCAAATTTTGGTATTAGTTTATACTCTCTATTGTGAGAAAACATGCATATGCCGCAATCAAGTCATGCAAAGTTACCACATAATATATTGTAAGCCTTCAGCTTATTCATTACTTCCTCCGTCCTAAAATACATGGCATATAAATCCAGTCAAAAAGTATATAAATCCAGTCAAAAAATCATTCCCCCCCTATGTTTTACCAATATATAAGAGGAAATATCAAAATCTACAATATTCAATGAATATATTATGAAAATATATCTAATAGTGGATATATTGATATTTTTTATCTTAATATTTTTGTATATATACTTGGTCAAAATTAGATGGCATTAACTTTTTAACTGAATTTGTATGCGATCTATTTCGTGATGGAGGTAGTAGTATGTTACCCATACGTGGTGATTTGCACCTTCCTGCCATTCTTATTCTCTAATTGACCCGCCAAGCTGTGCGGCCGAATGGTGTCCATTGTGACCAAGTATGGTTCGGATGTATGTGTACTTTGATTTGAATACTGAAACATGATCAGATTATTTTATTTTCCACTTTTTTTATAATTGAAATTTTCCAATGGAGCTTGAAATATCCAGTCATCGTTGGCGCCTTGCAAGTGGCGTGGCTTACAGCCAGTTAGGTAGATTTATGCCTGCCGCCTGCCGTGGCCGAGAGTCCGGGTCAAGTTCCATATGCGTGCATGTGTTGATGCCCGTGTCTAATTTAGACTCTTGTCCGGCTGGGTATGCATGCATCTCACGCAATGCATAACCTGTTCGCCTGGGTGTTAATATGGCATGTACATATACGTGACATGCTTTTTGTTTCTTATATATGAGGTGGACCAAAAACGTGTGGAACTTTTTGTTTTTTTCTTATATGAGGTGGCCCAAAAACATGTGAAACTCTTTGTACGTGACATGTCAATCGCGTTTGTACCAAAGAATACTATTTGTATGTAATGCAAATTGTTTTGAATCTCAGCCGTTAATATAAAAAATTAACGGTTAATACAATTCAATATATGTGGAAGAACGTAATGCTTTGTTTGTCTCTTGTTTTAATAATATAATAGATTCTATTTATTCAGAAAATCCAGAAAAAGGCTTAAACTTCTAAAATTCATATAAATTCAACTGTAACTCAGAATGAAATAATTTATATATGAAAAATGATCAGAAAAATCCAGTCTATCCATCTGCATTGGTTTCATGCATGTTTAAGCAACTTAAACCTGCTGTTTATATCAAAACATGATAATGCACTTTATAAACCCATACCTTGAGTTTGCATATGAATCTTTGATTCAAATGAGCTCAAACCACCCTGGTTGTAGATGCATTAGCCCAACACACTCATTTTGCCATGTCATATCATGCATCATATTATGCATTGCATTGATTGTATTTCTTCTCTGTTGCCGGTGTTTGTCCCCTCTCAGTAAACGTGATTCCGACGATTATTCGATGACACCGATGGAGAACTATATTATCTTCAGAAGTGCCAGGCAAGCAAAACCCCCTTGTTCATTCCGATACAATCCCACTCTCTCGCTCCTGCTCTCTTTTACTGCATTAGGACAACAACGACTCAACTGTTACATGTTGCGGTAGTTGAACCCCTTTCCTCTGCATGACCTGTCATTGCCACAGTAAATAGATGAAACCCACTAGCATGAGTAGGAGTTGTTTGAGCCCTGATGTGCCTACTCTTTCATGCTTGTTTGTCATGCCTGCTACTGCTTAGAGTTGAGTCAGGTCTGATTCATCGGGGATGAATTGGAGGTGTGTAAACATGTCCTACTGTGTGTGAGCTAAGTGTGTGAACAAGATTTGGTAAAGGTAGCGGTGAGAGGCCATGTAGGAGTACATGGTGGGTTGTCTCATTGCAGCCGTCCTCAGGAACTGAGTTCTGTGTTTGTGATCCATGAACAGTTACTACCACACATTGGGTTCCGGTAACTCGACCCCTCTCGACTTATTAATCAACATGATCTCTATCCAGGAGTTGCAACTAGTTTCTGGTGTTTGTAGCTTGTGTTAGTAGTCTACCAAGTGGCACCCGGTACAGGTGTGCTTGGGACAGACTAGGCACAGTGGCACGGTGTACCAAGTGGCACCCAGATGGTGGGCTTGGGAACCCTGCTCACATCGTTTGGGGCCGTGAGCGACACCCCGGCCGGATCTCCTTGCGAATGGAACCCGAATAGGCGATAAACCTGGACGAGAGACTTGTGTGGTTAGTCAGGTCATGGCCGACACCCACGCTGGGCTTCCGCTTGAAGGTTGCCGAGTACATGTTGTGTAAACGGCGGTAAGTGGTGAGAGCGTGTGTGAAGAAGTACACCCCTGCAGGGTTAATATGATATATTCGAATAGCCGTGTCCGCGGTAAAGGACTTCTGGGTTGCCTGTACAGTTCATAGACAAGTGAAAGTGGATACTTTAAAATACGCAAGATAAGCGTGAGTGCTATGGATGGCGTTCTCGTAGGGAGACGGAGCGGATCCATAGTGGTGTATTGATATGGTGAAAATGTGGACTCGTGTGCGCCACCCCAAAAGAGTAACTTGCAGTCGTAGTTCAGGATAGCCACCGAGTCAAAGCTGGCTTGCTGCAGTTAAACCCCACCATCCCCTTTGTTGATAATGATGCATATGTAGTTAGTTCTGATGTAAGTCTTGCTGGGTACATTTGTACTCACGTTGCTTAATTTATGTTTTTGCAGAGAGACTTCAGTCTCGCTAGTAGTTCCGAGTGGACTTTGACGTTTAGCTTGTTACCTCAGCTACGATCTTGTACCCTTGGCAGGATCTAGTAGATAGTCAGGCTTCTTAGACCTTTTCATTTGTAGATGTCTGTACTCAGACATGCTAAGCTTCCGCTTGTGCTTGACTTGTGTGCTCTGAATGTTGGGTCATCAGACCCATGTTTGTAATATCTCGCTCCTCGGAGCCTACTGAATAAAATACTTGAGTCGTAGAGTCATGTTGTGATGCCATGTTGTATTTGCACATATCGAGCATATTGTGTGTATGTTATTGAAATGCTTGGTATGTGTGGGATCTGACAACCTAGTTGTTTATCCTTGGTAGCCTCTCTTACCGGGAAATGTCTCCTAGTGCTTCCACTGAGCCATGGTAGCTTGCTACTGCTCCAGAACACTTAGGCTGGCCGACATGTGTCCTTCTTCGTTCCTGTGTCTGTCCCTTCGGGGAAATATCATGCGGTGCCTGCCGGAGTCCTGTTAGCCTCCTACAGCCCAGTTTACCGGAGTCCTGCTAGCCCAGTTGCTACAGCCCGGATTCACTCGCTGATGACCGACACTTTTGTTGTTGGGTCATGTATGCCTGTCCCTGTAAGTTAGTGCCACTTTGGGTTCACGACTAGCCATGTCAACCCGGGTTCTTTGCCATATGGATGCTAGCGGCACTATCATATACGTGAGCCAAAATGCACAAACGATTCCCGGGCCAGGTAAGGTGGCATCCGTGGGAATACCGTGCGTGAGGCCGCAAAGTGATATGATGTGTTACATGCTAGATCGGTGTGACTTAGGATCGGGGTCCTGACAGCTTTGGTATCAGAGCTTAACTGCCTGTAGGATTACCAAGCCAAACTGGTCGAAGTTGAGTCTAGAAATTCTTTAATTATATAAGGGTATTGATTGTGGGATGGAACGTAATGCTCTTTTTACTCCTTATACCTTATGCCTTCTGATCCGAGTCACCATATCTTTCCTATGGGGTTAAGAAACTAGGCTTTCTCTTCTTTCTATCAGGATCACGTGTTACTAATCCATAGACTTATAAGATTGTTGGACTTAAGCCCTAGTTCAGTTTCTACTACTTTCGTATGTTAACTGTTGATCTCGAAACCTTGATATTTGTGCGTCTGAGTGGTTATGCCACCATTTTTGCAGTATGTCTCAAATCCTTTTGAGCATTTATAGTCGTTATGCTGTCCGAGTCGACCCAGGTTTCTAAACAATCTGATGCATTTGCAAAATCCTTTCCCTCTGGTTTCGATGTTCCTTTAGGCCAAGTTAATCACATTAATTGTTGAGTTGAGGTATTTTATTGCCTCGACATATATGTTGGAATTATTATTATGACCCTAGGTGTCTTAGGGGATCATCTAGTAAGCTAGCCATGATTTGTGTTCCCAGTGTGATGATTATGGCCGTCATTCTCGAAAGCATCCCATGATGCCATTTAGTTAGTAGGCTTTCTATTCCTGGGTTCTTGAACCCGAGATTCACCCTACTTATTTCATGTTGATAGTGTTTGCTAGTTCCTTTAGGATATTAGTAACCTTTGTGATAGTCCTCGAGGTTCGTGGTATTCCCTTCTTCCAAATACCATGAACCACTTATGGCAGAAGTTTGTTGGATCAAAAGATCACAACAGGAGCGCTCTCGATGGGTTCTCCATTCTATATTGCGACTCTGCCAGTTCAACCTTTCTGCATGGGTTATGCGGAAGAAATATGTTGAACTCGTTCGACATGCTAATCCATGCATCCACAACTCAGAAAATCGTATGTTCTTTTGAGTTGTCCCTCTTTAGTTGTCTTCTGACCCTTGTCTATCAATTGATAGTCAGGTGTATGCGTGCATTCCTTCATCGATGCCTATTACCTTTGTGGTCTATCAAGCCATCCTATTCGGGATGACTAGGAGAAACAAACTCCAGTACCTTATCCATTTCCAGGATTGGGTCACGGTAGTTGTACTTCGCAGATCAAAATGCCAATCCAGCTTTTGTTCTGTTCTACCTTGGAGTATTGCCGTCTTTATATCAAGAATATCATGGGAATTGCACACCATCCTATGAACTCTTGATACAGTGATACTCTCTCCATCATTATTCATTTCTTGGTTCCCTTGTTGTTGCAACCGGAATGTCGACAAGTGAATCGTGATGTGTGAAATCAATACTCCTAGCAACCTTGTTGCTTGGTAGTTAAAGGACAATAATTTCATTCTTAGCATGTTGGTTCTTGAATCATCATTCTAAGACTGTTCGTGCTACCTAGTCCTTATTTCGGTGCACCCTTCGATTGATGAGTTAGGATTTGGTCAAATCCTCGCTCATTGTTCATATTGTCTTGCCTTGAAAAGCAAGATTGTTCTCGAGCTTAGTAACATGTCGGTGGTTCATGATTTTCCGAATATCTTCTCGGAAGTATCACCAGGTTGTCACCTGACCGCTATGTTGAGTTCGTGATCATGTTGGTTTTCGAAACCACCCTTTCTCCAAGAATCTGTGTTGGATACCCTGAGCCAGTTGGTTAAGCTAAACAACAACTTGGAGAGTTGGAGGATAAAAGCTTACCTGACTTAGTTCATTTCAAAGGGATATCCTTGTATGTGTGTGTTGAAGATAGACGATATCTTCCCTAATTGAACCTCGTGGTCAATTATTGGATCTATTGTCTTGCCAAAACTTTGATTTGAGTATGGGTTATCCTCAAATCAAATCAGAACCAACGATGTTCGTAATGTTGTCTAACTCGTGGTTGATTCCTCGAGCATACACCATTACATCTTTTGGTCTGACCAATACTATCACATTGTTCA
This sequence comes from Triticum dicoccoides, assembly GCF_002162155.2. Taxonomy (NCBI): domain Eukaryota; kingdom Viridiplantae; phylum Streptophyta; class Magnoliopsida; order Poales; family Poaceae; genus Triticum; species Triticum dicoccoides. Next base: position 644,688,176 of record NC_041385.1, on the reverse strand, counting down.
CATAATGGTGGAAGTCCAGTGATATGGAAACTCCGATGAGTTCCTGTTGAGCCCATTAGCGGCATTTTGTCTCCTCCATGATTCGTGTTGAACATCTAGCTGGTGTTGGAAAACTTGTGTAAGCATTTTCTTCATGCCCCGTTCATGAAGTATATGTTCGGATGAAAGAAGTGACTTTCTCCAAGTTCACATGCATTAGGTGTAAGTTGCCGCCATGAATTTGAGAAAGTTAGTTTTGCTTCCTCTGGAATCGTCCCAAGTCAGTCATGCATGTGCAAAGTATACTATGGTTTGGTAGATTAATTACCTCCACTCCATATGGATTCCGTAGGACACCAAGCCACTTATTGTTTTGTTCAAGGAGAAGAAGCTCCTTCTTAAGAGTATACCTTATGCAAGGAATTTGATATCCTCGATGATGATTCCCCACCGGAACTCGGTAGTGTTTTATTGTAAGACTACCATGTGATCATGTTTGTCTGGGACAACATGGTCACATGTGTGTAGAAGAACCAGCTCATGTTTTGGAGCTTGCTATCATAGTTCATTTCCCGAGATTCTCGCAACGTCATATCGTCGACTTGTGTTGCAACCTTTCTTTTCTAGACATGTTGTCTGAAAATTCCTGTTACCAACCAGATCTGAATCTCAGGCAGATATGATGGTTGGAACATTTCCAAGATCTATGATGTAGGTCCCGACAAGGTTGATGTTCTGGCCGACACACCTAGCCGGAAGATCTATTATTGTAGTATCTTGATTGAGGAAGTTGGCCACCCCCCATGAGGATTTCTTATGGATTTATTTCCGTAGTTATTTCTTATGATTTTTGTGTTCCCGAAGTCCGACCTTTACTTGATGTCCTAGATATCAACCCAGTTTAATAAATGGGTGGCGCTAGCACATCAAGGAGAACATTAGAAGCGGAGTGCTAAATGTCTCTCGGTCGATCATCCATATTTTGTTTCCTTGGCCTCGCTAAGGTGAAATCTGAGAAGCTATTATCTTCCTATGCATCTGCATCATCCATCACTATCCATCATGATAGTATGTTGTGTTGCCAGGATCCTTGACACGGATGCTGGTAAAACCTTGATGAATATGGAAATGCTCAAGTTCTTCAAGGAATGCGCAAGCAGAATCATCCCTTGCGTTGTCTTCAACAAGGTAATCCACATCATCCATTCTAGTCCGAGCATGTCATTCTTTTGAACTCCTTCAAGTGACCGTTTGTGATTTTCCTTGGGTTGGTTTAGATAGTTTTGATGATCCATGCATCAAAAGTAATCCTTTTTTCCACTTAAGGGAATAATTCTACGAGTCGGCTTCTCTAAGGTGCCCCGTTATGGAATCATGGCAATTATTTCATCGCTATCTTGAAACCATTCACCATCTCCTCAAGTGTGGAATTGTTGTCTACCTAGTGAACCTTCGTCATCCGTTTCACTCCATCCCTTCGAGCGTATGCTTCGTGTCTCAGCTCGAGAGATGTTGCTATGTCTCATTCCGTGAGTTGATCCTGAGTTGTTCGATCTTCGAGAAGACTGATTCTTCTAGAGTTTTTCCTTTCTTCTCGTTGTCATGTTGGTTGGAGTTCTCAGAGCAAGACATCCGGACAAAGATGAGGATCAAATCAACGTTCTTATGAAGTGCAACCTGAATAATGAAGTTTGTGCTAGCTTTGTGTCCCTTCTGTCTTGTTACCTCACGTCTTGAATCTCGGGTCGAGATTCTTGTTTAGTGGGGGTGAGCTGTCACATCCCTAGATCTGTTATGCCCTGGTCTAGTTAGTCTTGCGTTGCATCATGTTTAAACTTCTTTTAAACCTGAAATGGGGATTGCCTAAACCCTAGCATCAAAGGAATTCACTAGGTTCAACTAAAATAATTTCAGCGAATCCAAATGGCATTAAAAAATGTTCATCATTTCTGGAAAATGCTAGAAGCAATAACCAGAGGTGTTGCACATTTTTCCATGACATATTTTGGCTCTGAGTTAAATCTTATAGTATTTGCATTTGGGCATTTAAATGTTATTAAACATTTTAAATGCTCAAATAATCATAAACTAAAATGTTTACTGTTGGATATATTCCAAACAGTAGTCATGATTAGTTTTATGATTTTTGGAAATGCCCTGACATTTTTAATAAAGCCCTGAAGTTTCAAAAAAATAGAAAACAGGAAATAAAAGAGAGAGAGAGAGAGAGAGAGAGAGAGAAACTTACCTGGCTTACCTGGACGGCCCAGTAGGCAGCCCACCTGGACGGCCCAGCCCAGCGCCGCTGCCAGTCATCTCCCACCTCTGCCAGAAGGCAGAGGCGAGGCGTGGCACGCGCCCGAGAGCCCCCGGCCACCTCTTGCTTCCCACCGCTACCCCGATGCGTCTGGACGACGCCATGCATCACCCTGGACCCTCTCGCCCACTCCCTCGTCCTCATCCCCTCCTCTCTCTCTCGCTCTACAACTCGTGCCCGAGCGCCACCATCGCCACCGACGCCGTTCGCCGCGGCCATAGCCACCGCCCCGCCTCGCCGACGCCCCAGAAAGCTCCGCCTCATCCCCCTCTTCATCCTCACCCAGACGAAAGGCGCCGGAAGCCCCTAGATGTCGCTAGCTCCACCGTTCCCCTCCTCGGCCACCGAGGATCGCCGCCGTCGATTCCAACGCCGTCAAGCCTTCCCCGAGCCCGCTTCGACGACCTCTGTGACCACCATGAGCTCCCGCGTCGTAACCTCCTCTCCCCGAGATCATTTACGCCCTATAGCCATCGCCCCCTTGCCGACCGAATCGCGCCGCCGCCTAGCCTCGTCGCCGGCGTGGCCCCGGTAACTATTTGGTCATGGGCGTGCACCCATTGAGCTCGCCACGACCCGTAGAGGCCCCCCAGCGCCTAACCTCACTCGTTAGTATGCCACGACGCCACTTACGTCATTGCCCGTGCTCCGGCAACTGCCTTTGCCGTCGTTAGCGCCGACTCGCTTCACCAAGGCTCCAGCCGCGGCCACCGTTGGACGCGTCGCAACACGGGCGTTCCAACAAGAGCAACCCCGCCTCCTCTCGTCGCCGGAATCGCCGGGACGAGCGACGCTGCCGCACTGGATGGTCGCCGGCGGCCTAACTCCGGCCACGCCGACGTGGCCGCGTGATTAGCGGCTAATCCCCCACTAAACAACCCCCTGGGCCAATGACACAAGTGTCCCACGCCCTTAATCAATATTACTTTAGCTCCTGTTTAGGTTTAACTAACCATAGTGGCCCCACGCGTCAGCTTTGACTGCGCTGACCTGGTTGTTGACTGGGCCCACATGCGTGGTTTACTTGATGACGTGTCTGTTGACCCGGACCCACCTGTCAGTGACACTGGCCAGCACTTTGTCACTGCCAGTGGACCCCACGGGTCAGGTTTGACCCGGGGCAGCTCTGTTGAACTGCTGACGTCACACTGACGTCAGGCTGACGCAGTAATCCTTTTCTGGAATTAATTTAATTCTATTTATTCAGAAAATCCAGAAAAAGGCTTAAACTTCTAAAATTCATATAAATTCAACCGTAACTCAGAATGAAATAATTTATATATGAAAAATGATCAGAAAAATCCAGTCTATCCATCTCCACTGGTTTCATGCATGTTTAAGCAACTTAAACCTGCTGTTTATATCAAAACATGATAATGCACTTTATAAACCCATAACTTGAGTTTGCATATGACTCTTTGATTCAAATGAGCTCAAACCACCCTGGTTGTAGATGCATTAGCCCAACACACTCATTTTGCCATGTCATATCATGCATCATATTATGAATTGCATTGATTGTATTTTTCTCTGTTGCCGGTGTTTGTCCCCTCTCAGTAAACGTGATTCCGATGATTATTCGATGACACCGATGGAGAACTATATTATCTTCAGAAGTGCCAGGCAAGCAAAACCCCCTTGTTCATTCCGATACAATCCCACTCTCTCGCTCCTGCTCTCTTTGACTGCATTAGGACAATAACGACTCAACTGTTAGATGCTGCGGTAGTTGAACCCCTTTCCTCTGCATGACCTGTCATTGCCACAGTAAATAGATGAAACCCACTAGCATGAGTAGGAGTTGTTTGAGCCCTGATGTGCCTACTCATTCATTCTTGTTTGTCATGCCTGCTACTGCTTAGAGTTGAGTCGGGTCTGATTCATCGGGGATGAATTACAGGTGTATAAACATGTCCTACTATGTGTGAGCTAAGTGTGTGAACACGATTTGGTAAAGGTAGCGGTGAGGGGCCATGTAGGAGTACATGGTGGGTTGTCTCATTGCAGCCGTCCTCAGGAACTGAGTTCTATGTTTGTGATCCATGAACAATTACTACCACACATTGAGTTCCGGTAACTCGACCCCTCTCGACTTATTAATCAACATGATCTCTGTCCAGGAGTTGCAACTAGTTTGTGGTGTTTGTAGGTTGTGTTAGTAGTCTACCAAGTGGCACCCGATATAGGTGGGCTTGGGATAGACTAGGCACAGTGGCACGGTGTACCAAGTGGCACCCGGATGGTGGGCTTGGGAACCCTGCTCACATCATTTGGGGCCGTGAGCGACACCCCGGCCGGATCTCCTTGCGGATGGAACCCGAATAGGCGATAAACCTGGACGAGAGACTTGTGTGGTTAGTCAAGTCGTGGCCGACACCCTCGCTGGGCTTCCGCTTGAAGGTTGCCGAGTACATGTCGTGTAAACGGCGGTAAGTGGTGAGAGCATCTGTGAAGAAGTACACCCCTGCAGGGTTAATATGATCTATTCGAATAGCCGTGTCTGCGGTAAAGGACTTCTGGGTTGCCTGTAGAGTTCATAGACAAGTGAAAGTGGATACTTTAAAATACGCAAGATAAGCGTGAGTGCTATGGATGGCGTTCTCGTAGGGAGACGGAGAGGATCCATAGTGGTGTATTGATATGGTGAAAATGTGGAGTCGTGTCGCCACCCCAAAAGAGTTACTTGCCATCGTAGTTCAGGATAGCCACCGAGTCAAAGCTGGCTTGCTGCAGTTAAACCCCACCATCCCCTTTGTTGATAATGATGCATATGTAGTTAGTTCTGATGTAAGTCTTGCTGGGTACATTTGTACTCACGTTGCTTAATTTATGTTTTTGCAGAGAGACTTCAGTCTCGCTAGTAGTTCCGAGTGGACTTTGACGTTTAGCTTGTTACCTCAGCTACGATCTTGTGCCCTTGGTAGGATCTGGTAGATAGTCAGGCTTCTCAGACTTTTTCATTTGTCTGTCCCTTCGGGGAATGTCACGCGGTGTCTGCCGGAGTCCTGTTAGCCTGCTACAGCCCGGTTAACCGGAGTCCTGCTAGCCCAGTTGCTACAGCCCAGATTCACTCGCTGATGACCGACACGTTCGTTGTTGGGTCATGTATGCCTGTCCCTGTAAGTTAGTGCCACTTTGGGTTCACGACTAGCCATGTCAGCCCAGGTTCTTTGTCATATGGATGCTAGCGGCACTATCATATACGTGAGCCAAAATTCGCAAACGGTCCTGGGCCAGGTAAGGTGGCACCCGTGGGAATATCGTGCGTGAGGCCGCAAAGTGATATGATGTGTTACATGCTAGATCGGTGTGACTTAGGATCGGGGTCCTGACACTCTGTTTGCCTTGAATGGCTTTTTCTGTTGACCGGGTTTGGAACCACTGAATCTGGCATTGAGCGCCATGTCTTGCGTTCCTTCATTGTTATTGCGACGCTTGTTTTTATTGTGTCATGGCTTGTCGTTGCCGTCTCGAGCTTCTAAGTACCCGGATCATCGGTGCTGTTGCTTTTACGAGCGAGCCAGCTGTCTTCTCCCACGCAAAAACGGGTCATCAGAGTGGTAAGGGCAGCCATGGATCTTGGTGTTTCTTGACCGAGGTGGCGGGCGAGCCAGTCATATCGGACGCTATGTTTAAAGGCCGCGAGGGCTTCGGCGTCCGGACAATCGACAATTTGGTTCTTTTTGATTAACAACCTAGTCCAGAGCTTCCTGGCCGACTCCTCGAGCTGCTGGATGATGTGACTTAGGTCATCGGCATCCGGAGGCCGAATATATGTACCTTGGAAGTCATTGCAGAACGCGTCTTCCAAGTCTTCCCAGCTACCGATGGAGTTCTCAGGGAGGCTGTTCAGGCCGTGCCACACTGGCGCCTTTAGTTTTAGTGGGAGGAATTTGATGGCGTGGAGGTCATCACCACGGGCCATGTGGATATGGAGGAGGAAATCTTCAATCCATACTGTGGGGTCTGTTGTTCCATCACATGATTCAATGTTCACGGGTTTAAACCCTTCCAGGAATTCATGTTCCATTAATTTATGAGTGAAGCAGAGGGGGTGTGCAGCGCCTCTATATCGGGCCAAGTCGCGACGTAGCTCGGATGGAGTTCGTCTGCGGTTTTCGGCCCGGGCGTGTTTATGTTTGTCACATCCGGCCGGATGGCCATCATCGCGCATCGGGGCATGCCCCGCGGTCCATAGATCGATCTGGTCTGACCTGCTCTATTTTCCAGGTCATGCCACAGGTCATATGTGTATCCCCGAGCTGTCGTGTCTCTGTTTTTACGGCGAGGTAGTGTGGGCTGGTGTTTGGCCTTAGCTGCCGCTTTGTCCCGACCGCGTGGTGGTCGGTTAGCCGCATTATGCGCTGGTAGGATAGGCTCCAACGCCTCGTCATCGAATTGGGGTAACAATTTGTGCTTCAGGTAACTTTTGGTTGGGCGCTCGAGGTCGTATTCTTCGGCTCCTAGGATATTAGTCCATCTAACGTTGAGCAGATCTTGATCAGCTTGAAGCTGTTGTTGCTTCTTTTTCAGGCTCCTTGCAGTGGCTATTAGCTGCCGCTTAAAGTGCTCCTGCTTGAGAGGTTCCTCAGGCAGGATAAAATCCTCGTTGTCGAGGCTCACCTCGTCCTTAGAGAGCAGAAGGTAGTTACTATCCTTTGAGTCTTTGTTCATGGCTTGTTCATCAGGGCTAACTCGCCCATCTTCCCATTCGTCATGTTCGGAGGCTGGCTTTGTCTTCAGCATTGTCTGGAGTATTATTTTTTCCTGTGTCGGTATTGCTGTTTTTTCCACAGCGTGGTTTAGAGCTTCGCCGTTGACATCGACCTTTGGTTGTATATCAGTAGTATTATCTTCGACTGCATCCTTTTCATTGTCGCCATTGTTCTCTTTTGGTGTATCCACCATGTATATGTCATACAAGAAGGTGGTCGTCCAGCGCCCTGTAAGCAGTGGTTTTTGTGCCAGCTCCTCTCGGGCATCGTCGTCCATACCGTCGATGTCTTCAGAGCCATAATCGAGCATGTCGGTTTAAGTCTTCGGCAGTGGCTATGAAGTGGGTGGTGGGTGGGAAGCGGAATTCTCCGTCATCATCTTCTAATCCAAATCGGTTATAGTTCGGCTGAGAGTCCCCTAAGAAGGTGATGGTTTTCAATGAGTTTAGCACATCGCCTAAAGGTGAGTGCCGGAAGATGTCCGCGGAGCTAAACTCAACGATCGGCGCCCGATCAGGTTCGATGGGCGCGGACGCACGTGGTCCGGAACCTATGGTCGGAGATGAACCGAGGTTCCGGTGACACAGGCCCCACTCGAGGTTGGATCTGTGTGTGGCTCTAACGCCGCTGAGTCTGCGGCTTCCGTGGCGGGGTTGAGCTTCCTATCCTCGGGGCGCAATATGCTCCGGATCTAGGGCCAGAGCAGTTATAGGCACTATCTCCTGGGTACGGTCCGATGACAGATTTAGGTCATCTTCATCGTGGTGGCAGTGAGCGGCTGCCATGGGCTCGAATCCGTCAAAGATCAAGTCTCCACGAATATCGACAACGTAATTCAAGCTTCCAAACCTGACCTAATGGCCAGGGGCGTAGCTGTCGATCTACTCTACATGGCCAAGCGAGTTGGCCCGCAGTATAAAGTCGCCGAATACGAAGATCTGTCCGGGGAGGAGAACCTCCCATAGGACTGCATTGTTGTAGATGATTGACGGAGCCATCAAACCTTTTGGTGACGATGCAACGGAACTCTCAAGGAAAGCACCAATGTCGGTGTCAAAATCGGCGGATCTCGGGTAGGGGGTCCCAAACTGTGCGTCTAAGGTTGATGGTAATAGGAGGCGGGGGACACGATGTTTACCCAGGTTTGGGCCCTCTCTATGGAGGTAAAACCCTAATGCCTACTTGATTGATCTTGATTAATATGAGTATTACAAGAGTTGATCAACCACGAGATCGTAATGGCTAAATCCCTAGAAGTCTAGCATGTATCATTATGATTGCCTCTACGGACTAAGCCCTCCAGTTTATATAGACACCGGAGGGGACTAGGGTTGTACAAAGTTGGTTACCGAGAAAGGAATCTTCATATCCAGGCGCCAAGCTTGCCTTCCACGCCAAGGAGAGTCCCATCCGTACACGAGAGAGAGTCTTCTATCTTGTATCTTCATAGCCCACCAGTCCGGCCCACGCTACATAGTATGGCTGTCTGAGGACCCCTTAATCCAGGACTCCCTCACCAGGGGGCTACCGCTACCTCTACGTCACATCAACAAGTTCACCAAATGGGCGGAGGTGGAAGCCGTTCGCACAATCCCAGCTGGATCATCCATCAAGTTCATCAAGGGCCCCGTGAGCCGGTTTGGGGTCCCTAACCGCATCATCACCGACAATGGCTCGCAGTTCACTAGAAACCTTTTCAAAACATACTGTGCTAACCTTGGAACACAGATATGCTACGCCTCAGTGGCACACCCCAGGAGCAACGGCCTAGCCGAGCACGCCAATGCCGAGGTCCTGAGGGGCCTCAAGATAAGGACCTTCAAGAAGAAGCTCGAGGCTTGCGACAGGGGCTAGCTCGACGACCTCCAGTCCGTGATGTGGTCCATCCGCACCACGGCGACCAAGCCAAGGAGAGAGATGTCGTTCTTCCTCATCTACGAAGCTGAAGCGGTTCTCCCACACGATGTCAAGCATCGCTCCATGCGGGTCCTTG
>NC_041385.1:644645717-644678984 GCF_002162155.2 Triticum dicoccoides | reverse complement strand
GCGTCAGGATGCCACGGGGGGGGGGGTGGATGGATCTCGTGCTGGGGAGGAATGTCGCTGTCAAGCCTCGCTCCGAGCGGCAAGGTAGCAGCAGGCACTGCGGCGGTACCACTGCCGAAGTGTCCGCTCCAGGACGTTCGAGGTGGGCGACCTCGTCCTGAGGCGGGTGCTCTCTAAGGAGGGGCTGCACAAGCTCTCTCCCATGTGGGAGGGCCCATTTAGGATTGCCCGTGTCTCCAGGCCTGGCGCCGCGCACCTGGAGACACAGGACAGGGTCCCCATCCAGAACGCCTGGAACATCCAGCACCTCCGAAAGTTCTATCCATGAAGCAAGGCTCTGGCCTGTGAAGGTCTCCACTCGTGACACTCTCACGTAATAATGAGTGGGGTTGTACATGCCCCGGAGTCTCCCGAGAGACACCCTGGGGCCTCACGGGGGCTCTCTCCCACGTCTTAGTGGTAGCACTTAGCTCCAAGCTGGTGAGAAGACTAGATTAGGTGCCGGACGCGGCTGTTCATTTGCTTTCCGAAGTTGCTTGCAGTCTTTTAGTGATCTTGAATGGAGTTGGTGCTTTCGTGCTTTGGTTCACCGAGTTGGATTTTTCTCCTCCTGTTTTGTTTGCTCTTAGCCTAAGGGCAAGGAAGATGTGGCAGTGGCCCATCTCTCTTCCTCGCGCGTGGGGGGTTAAGCAGGTGTGTGCGCCTGGGGCCTGCCCTCGTGCGTGCACACCGCGCCGAACCCCGCTGCCCCAGTGCTTTGGGCTTATAATCGCGAGGAGCCCTCGATCAAGCTCACGGGCACTAGCACCCCTCATGTCCGTGCCCCCCGGGCAGCTCGACGCAGTGCATTAGGCGACAACTAACCTACGACAGGAGGCTCGTGTGGAAAGGAATGAGGTGCTATACAAGCTTCTTTCTCTAAACAGCTCTGCAGCGAATCTACACCACCTCCCGAGGGCAGAAGCGCCTCCCGAGTCGCCGGGAACGGGGGCTTTGCCAGACACCAAGGGCCTCACCCTCATGAGGAGAGAAGTCAATACAAACGCGTCAAGCTAAGTTACCCCACCCTTGCCTACCCAGAGTACAGACGCTACAACATGGCCATGAGATAATAAGCATAGCATAAAATGGGGCATAATTGCCATAGTTCATTATAGACACCAGCGTGGTGATAACCCACAAGTATAAGGGATCAATTGTAGCCTCTCTCGATAAGTAAGTGTGTCGAACCCAACGAGAAGCTAAAGGTAGAACAAATATTCCCTCAAGTTCTATCGACCACCGATACAACTCTACGCACGCTTAGCGTTTGCTTTACCTAGAACAAGTATGTAACTAGAAGTACTTTGCAGGTGTTCTTGGATAGGTTTGCAAGATAATAAAGAGCACACAAATATAAACTAGGGGCTGTTTAGATAAAGAGGCAATAAAGTAAATATAGCGAGTGTGGAAAAGTGGTGGTAGGAGTTGCGGAATTGTCCCTAAGGGATTGACTACTTTACTAGACCGATAGCAAGTTTTATGTGGGAGACACATAAACTAACATACTTTCTCTTCTTGGATCATATACACTTATGATTGGGACTCTAGCAAGCGTCTGCAACTACTAAAGATCATTAAGGTAAAACCCAACCATAGCATTAAAGCATCAAGTCCCCTTTATCCCATATGCCACAACCCCCTTACTCGGGTTATGCTTCTGTCACTCAAGCAAACCACTATAAGCGAATCATGAACGTATTGCAACACCCTACAGCGCGAATCCCTCATGCTTGCGCGACACGGAGGGCACCATAGGACAGTAACATAACCATAAGCAAATTAAACCAATCATAACAATTCATCAATCACCGACAGGACAACGAAAATCTACTCAGACATCATAGGATGGAAACACATCATTGGATAATAATATGAAGCATAAAGCACCATGTTCAAGTAGAGGGTACAACGGATTGCGGGAGAGTGGACCGCTGAATATAGATGGGGGAAGGTGATGGAGATGTTGGTGAAGATGATGGCCGTGTTGGTGTAGATCGCGGTGATGATGATGGCCCCCGGCGGCGTTCCGGCGCCACCGGAAGCGAGGGGGAGAGCCCCCCTTCTTCTTCTTCTTCCTTGACCTTCTCCCTAAATGGGAGAAGGGTTTCCCCTCTGGTCCTTGGCTCCCATGGTGTGGGAGGGGCGAGAGCCCCCTCCGAGATTGGATTTGTCTCTTTGTCTCTCTCTGTTTCTGCGCTCCAGATTCTGCCCTTTCACCGTTTCTTTTATATTCGGAGATCCGTAACTCCGATTGGGTTGAAACCTTCGCCCAGATTTTTCTCCAAAAATTAGCTTTCTTGCGGCAAAAGACGAGTGTCAACCGCCTTACGGGGTGCTCACGAGGGTCAGTCGCGTGCCCCTGCCTCGTGCCCCCCTCGGGCACCTTCTCGCGCTGATTCTTCTTCCCAAAAATCACAAATGTTCCAAAAATATTCTCCGTCCGTTTTTATCCCGTTTGGACTCTGTTTGATACGGGGTTTCTGCGAAACATAAAACATGCAACAAACAGGAACTGGCACTGGGCACTGGATCAATATGTTAGTCCCAAAAATAGTATAAAATTTGCCAAAAGTATATCAAAGTTGAATAATATTGTCATGGAACAATCAAACATTGTAGATACGATGGAGATGTATCACGGGGCACACTACTTTTTTTCGAATTCCAGAAGAAAGGAAAGGCTAAATAAAGATGGCCCGAGGGCGTGCGGATCCTGCGCCAGCGCTGCATCCTCAACCAGCGCCTCAAGGTGGCCCCGACACTCCACCAGTTCCCCCGCAAGCGGCCCGGGGCCGTGGGGGGGTCTTGAATCCAAGTTCAGTGGCCCCGAGCTCATGTCGGGCTCCCCTCCAGCTTCACCAGAGCATGGCGGTGGGACAACCCACCGCCGCCCTCGATCCGAACTCGACGGCGTGGGGCTGGACGTAGCCGCCGCTACTCGAGCTCTCACCCGAGGAAGAGTTGTGCCATGAGAGGAGGAGCGGACGTTGTCAGGGCCAAGCTCGCCTTCGCCACCTTCGTACTCGCTGCCGTCTTCGAGGCAGCACCTCGCATGGCGGTCGTCCTCCCTGAACACCGTCACGTAGAGGTCGCCTGGCCGTCGTACTTTTAGTGGAGGGTGCACCTCCCACCTAGACCTTGTGCGTGGGCGAATGTCTGCCAGCCGCGGGTTAGGACCACATGCCCGTGGCGGCGACCTTCATCCCCACCCAGGAGTCCCTGCTGCAGCAGCCGTCAGCCAGCAGCCAGAGGCCGTCGAGCCCCGAGGATGGCAGCTCGCTGGAGAAGAAGCACAGAAGCTGGAGCAAGGTGCCGGCAAGCGCCTCCGACCACACCACGAACTCTGGAAGCACGTCTAGGAAGGAGAAGCGTGGGCGGGGAGGGCGCGCAACCACGGCGCACCTTCCCTTGTCGTAGGGGCTACTCCAGAGCCGGTGGCTCTTGCCACGAGAAGAGGTACCACCGCGGGCACCAAGAGAGACGCCGACCCGGGGGTATGCGCGCCCGCGCCCCGTGGGGGCCACAGCAGGGGTCGCGGGGTGCTTATGGGGATGGTCGTGGCCTCTCTTAGGAGACGGAGAGGCTGAGCCCTCATTGGAAGCCTTCCCCTTTTCGGCCGCAGAAAACCTCCTCGTCAGCGCAATGGAAGCAAGACGGAGAAGGGGAAGAAATGGGCAGCGAGAAGACAGAGGAAGAAATGAGCAAGGAGGATCTGCCCCTCTCCCTCATTTATAGCCAACGGGAGGCCAACTGCCGGCCTCCACGACCTCGCGCTATGATGATCTTCTGCATGCAGCATCAACTTGTCAAGTCGAATGGTTGCCAAGGCGGCGTGCGGAAGTGGAGACGCCAACGTCCCATCAATTGCCACGGGTCGTTCAAGGTCGCAGGTGGTTAGGGCCCACAGCGCTCCGTACTTGTTCTTTGGCTTCGCCTAGAAGCCAAGTCCGAGCGCGCCTTGGGCCCGGGGGCTACTATCGGTGTTTTGGATACAGGGGTCCCAGACTTGCCTGCCTGCGGCCCACTGTGCGGCTCCATGGACGGCCTACTACGGCCCAGCTTCAGCATCGACAGCTCAAGACCCTCGCGAAGGGCCAAGCCTCGCGAGGCGGACGACGCCAAGACCCCTGAGGGGATCGTCCTCCTCAGGCTGACTCCCGAGGGACGGAGAGTTCTATGCAAGGTGCACCTCATGACGCTCAGTTGACGTGAGCCATGACGACCAAGGCCAGGCGGGTGCTAGTGAGCGCAGAGCACCAGTTTCCCCTTTGGTGCAAAGGAGGCAAGCCGCAGGTGCGGAGTCCCGAGGAACCAGCAAAAGGTTTCCATTCTGGTGCAACAAGACCAAGACCGCTAGGATGGCAGGATGGAGGTCATCACCGAGCCCATCGCAGCGTCACGACCAGAGGCTTTTCGCAGGCGAAGACCACTTTACTCAAGATAGGATGTACTATTGTCCCCCTTCAAATCTGGCCATTGTGGGATCCCTTCCCGCCAACATTTGGGAAGAGGACCAAGGCCGCTATAAATAGAACTTAGCCACCACCAAAGAGGGGGACAAAGAGATCAGAACCCTTCTTATCCAACCACCTCACCAGCTCTCTTGAGCTTAAGAACACCTCACCTCCTGAGGCCAGTTCATCCCCTGTATTAGTTCATCCTCAGCCCCTCAAGGCAATCCACCAAAACGCTGGAGTAGGGTATTACACCGCGAGGTGGCCCGAACCAGGATAAACTGTTGTGTCTCTTTGTCCCTTTGAGCTCGACGTGATAGGATTAGGAAGATCACGAGTAAGCAGGCTGGGTAGGTTGAGATCTCCACACACACCCCAGAGTTCGAACCTATCAAGGGATTGCGGAACCCGAAATCCGAGAGAACCCTGTGGTACCAAGTGGGTTTTGCTCCTGCCTTCAGATCCGGACCTCTGATGCGGCTCGCGTCCTGGACCAACAAGGGTCTAGATTGGGGATCCCCTCACAAAGTATCGATGCTGCAAAAGCATATCAAGAGCATGATAGCAAATGACATCACCCTTGCTGATGTGATTTAGGTGATGCATATCCGCCGAGCTCTTCCCTGCCAACGACGACCTCTCAAAATTTGGGAGTTTAATCCGGAAGGCCCATGGACCCTACAGTGATTCTTTGGCTGGATGCACAAAGGGATCTAGAAGCTGCTCTTCAAGAAGCAGAATACGTGGCCAAGGATGTCTTATGACACGGTCGTCGACTGTAACAATCCGGCATCCCTAGTAAGTATCATATTTCCGAACATTACTTAGCTCGTTAATCTTAGGGAGGGGTACTGAAAATTCCATCTCCTAAATAGGGCTGGATAAAGAAGGCGGAGCGGATCTAGTGTCCGACCCCGCTCCCTGAAAACCCATCTTAGCCTCTATTGATGACGATTCTGGTCCCGGCGCCCTACCAGGCCCCGGCGAAGGACAAGAAGAAGAAGAGCAAGGATGCCGAAGGTGGCCTCCATAACGAATATACTTCGGGCGCTATGTCCGAAGGAACCGAGGCTCCTTCCTCTCACGAGGGAGACAAAGATGAGGAGGAGGAGGAGGAGGAGGAGGAGGAGGAGGAGGAGGAAGAGAACCCTCCTTTCAAAGGGAAAAATAGGGCGGCCTCCGTAGATTCGGAGGAGGGGCCGTCCAAGAGGGGAAAGATATCCCTCTCGGATGACTCGGATTCGGACACCAAAGTTGTCCCCAAGCATCACCCTCGAGCCAAGCCCCTTGCCGAATCGTAAGTGCCTTAGGATGCCTTACATACATCCAATCTTTTATAAATTGTAAGAATAATATCAAATCATATGTTTCAGTCCGGCCCATGATATCCCTCAAGAATCATCATCATCAGGGGATCTTCCACAGGAGACGATGGAGAGCGAGATGCCTCCACAAGTTTCCCCGCCTCCAAGGGCGGATGACACCGAGGTGTCATCCCAAAGGATCTCTTGGGCTTCGGAGAAGTGCGGGAGAGGACCAAGACGGCACCAAAGGATAACACCTCGGCTACCGAGAACATTACAGGTGCAACACTCATGGAGACCGGCGACGGGGGTCTTGGATCATCCGACCCCCGGCCGAATACTGTTCCGGAGATACAAACAACTCCAGAGTCGAATCAGCAGCCCCCTCTGAGGGAGGGGAAAGCGGATATTCCGGCGGCGACCTCTACTAACGCGAAGGCGCCGAACATGCTGATGGACGGTCTACAAAGTGTGTCCGTCTTGGAGGAGCATTGTACCTTGATGGGTACGGTGGTTGAGAAGATTCAGTATGCTAAAAGCGGGCTGAATGAAGTCTTCACGATCCTACTAACAAGCTTCGAGGAATGCAATGTAATGTCTTTAGCCGCATTCCATATGAAAAATATGCCTGTATGTAGATAGTAGCCCCTGAGACTTTGTTCGGCCCATGAAGAAGGGTGAACAGAGGATCTATAGACATCCGCAGGAAATAACATACTTATGTTTTTGGTAAAAAACAGGCTTCATTGTTAGCGGCGACCGCTCAGGCCACTGAAGTTTCTGAATTGGAGTGGAAACTGCAAGCTGGCCAACGGGGACAATATCCTTATTAACAAGCGGCTCAACGAGGCACAAGGTATGTTTCAAGTATGTCGTACATGATTGTATTAATTTGCAAACGCTAAGTTGAAGCTTACGCGCTACTATATGCATGATTGCAGATGGTGCTGCTGAGGTCGAGACCCTCAGGGGTGAGCTGGCCCGAGCGAAGGAACGTGCAAGGGTGAGAAATGTGGCCGCTGATAAAGCGGCTGCAGATTTAAAGACCGAACAGGCTACCCGGCGCCAGTTCGAGGAGCGGGTATCCAAAGTGGAGCAAGAGCTCAAGGATGCCACTAGTAGGTGCGAGCTCCTCGAGGAGGAGAATATAGCTAAGGCGACCGAACTAGCCAAGGCCCTACAGGAGGCCCAAGAGGCGAGGTCCAAATCCCAGCGGCTCACAGGGAGATCCTACAGGCCGGACAGATAGCGGCTGGTAAGCCCTTTCCTTTACAGTGTAAGTTTGGCGATCAGAAGTATGCCTTGCTTAATCGACTGTGGAGTTCTCCAGACGCGTTTGCGGATCTCCCGGAGAGTGCTGCCGATGCCGCGCAATTCTTCCGAGCACAGGAGGGGCATGTGACGGAGAAGCTGTTCTGGTCACACTTTGCGACGCAGGAGCGCTGAGCGTTGTTGAACAACCAAATGGCGCAGTGGTCCGAGCTGCATAAGATGTCCGGAGCGGCCATGAAGGATGTCATAGTCCAGTTGTGGCCAGCGGCCAGCCGAACCCATTCCAAGCAGCTATTTTGGCTTAATGTGGTGACTCATCGATGCCTTGTCCCGCATTGAGGCAATCAAGCGGTCAGTGTGCATAGAAGGTGAACGGACGGCCTTCGCCCGCATCAAGATGCACTAGGCGAAGATGAAGGCCACTGTTATCGCAGTTGAGGGTCCTCCAGGAGGCAAGGACCATCGCACGCCAGAGCGCTACTTAGAAGACGTCCTAGAGGGCGCTCGCTTGATAGAGGGTCAATGCTCAAACGACATTATATTCGAATGAATGTATCCGGACGACCCGGAAGTGTTTATTATATATATTAAGGCTTTGCGATATATTTGTGCCATTGTCTGAAAGTTCTTTCCTCCTGTGCGGCCATTTTTGTATTCCTGAGAGTTTTCCAGTCGTCGGCTTTGGCCCCCATGTAGATACTATGGGGGTGTTCGGAATGGCACATGAGCACACTTGACCCAACGTCTTGGTCCGTAAAGGAGGTGTCAGTGCGGCGAACCAGGCAATCAGACTATATGGCTTTAAGATAGCCCTAGGAGTTTGACGATGGGGCTATAAGATAGCCCTGGTATGTACGCGGCTATCTGGGTGCGGATACGTTGACCGGAAAAATAGTCCTTCGTAGAATACGGAAAAAATCGCTAAAGATTTAGTAAGTCGCCAAGTGGCTGACCAGCTTTCGCCACATCATGACTGTCAGTTTTTGGCTTTCTCTACTAAGGTGCTTGACCGAATGAACCAGAACACAATCACAGTAGTTCTCCCTTTACTACCCTAGCTGAACAAACGGAATGTAAGGTAGTAAACACAGGAGCCGGGCAACCCAACTATTGACCGTAGACATGATTCAGAGCGGATGCATATAATGCCAAGTTCGGGACTCCAAAGTGTGCTATAAAGCTATTCGGGCTTTTTGTTTGATGACACATATGTGGCCACATAGAGCCCCTGGCAATGGGTGTCGAAGTGTGTGAGTGAAACAACTGGGGAAACGGAATACCATTTTATGAATAAGGTCGATACCGAAAAAATTGTCCTCACTATAATCTGAATGATACGTCAAAACATGATCTTACAGAGGGAACCATAAGTACCAATGCCATTTTACATGCCGAGGGTCTAAGAATAAGGAGAAGAGCTCGATACAGGTCCTTTGAATAAGAGTTGGTCTAAAGAATCCTTTGGACATCCTGCCGCACATCTGCGACGCTTTCGTCTTGCAGAGAGAGGTTTCTTAAGAGGAATGGTCTTCGGGTATCCGTACGAGACTGGGCTCGAAAAAGAGTCCTTGTAAGTCTGTAGGATATATAGGTTTTAATGCACCTGTGGTAGAAGGGAAAAAGGTGGAGGGTCATATAGGGTCAAACCATACTATAGACATGTCCGTATTGTGCCTCGGTTGACGCCCAAGGTATTTTGAGTGCATAGTTATGCATGCGCGGTATGAACTCCACGGGTGTGTGCGGTGATCGATGGAGGCAAAATTGCTAGTCGAGCTCTTTAATAACCATGCTATCATCATGAGGAACTGACTGGACTCATTTAACAATGTTCGACGGCTTGATGGCCGGTGAGGTGTGCGGCTTGATAGGGTTGCTCTGTACTTCGGTCGCGAGAGCCGCGGTGTGCTCCTCCGTACGGAGGGAGCGTTTCGTGTTTCCATTGACTATTATGATGGCACGTGGACCGGGCATCTTGAGATTTAAATAAGCATAGTGTGGGACCGTGTTGAATCGAGCGAAAGCGGTTGGTCCGAGCAGTGTGTGATAACCACTGCGGCAAGGGATGATATCGAAGATCAATTCTTCACTGTGGAAGTTGTCTGGTGAGCCAAAGACGACTTCCAATGTTATTGAGCCTGAGCATTGGGCCTCTACACCAGGTATTACTCCTTTAAAGGTAGTTTTAGTGGGCTTGATTCTTGATGAATCAATACCCATTTTGCGGGCATTGTCCTGGGAAAGCAGGTTGAGACTACTGGCGCCGTCCATAAGAACTCGCACGAGGTGGAATCCGTCGATGATTGGGTCGAGGACCAAAGCTGCCAAACCTCCATTCAGATACTGGTCGGGTAGTCCTTTCGATCAAAGGTGATCGGACAAGTCGACCATGGGTTGAATTTTGGCGCGACCGGCTCTACGGCGTAGACGTCCCTTAATGCGCGCTTGCGCTCCCGCTTGGGGATGTGAGCAACATAGATCATATTCACCATTTTGACCTCGGGGGGAAATTTCTTCTGTACCCCCGTGTTCGGTGGGCGAGGCTCTTCATCGTCGTCCTTGCTGGGCGGCTCTTTCCCCTTGTGTTCGGCGTTGAGCTTGCTGGCCTTTTTAAAGACCCAACAGTTTTTGTTGGTATGATTGGCGGGTTTATCAGGGGTGCCGTGAATCTGGCAAGGTCAATCAAGTATTCTGTCCAAAGTGGATGGATCATCTTTATTTCCTTTGAATGGCTTCTTTCGTGGTCTGGACATGGAGCCACTGAATCCGGCGTTAACCGTCGTGTCTTCATTATTGTTTTGCCAGTAGTGCTTGTTGCATCGTGGCTTGCCGTTGCCATCCCTGGCTTTGGATGTGCCCGGGTCGCTGGTGCTATTGCTTCTACAAGCTAGCCAGCTATCTTCTCCCGCGAAAAAGCGGGTCATAAGTGTGGTAAAGGCTGCCATGGACTTTGGTTTTTCTTGGCCGATGTGTTGGCGAGCCACTCATCTCGGACGCTGTGTTTGAAGGTTGCGAGGGCTTTGGCGTTCGGACAATCCACAATCTGGTTCTTTTTAATTAAGAACCTGGCCCAGAGCTTTCGGGCTGATTCTTCGGGTTGCTGGATTATGTGACTAAGGTCATCAGCGTCTTGGGGCTGAACATAGGTACCTTGGAAGTTGTCTCTTAAGGCATCGTCCAAGTCTTCCCAGCTGCCAATAGAGTTTTCTGGGAGGCTGTACAGCCAGTGTCGTGCAGGTCCCTTGAGTTTTAGGGGGAGGTATTTGATGGCGTGTAAATCGTCACCGCGAACCATGTGAATGTGTAGAAGAAAGTCTTCAATCCATATTGCGGGATCTGTTGTGCCATCGTGTAATTCAATGTTTACGGGTTTAAACCCTTCTGAGAACTGGTGCTCCATTACCTCATCGGTGAAGCATAGGGGGTGTGCGGCGCCTCTGTATCGGGCAATGTCATGACGTAGTTCGGATGAAGTCCGTATGCGGTTTTCGGCCCGGGTGAGGTTGTGCTTGTCGCACCAGGCCTGATGGTCGTCTTCTTGCGCTGGGACATGCCCCCTGTATCCATATATTGATTTGGTCTGACTGGCTCTATTGTCCGGGTCCTGTCGCAGGTCGTACGTGTATCCTGCAGCCGCTGTCTCTCTACCTCTAAGGCGAGGTGGTGTGGTCTAGTGTTCGGCTTGAGTTGTCGCTCTGTCCCGGCCACGAGGTGGTCGGTCAGGTCTGTCAGCAGCATTATGTGCTATCAGTATAGGGTCCAGGACCTCATCATCGAATTGGGATAGCAGCTTGCGCTTTGGGTAACTCTTAGTTGGGCACTCGAGGCCGTATTCCTCGGCTGCCAGGACATTAGTCCATCTGTTATTGAGTAAATCCTAATCAGCTTGAAGTTGTTGCTGCCTATTTTTCAAGCTTCTTGCCGTGGCTATTAGCCAGTTCTTATAGCGCTATTGTTCGAGGGGTTCCTCTGGCATGATGAAATCTTCGTCGCCGAGGCTCTTGTCCTCTCCAGAGATTGGTAGGTAGTTACTATCCTCTGAGCCCTCGTTCCCAACAGGATCGTCGGGTTAGACTTGCCCATCCTCCAAATCATCCTATTCGGATGTTGGCTCGATAGGGCTTCTTGGTCTTCGGCATTCTCCGGAGTATTATTGTCTCTAGTGTCGGTAATGCTGTGTTTTGCGCGACGTGATTTTGATCGGCGTCGCTGACGTTGACGCTTCGGAGGTGCTTCAATAGGCTTGTCCTCTAGATTCTTCCCACCATCGCGGTCATCCTCTTTGGGTGTGTCCACCATGTACACGACATATGAGGAAGTGACCGTCCAGCGTCCGGTGAACGGAAGGTTCTGGCTCTTCTCATGTCCGGTATTGTGTCCATACCGTTGATGTCTTCAGAATCATAGTCGAGCATGTCCGTTAAATCCTCGACAGCGGCTATGAAGTGGGTCGTGGTCGGGATGTAAAATTCCCCGTTCTCAGCCCCTAGTATGGGCTAGGCGTAGTTCGGCAGTGATTCTTCTGCAATGGAGAGATCGCATTAAGTCCAGGGCCTCATTTAAGAGCGAGGTTTGGACAGGGAAGCGAGAGCCCGTGCAGTTGGGCGTGACGGAAGTTCCTTGGCCGAGTTTGCATGACACGAACCTCGAGGGTTCAGAGCTAGTGTCCGGAGGTGAGTCCGGCTTCATGATGATAAAGGGAGCCTGGAGTGACTCAAGGCCTGCCGGTGACACGATCCCCTCCGGTTCTCCGGTGTTAGGCTCTATTGCTGCGGAGAGTCCGATGGGCTTTAACTCCCGTCTTCGGACCTGGTTATGCGCTCCGGATCTAAGGCCAGAGCTGTGGTTGGGGCCGTGAACCCTTGGAATATCAAGTCTCCTCGGATATCAGCGACATAGTTCAGATTTCCAAAGCTGATCTGATGACCAGGAGCGTAGCTGTCGATCTGCTCCAGATGGCCAATTGAGTTGGCGCGCAGTGCGAAGCTACCGAATACAAAAATTTGGCCAGGGAGAAAAGTCTCCCTCAAGGCGGTATTGTTGTAGGTGATCGATGGAGCCATCGAGCCTTCTAGCGATCGAACAGTGGAACTCTCAATGAAAGCACCAATGTTGGTGTCAAAACCGGCAGATCTCGGGTAGGGGGTCCCGAACTATGCGTCTAAGGATCAAAGGTAACAGGAGGCAGGGGACACGATGTTTACCCAGGTTTGGGCTCTCTTAATGGAGGCAATACCCTACTTCCTTCTTGATTGACTTTGATAAGTATAGGGGTTACAAGAGTTGATCTGCCTCGAGATCGTAATGGCTAAACCCTAGATGTCTAGCTTGTATGATTATGATTATGATTGCCTCTACAGACTAAACCCTTCGATTTATATAGACACCCGAGGGACCTAGGGTTGTACAGAGCCGGTTTATAGAGAAAGGAAGATGCATGATCTGAATGCCAAGCTTGCCATCCACTCAAAGGAGAGTCCCATCCGGACACGGGGGAAGGTCTTTGATCTCGTATCTCCACAGCCCATTAGTCCGGCCCATATCACATAGCCCGGCACTCGAGGACCCCCTAGTCTAGGACTCCCTCATTCATCATCTACACACCATCTATTACCTTTTGGAGAGTAGTGTCTCCTATATTGGTTAGGTGTCGCTCGGGAGCCTCCATCATGATGTGGAGTTGAACCAAGAAGTTGGTAAGAGCAAGGAGATCACTACATGAAGATCTACCCGAGTGAGGCAAGTCCTTCGTGGACGAGGGCCATGGTGGGATAGATGATAAGATAAATTGTAATGAGTAACAAGTGATGAAAGTAAATAAAGTGCAGAAAGGTGGCCCAATCCTTTTTCTAGCAAAGCACAAGCCTAGACAATTTCTTATAATGAGAAAAGCGCTCCCGAGGACACATGGGAATTATCGTCAAGCTAGTTTTCATCACGCTCAAATGATTCGCGTTCGGTACTTTGATAATTTGATATGTGGGTGGACCGGTGCTTGGGTACTGCACTTACTTGGAAAAGCATCCCACTTATAATTAACCCCTATTGCAATCCTTTGCAACTACAAAAGAAGTATTAAGGTAAACCTAACCACATCATTAGACATATGGATCCAAATCAGCCCCTTACGAAGCAACGCATAAAGTAGGGTTTAAGCTTATGTCACTCTAGCAACCCATCATCTACTTATTACTTCCCAATGCCTTCCTCTAGGACCAAATAATGGTGAAGTTTCATTTAGTCGATGTTCACATAACACCACTAGAGGAAAGACAACATACTTCTCATCAAAATATCGAACGAATACCAAATTCACATGACTACTAATAGCAAGACCTCACCAATGTCCTCAGGAACAAACATAACTACTCACAAAGCATATTCATGTTCATAATTAGAGGAGTATTAATATACATTAAGGATTTGAACATATGATCTTCCACCAAGTAAACCAATTAGCATCAACTACAAGGAGTAATCAACACTACTAGCAACCCACAGGTACCAATTTGTGGTTTTGATACAAGATTGGATACAAGAGATGAACTAGGGTTTTGAGAGGAGATGGTGCTGGTGAAGATGTTGATGGAGATTGACCCCCTCCCGATGAGAGGATCATTGGTGATGACGGTGATGATGATTTCCCCCTCTCGTAGGGAAGTTACCCCAGCAGAACAGCTCCGCCGGAGCCCTAGATTGGTTCCGCCAAGGTTTCGCCTCGTGGCGGCGGCGTTTCGTCTCGTAAGCTGGCTTATGATCTTTTCCATGGTAAAAGCCTTCATATAGCAGAAGATGGGCACCGGAGGGCCACCAGGGGGGCCAGGAGATAGGGGCGTGCCCAGTAGGGGTGGGCGCGCCCCCACCCTCCTGGCCAGGGTGTGGGCCCCTCTGGTGTTTATTCCAAAAATAACTTCCGTGGAGTTTCAGGATTTTTGGAGCTGTGCGGAATAGGTTTCCAATATTTGCTCCTTTTCCAGCCAGAATTCCAGCTGCCGGCATCCCCCTCTTCATGGTAAACCTTGTAAAATAAGAGAGAATAGCCATAAGTATTGAGACATAATGTGTAATAACAACCCATAATGCAATGAATATTGATATAAAAGCATGATGGAAAATGGACGTATCAACTCCCCCAAGCTTAGACCTTGCTTGTCCTCAAGCAGAAGCCGAAATCAAAAAATATGTCCACATGTTTAGAGATAGAGGTGTCGATAAAAATAAAATACGGACATGAGGGCATCATGATCATTCTTATAACAGCAACATACATAGATTTTGTCATATGATTTCTTATGCTCAAGTAACAATCAATTCACAATGTCAAGTATGGTTCAGAAACTTCATTGGGAACTAACAAACTATAATCTTGGTCACTGAAGCAATTGCAATTTATCATAACATCAGAAAGAGTCAAGAATAGAGATTTTCACCAAGTCCATATACTCAACTATCATATAGTCTTCTACAATTGCTAACACTCACGTAGTACTTGTGGTTATGGAGTTTCAACCGGACGCTGAGAAAGATAGGGGCTTATTGTGTTGCCTCCCAATGTATTCACCTTTGGGTGATGTCAACAATAATAATTCATGCTAACTTACATCCAATTGGATATATATATATATATATATATATATATATATATATATATATATATATATATCAAGATCTTTCAAACACGAGGAGCTTGCCAAAGGATAAAATGAAAAAGGGAAAGGTGAAGATCACCTTGACTCAAGCATAAAGTAAAAACATAAAGTAAAAACATAAAGTAAAAGATAGGCCCTTCGTAGAGGGGAGCAGAGGTTCTCATGTGCTTTTAGGGTTGGATGCACAAAATCTTAATGCAAAAGAACATCACTTTATATTGCCACTTGTATATGGTCCTTTATTATGCAGTCTGTCACTTTTATTGCTTCCATAACAAGATCGTATAAAGATTATTTTCTCCGCACTAATAAGTCATACATATTTAAAGAGCAATGTTTATTGCTTGCAACATGACAACTTACTTGAAGGATCTTACTCAATCCATAGGCAGGTATGGTGGACTCTCATGGCAAAACTGGGTTTAAGGATATTTGGAAGCACAAGTAGTATCTCTACTTGGTGCAAGGAATTTGGCTAGCATGAGGGAGAAAGGCAAGCCCAACATGTTGGGAAGATCAATGACAATATACTTTAACTAAGATGTGAGAAAACATAAACAATTACGTTATCTTCCTTGTCCAACATCAACTCTTTTAGCATGTCATACTTAATGAGTGCTCACAATCATAAAAGATGTCCAAGATAGTAGATTTGTATGTGAAAACCTCTCTTTCCTTATTACTTCCTATTAATTGCAATGATGACCAAAACTACGTTTGTTAGCTCTCAACAACTTTTATGCCTCATACTTTCTATGTGTGAAGTTATTACTATCCATAAGATCAATATGGACTCTTTTATTCTTTTTATTCTTTCTACTTTCTCAAGATCATGGCAAGATAGCAAAACCCTTGACTCAACACTAATCATTATTATAGATAGCTCACGGACTCGATTACATAAAGAGATCACAAAGCAAAACTCAAAACTACTTGATACCAAAACTTCAATGTACTATATCAAGATACTACTAAAAGGATCGAACTAAGTAAAACGGTAAAGATAGGAGTGTGATGGTGATACGATATCGGGACACCTCACCCAAGCTTGGTAGTTGCCAAGGGGAGTGCCCATTCCCATGTGATTATGTCCTCGAAGGTGATGGAGGTGGTGATGATGATGGTGGATAATCGCACATCGAACGTAAAAGCTCCTCCAACTTGCGGATGATACTCTTGAGCCCTACAATATGATCCTTCAACAAAATATTTTCCTATGTGAGATACTTGTTTTGTATGCGAGCTAACTCAATCATCTTGAAAGCTTCAATCTTAGTTGGGGTGAAGAGGTTAGGAAGAGGTCGAGGGATGTCTTCTTCTTTCACTGCCGGAGCTTGATCCTCCATGGCCTTCTTTATCCCTTCATCCATGTTGATCTCCTCCGGTTCTTCTCTTTTTAGCACTATCTTTAATAGCCAAGCATCCTTGTCTTCATGGTTGAAGGAGGGCAACGTCATGGTGCTCTAGATCTGTCAGAAAAACAGCTCGAAATGAAAACAGAGGTATTTGCATGATACGGTGGTCAAAACTTTCGGGAGATTATATAATGAATTTTTACCAACCAAAATACGTAACGTGCAAGAAAACAGACTCCGGGAGGCACACGAGGTGGCCACGAGACAGGGTGGCGCCCCCAGGAAGGGCGGGCGCGCCCTCCACCCTCGTGGAGCCCTCGTGTACTTCCCGGATTACTTATTTCTTTCCATAATTCTTAAATATCCAAAACGGATAAAAATTGCCATTAGAATTGTTTTGGAGTCGGTTTACTTATCGTACCACATACCTATTCCTTTTCGGAGTCTGAAACATTCTAGAAAGTGTCCCTTATGTATTCCTCCGGGGTTACAGTTTCAATAATATTAGTTTCAACATTGATAGGATTACCTAAGATATAATGTTTGATTATTTGACCGATCACCACCCTCGAACTTGTGCCTTCGAAGTTGTTGATTTTTATGGCACCGGAATGATAGACCTCCTCGATATCGTAAGGACCTTCCCATTTAGAGAAAAGTTTTCCTGCAAAAAATCTTAAACGAGAGTTGAATAATAACACATAATCACCTACGTTAAATTCTCGCTTTTGTATCCTTTTGTCATGCCAGCGTTTGACTTTTTCTTTGAATAGCTTGGCATTCTCATAGGCTTGGGTTCTCCATTCATCAAGTGAGATAATATCAAAGAACCTCTTCTCACTGGCAAGTTTGAAGTCATAGTTGAGCTCTTTAATAGCCCAATATGCTTTATGTTCAAGTTCAAGAGGTAAGTGACATGCTTTTCCATAAACCATCTTATACGGAGACATACCCATAGGATTTTTGTATGCAGTTCTATAGGCCCATAATGCATCATCAAGTTTCTTGGACCAATTCTTTCTAGATCTATTCACAGTCTTTTTCAAAATTAATTTGAGCTCTCTATTGCTCAACTCTACCTGACCACTAGACTTCAGGTGATAAGGAGATGCGATTCTCTGATTGACATCATACTTAGCAAGCATCTTACGGAAAGCGCCATGAATAAAATGTGAACCACCATCAGTCATAAGATATATAGGGACTCCAAACCTCGGAAAAATAACTTCTTTGAGCATTTTAATAGAAGTGTTATGATCAACACTACTAGTTGGAATAGCTTCCACCCACTTAGTAACGTAATCAACAGCAACTAAAAAATGTGTGTAGCCATTAGAGGCAGGAAAAGGTCCCATATAATCAAAGCCCCAAACATCAAATGGTTCAATAACAAGAGAATAATTCATAGGCATTTCTTGACGTCTACTAATATTACCAATTCTTTGACATTCATCGCAAGATAAGACAAACTTACGAGCATCTTTGAAGAGAGTAGGCCAATAAAAACCGGATTGCAATACCTTATGTCCAGTTCTATCTCCAGCGTGGTGTCCTCCATACGATTCAGAGTGACACTTGCGTAGGATCTATTCCTGTTCATGCTCAGGTACAGAACGTCTAATAACACCATCTACTCCTTCTTTATAAAGGTGTGGGTCATCCCAGAAGTAATGTCTTAAATCGTAAAAGAACTTTTTCTTTTGCTGGTATGTGAAACTCGGTGGTATAAATTTAGCAACAATGTAATTAGCATATCAGCATACCAAGGGGCAGTATGAGAAGCATTAATGACCTTGTTCACTCGGAAAGCTATCATCAATAGGTAGTGGGTCATCAAGAACATTCTCTAACCTAGACAAGTTGTCTGCAACGGGGTTCTCATCTCCCTTTCTATCAACAATATGCAAATCAAATTCTTGGAGCAAGAGAACCCATCTAGTAAGTCTAGGCTTAGCCTCTTTCTTTTCCCTAAGATATTTAATAGCAGCATGATCAGTGTGAATAGTAACTTTAGAATCAACATTATAAGGTCTGAACTTTTCACAAGCAAATACAACTGCTAAGAACTCTTTTTCGGTAGTAGCATAATTTCTCTGGGCAGTATCAAGAGTTTTACTAGCATACTAGATAACATTCAATTTCTTATCAACTCTTTACCCTAGAACAACACCTACAACATAATCACTGGCATCACACATAATTTCAAAGGGTAAATTCCAATCAGGTGGCTGAATAATAGGTGCAGTGATCAAAGCTTTCTTAAGTATTTCAAATGCTTCTACACAATCATCATCAAAAACAAAAGGAATATCTTTTTGTAATAAATTGGTCAGAGGCCTAGAGATTTTAGAAAAGTCCTTAATGAACCTCCTATAAAAACTGGCATGACCAAGGAAACTTCTTATACCTTTTATGTCCTTGGGACATGGCATCTTTTCAATAGCATCAACTTTAGCTTTATCAACTTCAATACCTCTCTCAGAAATCTTATGCCCCAAGACAATGCCTTCATTAACCATAAAGTGGCACTTTTCCCAATTCAAGACGAGACTAGTGTCTTCGCATCTCTCCAAAACTCGATCAAAAGAGGATCCATAAACGGAGAAATCATCCATGAATACCTCACAAATCTTTTCACAAAAGTTAGAGAATATAGCCATCATGCATCTTTGAAAGGTAGCAGGTGCATTACATAAACCAAAAGGCATACGTCTATAAGCAAAAGTACCAGGAGGGTAAGTAAAAGTAGTTTTTGTTTGATCCTCCGCTGACATGGGTATTTGAGATAAACCAGAATAACCATCTAGAAAGCAGAAATGTGTGTGTTTGGATAGTCTTTCTATCATTTGATCAATATAAGGTAAAGGGTAATGATCTTTCTTAGTAGCTTTATTTAATTTACGGAAATCAATTACCATCCTATAACCTGTAATTATTCTTTGCGGGATCAATTCATCTTTCTCATTAGGAACGACAGTAATACCTCCCTTTTTAGGAACGCAATGGACATGACTTACCCAATCACTATCAGCAACGGGATAAATTATACCCGCCTCAAGGAGCTTTAGTATCTCCTTTCTTACCACTTCTTTCATCCCGGGATTCAATCATCGTTGAGGATCCCTAACTGGTTTGGCATCTTTCTCCACATTTATTTTGTGTTGGCATAGAGTGGGAGTAATGCCCTTAAGATCATCCAGAGTATATCCAATAGCAGAACGGTGTTTCTTTAGAGTTTTCAATAAATCTTTCTTCTTCTTGCTCTGAAAGGTTATCACTAATAATAACAAGATATATTTTCTTTTCATCAAGATAAGCATACTTAAGATTATTAGGTAATGGTTTGTGCTCAAACACGGGATCACCCTTAGGTGGAGGGGGATCCCCTAGGATTTCAACAGGTAGGTTGTGTTTCAGAATAGGACCCTGTTGAAGGAACACTTCGTCTATTTCCCTTCTTTCATTCATAAACATATCATTTTCATGGTCTAGCAAATATTGTTCTAACGGATCAGTAGGGGCACCGCAATAGAAGCAAGACCAATAATCTCATCCTTGCTAGGTGATTCTTTATCACGGGGTTGTCTACGAAACTTAGAAAAATTAAACTCATGAGACATATCCCCTAAGCCAATAGCAACAATATCCTTTTTGCAATCAATCCTAGCATTAACAGTATTCAAGAAGGGTCTACCAAAATAATGGGACAAAAGTCATCTTGTGGGGAACTAAGAACAAGAAAATCAGCAGGATATTTAACCTTCCCACACAAGACTTCAATATCTCTAACAATCCCAACTAGTGAAATAGTATCTCTATTGGCAAGCTTGATAGTAACATCAACACCTTCCAATTCAGCGGGTGCAATATCATGCATAATTTGATTATATAAGTCATAGGGTATTGCACTAGCACTAGCACCCATATCGCATAAGCCATGATAACAATGATATCCTATTTTAACAGAAATAATAGGCATGCCTACAACAGGTCTATGTATCTTAGCATCTGGTCTAACAATATTAGCAGTCTCACCACAGAAATAAATAACATGCTCATCTAAATAATCATCCAAGAGATCTTTAACCATAGCAATACTAGGTTTCAACTTTGATTTTCTCAGGAGGTGTATAAGTCCTAGTATTACTCTTATGAACAACAGTCGAAGTTTTAGCATGATCCTTTATCCTAACAGGAAAAGGAGGTTTCTCAACATAAGTAGTAGGAACAATAGGATCATTATAAGTGACAGTCTTTTCTTCAACTGTAATAGGTGCAACTACTTTTACTTCAATGGGAGGATTGTATTTAAACCACTTCTCCTTAGGGAGATCAACATGCGTAGCAAAAGATTCACAAAAAGCAGCTACTATCTCAGAGTCAAGTCCATACTTAGCGCTAAATCCACGAAAAGCATCGGTATCCATAAAAGATTTAACACAATCAAACTTAGGTGTTATACCTGACTCCTTACCATCATCGGAACCCCAATATTTAGAGTTGCATTTAATTCTTTCCAATAAGTCCCACTTGAATTCAGTAGTCTTCAGCATATAAGAACCAGCACAGGAAGTATCAAGCATGGTGCGATCATTGGGAGAAAGCCGAGCATAAAAGTTTTGGATAATCATTTCTCTGGAGAGCTCATGATTGGGGCATGAATATAACATTGACTTAAGCCTCCCCCAAGCTTGAGCGATGCTTTCTCCTTCGCGAGGCCAGAAATTATATATGTAATTACGATCACGATGAACAAGATGCATAGGATTGAACTTCTAGTGAAATTCCAACTTCAATCGTTTATAATTCCCAAGACCCCGTATCATCACATAGCCTATACCATGTCAATGCATCTCCCTTAAAAGATAAAGGGAAGACCTTCCTTTTAACAACATCATCGGGGATACCTGCAAGCTTAAATAATCCACAAACTTCATCCACAAAGATAAGGTGTAAATTGGGATGCAATGTTCCATCTCCTGCAAAATGATTAGCTAGCAGTTTCTCTATCATACCCGAAGGAATCTCAAAGTAAATATTTTTAGTAGGTTCAGTAGGTTGAGGAGCAACTCTTTGCTCTTCTGGTCGGGGTGAAGATACCCCGAACAAGCCCCTCAAAGGACTAGTCTCCATAGTAACAAGTGACAGAAAATTTCAGCACAATATATAAATGTTTCCTTACCAAGTTCCACTCACCAAAGGCGCTTCACTCCCCAGCAACGGCACCAGAAAAGAGTCTTGATGACCCACAAGTATAGGGGATCTATCATATTACTTTCGAAAAGTAAGAGTGTCGAACCCAACGAGGAGCAGAAGGAAATGACAAGCGGTTTTCAGTAAGGTTTTCTCTGCAAGCACTGAAATTGTAGGTAACATATAGTTTTGTGATAGGATAAATTGTAACGAGTAACAAGCGATGAAAGTAAAAAAAGTGCAGAAAGGTGGCCCAATCCTTTTTGTAGCAAAGGACAAGCGTGGACAATTTCTTATAATGATAAAAGCGCTCCCGAGGACACATGGGAATTATCGTCAAGCTAGTTTTCATCACGCTCATATGATTCACGTTTGGTACTTTGATAATTTGATATGTGGGTGGACCGGTGCTTGGGTACTGCCCTTACTTGGACAAGCATCCCACTTATGATTAATCCCTATTGCAAGCATCCGCAACTACAAAGGAAGTATTAAGGTAAACCTAACCACATCATTAGACATATGGATCCAAATCAGCCCCTTACGAAGCAACACATAAATTAGGGTTTAAGATTCTGTCACTCTAGCAACCCATCATCTACTTATTACTTCCCAATGCCTTCCTCTAGGCCCAAATAATGGTGAAGTGTCATGTAATCAACATTCACATAACACCACTAGAGGAAAGACAACATACATCTCATCAAAATATCGAACGAAAACCAAATTCACATGACTACTAATAGCAAGACTTCACCCATGTCCTCAGGAACAAATATAACTACTCACAAAGCATATTCATGTTCATAATCAGAGGAGTATTAATATTCATTAAGGATCTGAACATATGATCTTCCACCAAGTAAACTAATTAGCATCAACTACAAGGAGTAATCAACACTGCTAGCCACCCACAGGTACCAATTTGTGGTTTTGATACAAGATTGGATACAAGAGATGAACTAGGGTTTTAAGAGAAGATGGTGCTCGTGAAGATGTTGATGGAGATTGAACCCCTCCCGATGAGAGGCTCATTGGTGATGACGATGGTGATGATTTCCCTCTCCCGGAGGGAAGTTTCCCCGGCAGAAGAGCTCCGCCGGAGCCCTAGATTGGTTCCACCAAGGTTCCACCTCGTGGCAGGGGAGTTTCGTCCCGTAAGCTTGCTTATGATTTTTTCCAAGGTAAAAGCCTTCATATAGCAGAAGATGGGCACCGGAGGGCCACCAGGGGGCCCAGGAGACAGGGGCGCGCCCCCACCCTCCTGGCGAGGGTGTGGGCCCGCTCTAGTGTTCCTTCGCTCAATAATTCTTATTAATTCCAAAAATTACTTCCGTGGAGTTTTAGGATTTTTGGAGCTGTGTAGAATAGGTTTCCAATATTTGCTCCTTTCCAGCCAGAATTCCAGCTGCCGGCATTCCCCCTCTTCATGGTAAACCTTGTAAAATAAGAGAGAATAGCCATAAGTATTGAGACATAATGTGTAATAACAGCCCATAATGCAATAAATATTGATATAAAAGCATGATGCAAAATGGACGTATCAATAGACAAGGTTGCTTCTTTGTGGACCCTTTGTGGGTGGACCCCTCCATGGACTCGCGCAGCTGTTACCCTTCGTGGGTTTAAGTCTCCATCAATGTGGATGTACGATAGCACCACCCATCGGAACCACACCAAAAATCTCTGTGTATCCATTACATTTATCTTCTCCAAATCCTTCCCTTTACCATCATATGCAATGATTTATTTTTCACTGCTATACTCTTAGAAGTGCATGTGTTGGTTGATTGCTTGACTTGTGCTAATTGCTAAAATCCGCCCATGACTAAATAGATTTTTATTTGGTCAAGTAGTCTAATCATACCCTCTAGACACACTTTCGATCCTACAAGTGGTATCAGAGCTTTGATCTCCATTAGCCTTGATTTCCATAGCTTTGGGAGAGTATGGTGTCTAGCGAGGGTAACTATCGCCGTAGAGGTCATTATTTTGATGGTAAATTTTTTGCTAGTTGGAAGCATAAGATGAAAATGCATATTCTTGGTCATAACCCCGCCATTTGGGCTGTTGCACGTGTTGGCTTGCAAGGTGAATTCTTCTAAGATGGTAGAGAACCGGATCATGAGGCGACCACAGAAGTAATGAAGATGTTGCAATACAATTCTCAAGCTTGTGATATTCTCTTCAATGGATTGTGCCCCGAAGAATTCAACAAAATTGACCGCCTTGAGAACACAAAGGAAATTTGGGATACTTTGGTTGATATGCATGAATGTACCGAGTCCGTCAAGGAATCCAAGTTGGATGTGCTTCAAAGTCAACTTGACAAGTTCAAGATGAAGGATGGTGAAGGATTTGCTGAAATGTACTGTAGGCTTGTTCTTATCACAAATGAGATTGCAGGCTTAGGAAGCAAAGAGATGACCAATAAATTCATCATCAAGAAGATCTTTAGAGCCTTGGATGGAAAATATGATACCTTGTGTACTTTGATCCAAATTATGCCTAATGACAAAGATCTCAAGCCCACGGAAGTCATTGGTAGAATTGTTGCCCATGAGATGTCACTCAAGGATAGGGAAGAGCTTCACAATAAGTCAAGTGGTGATTACAAATCTTCAGGTGATGGCCCTACAACATCAAGTGAGAAGCAATTATCTAATGAATAATTGAGCTTAAGGGTGAAGAACTTAAACAATTTACAAGAATAGAAGCAAAGAGAGAAGCTCCAAGTCAAAGTCTTACAATGACAAATGATCTTCTAGTCGTGATCGTAATTGATACAATTTTTGAAGACCCGGACACTACTCCAATGAGTGTACGGCTCCCTACAAGAAAAGAGAAGACTCACCAAAAAGGAGAAGTAGAAAGGATGAACCACCTCCAAGAGAGAGAAGGAGTACAGATGATCATTATGAACGAAGAACCTCTCATAGAAGTAGGGATTCGGAAAGGAAGGACAAGTCACCAAAGAGCTACAAAATACGAAGACATCAAGCTCATGTTGGTGAATGGGTATCCGGTTCCGACTCCGACAACTACTCTGAGAGAAGCTATCACTTCAACTCCGACTATACTCAAGATGAAGGTGTTGCTGGTCTTGCACTAGTGTCATCCAACTCCTATGATATATTTGATTCACAAAATGAAGGAATTGGAAGATGATTAAAGGCCAAAGTCCCCAAGGTATCACACCCCGAGTATCTTGATTTTTATAGTGATGAAGATGATTTGCTAGGTGATGATCATTTACTTATTCACAAAACTAGTGATAAAAACTATGATGAACATGTTAGTAATCATGATAATCATGATGAAACGAATGACAATGATAAGAAGGGGATTGAGCATCTAACTAAAGAACTAAACACTCTTAAGTTAGCTCATGAAACAACTCAAGATGATCATAGAGAGCTCCTAAGAACTCATGAGAAGCTACGCTTCAAGAAGCTATATTTAGAGCAAGAGCATGAGTTCATAAAAGCTATCAGTGATGATCTTTGAAAGAAGAGTTCCTCTTACATTGCCAAACATATCCTCTTGTCTACTTATATGCCACAAGTAAAACTAGCAACAAGAGCAACAAAGATTCTTCTTCTAGTAGTAACAATAACCATGCAAAATTTAATATTGTTGCTTCTAGTAGTTCTCTTGATTCCCCTAATGATTCTGTTAGCCAAGTTACACTTGAGCAAGAAAATAGTTTATTGAAGGGAACTATAGAGCAAGATGTGTAATTATAGAGAAAGGTGTGCAATAACCTTGCCAGGAGTAAGCAATCTGAGGAAATTATACGCAAGCAAGCAAGTGATACGTCTCCAACGTATCTATAACTTTTTATTTTTCTTTGCTGTTATATTATCGTCCTTGGATGTTTTACAATCATTTTATAGCTTATATCATTTTTTGGGATTAACCTGTTGACATAGTGCCTAGTGCCAGTTGCTATTTTTTGCTTGTTATTTACTTCACTAAATATCAGTACCAAACGGAGTCCAAACGTAGCGAAACTTTTTGGAGATTTTTTTGGACCAGAAGACACCACATGGGCCAAAAAAGTGTCAGAGGGGAGGCTTGAGGCGTGCCCAGGTGCCTAGGCGCGCCTAGGGGGTTGTTCCCCCCTCGGTGACCTCCCGTACTGCCTCTTTGCTTTATAAATACCCGAATATTCCAGAAACCCTAAGGGAGTCGACGAAAAACAATTCCAGCCGTCGCAAGTTCCAGAACCACGAGATCCAATCTAGATACCATCACGGAGGGGTTCATCATCCTCATTGGTGCCTCTCCGATGATGCGTGAGTAGTTCATCATAGACCTATGGGTCCATAGGCAGTAGCTAGATGGATTCTTCTATCTTTTTGATTCTCAATACAATGGTCTCTTGGAGATCTATTTTATGTAACTCCTTTTGCGGTGTGTCTGTTGGGATCCGATGAAGTTTGATTTTATGATCAGATCTATATCCATGAAAAGTTAATTGAGTCTTCTTTGATCTGTTATATGCATGATTACTTATAGCCTCGTATTTCTTCTTCGAATCTTTGGTTTAGAGGGCAATTAGATCGATTTTTCTTGCCATGGGAAGAGGTGCTTTGTGATGGGTTCGATCGTGCAGTTTCCTTTCCTGGTGACAGAAGGGGCTGCAAGAAACGCATGTATCATTGCTATTAAGGATAACAAGATGGGGGCTATTCCTAAATGAGTAGATCTCGTCTACATCATGTCACCTTTCTTATTGCATTACTCCGTTTCTCCATGAACTTAATACACTAGATGCATGCTGGATAGCGGTCGATGTGTGGAGTAATAATAGTAGATGAAGGCAGAGTCAGTCTACTAATCTTGGATGTGATGCCTATATAATGATCATTTTCTGGAAATCGTCATAATTACTCGATCTTCTATCAATTGCCCAATAGTAAAAAAATTACCCACGGTGTGCTATTTTCTCGAGAGAAGCCACTAGTGCAATCCACGGCCCCGGGTCTATTTCCCATCATATATTTTCATATCTATATTTCTATTTGACTTTTTTCTGTGCATCTTTTATTTTCAGATATATATTATCAAAAACCCAAAAATACCTTGTTGAATTTTATGTGCCATTATTTGCATCTATCAATCCATCACAATTTTTATCCCGTCAACGAATTTCTGGAATCGTTACCTGAGAGGGATTGACAACCCCTCTTACGCGTCGGGTTGAAAGTATTTGTTCTTTGTGTGCAAGTACCGTTTACATAGTTTTGCTTGGTTCTCCTATTGGTTCGATAATCTTGGTTTCAAAACTGAGGGAAATACCTACCGTAATTGTGTTGCATCATCCCCCCCTCTTTGGGGAAATACCGATGTAGTTCATGCGACATGAGGAAGGCACCGGAAGAATCAAGGTATTGGTCTTGAGGGAAAGTTCAATGTCAAGGGAGTTGAATGGGAAGAATATCAATACCCCAAGACAAAGTTTGTTCCTCCACAAGAGAAGTATGACCCCACTTCTTTTGAAGTAACACAAGCTCAAGATGATCTTCCACCACAAGACCACAAGCTAAAAGGCAAGGACAAGCTTCAAGAAGAGATTGACTCATTTGAAGAAGCTCCTAAGACCATGCTCAAGTGGGTTCCCAAGACTATGTCAAGCTCTACCTCATCAAGTTCAACTACAACTCCAAGGATTCCGAACAAGTTGATGTGGGTCCCAAAGAAGAGGAACTACAGTGTTCTTGAGGGTGACTCTGCCGACATAGTTCACTCATATTCATTATGGCAAGGACTTGTGCAATCAACTTTCATATCTTGCACTAGTTCATGGAGTCACAAACCCTCTTGTTGGTAAGTCAAGGGACAAGGTAACCTAATGTTTTCATGGACATCATCATTTGTGCAATTCACTCTATGTCTATGGATATCCTTGTATGTTCCTTGTGGGACTATCCCATGTAGGTATGGAAAGTGCAACACTCCAAAGGATTGCTCCAAATGATCTACATCAACATTGAGCATACACATCTTCACTCTCTACATGAAGTCATCATCGACAAAACCCAAGGTTAGTTCATCCGTCTTAGGGGGGATATCACATCTAGGGGGAGCTTTGCTCTAAAATTGCGCTAAAGAAACTATAATGGTATGAACACATTAATGCTTTATGTAAAAGTGACAACCCCACTTGTGCTTAAACTATGAGTATGACCTATGATAAAATGTTCTCATTTGACTCCTAAGTCAATATGCTATATATAGATGACCTAGTCATCGCCAAATTGCTTGAAAGATGCTAGAATTGATTGTGCATTCTTTGACACATATTTCACTTGCTATCTTATTGTGTGAGCATGTTGGTTGCATAATTTCTTCATTCAAGTACATCCATATTTTTTTTGATTGTCTTGGTTTTTATTGGCCAAGTGGATGGACAAGGCTGCCTAAGAACCTTCTTTAGCTATCTATGCTCCTCTTGTCTCAAAATCTATTCATGCTATAGCACACAAAAATTGAACAAGTTCTTTTCAGACCCTCTGGGTGAGGAGCACTCGGAGCCACCGATCCATCAATGGCTGCCTTCAAAAACCTTATACTACATTTCGGTCAGACCAATCCACTCAAACTCGATCACTCCAAAAGGATTAGACTGATCTAGGTTTTAAATCTTGGTTCTACCGATTAGATTGACTCGGTCCCACCGAGTTGTTGTAATTGCATGCAGTTTCGTATCTTGGTGCCATCGATTAGTTCCCCTTGGTGCCGACTTGTTGTAACTGCACGCAGTTTCATATCTCAGTGCCACCGATTACTTCCACCCGGAGCCACCGACAGCACGTGGGTATATATATCGAGCAGCCTATTTTGAAAATTTATTCAAATGTCACGCGCCTCGCGCCCCATTGTTGCCGCCCCCTTGGTCTATGGATCGTCCCCGTCGTCTCCTGTGTGTATCCGGCACAGGACTCCGCTATCGTCAATGGCAATCCACTCTGTCGTTGCCGCCCTAGAGGATCGTCACCGAGTTAGGGTGATATTCGATCTCCTCATGCTGCTATTTATTCGAGTCAATGTACAATGACAATGTCATGCATCTAGCCACGACTGCAATACTTCTATCCACTAAAAAATCCATTAGAATAGATTTGAAGAAAAAATTTAGGGTTAGGTTTCCACTGAACTCATCTCGGACCAACCGAAATGAAATTTTCCGGTCCCATCGATTGGCTCTCGCCATTGCACAAGTCGACTTGGTGCCACCAAAACGTACTGATCAGTGAGACCGAAATTAAAGTTTTAGTGAATCCCTAGCATCTTGGAGCCACCGACCCACAACTCGGTCTAACTGAAACTTTGTGTTTAGGCTCTGTGAGTGCTTCGGTGTCACTGAAATGATCAGATCAGTAACTCCGAAATGCTTTTGTGGAAATCTAAGACTAAAGTTTGGACTCATTTTTTTTGAACAAAAACTATGTGCTTTTTGTGATACTCATCTACTCTGCCCATACCCATCTATTCATAGGGTGAGCTTTGCAACATGTCAGATGCTAGTAATAGTCAGAATCAGTCAGAGTACAATATTAATCTCAGTGAGGGTTCAAGCCCCAGTGACAGCTATGATGATGGTCGCAAGAGCACTCCAAGCAACTTGCCAAAGGTTGCCGCCAGAACAAGGAAGAAGAGATCCTCATAAAGTGAGGATGTGGACTTTGTTGCAGATGAAGAGGTCACTTCCAAGAAGAAGGCACTACTCAGAAAGGAGTATGACTCTGCATCTACCACTAACCCAGGAGCCAAGAAAAGTAAAGAGAGGGTGAAGAAGACAATAGCTCATGTCATTAGAAGACCCTCCATGATGGTTGAAGAAGTGGAGGAGGAAGAACCTATTGCACCTCCAGCCAAAACTCAGAAGCTCATAGCAGATGCCATGAAATCAGTTGTTGCTCCCTCGAAGCCCAAGTCAAAACCCAAGGTTTCTGCACCCAAGAGGTCTACGAGAAACATATCAGCTGCTGAGAAGAACAAGGCCCAGTGCTTGAAGTTTAAGATGATGATGAGCCACTAGTGCTCAGAAAATTGAAGCCCAAGATCCCAAACCATGAAAATGCACACCCTGTTGCAGAGAACATGATTCTCAGGAAGGACAAGGGTTTGAGAGTATGGAGGAAAGTGGATCCATATTCAGTGAGGAGGAGGATAGCCCGTGACTACCGTTTCAACACTAGGGAAAAAAGATTTCTATGAGACAATTTTTCTTGATAAGAAGCCCATTATTAGTGACATGAAGTGGGTGGATGGTAAATACATCAATGCCAATGAAGATTATTTATGCCACGTTCATGAGAGCTTCAGACTTGCTGGAGTTGATGCATTTGTTGGTCATAAGCTCACAAAATGGAATGATGAGATGATGATGCAATTTTACTCTAGAAGACGCTTCTATCCAGATGGGAAGATTGCATGGATGACTGAGGGCAACAAGTACCTGTCGGATTTAGGGTTCCGGCAGACCCTTGAGGTTCGAACACTGGGGTGCGCACGGAGGTTTCACCTTCTACCTACCTGTTCCTCGCCGGATCGCTAGGATCTAAACTACGAGGAGAACAACACAAGAGACACAGGGTTTATACTGGTTCAGGCCACCATTGTGGTGTAATACCCTACTCCAGTGTGTGGCGTGGTGGACTGCCTCTCGGGCTGATGATGAACAATACAAGGAAGAACAGCCTCGTGAGGGTCTGTTCTTGTGGTGGTGTTGTCCCTTTGGAGGGGTTGATTCTAGCTGCCTATCTTATCTCCAGATTCCTATCCAGATGCCTCTACCTTGTGAGTGGCTAGTCCTATTTATAGGCGAAGGCCCTGGGCCTCTTCCCAAATATTGAGCGGGAAGGGCGCCAACAATTGGCCAATTTGAAGGGGAACATCTAGTACACTTATCCTGACTAAAGTTGGTCTTCGCCTGTCAAAGGCTCTGGTGGTGACGCCGACTTGGGCTCCACGGTGACCTCCATCCTGCCGTTGGACTGGTCTTGGTCTTGTTGCACCAAAATGGATGCCTTGGCTTGATGCTCTCGCCTGCGCTTGCTCCCCTTGCACCAAAGAGGAAAGAAGGACACTGCGCGGGCTGGCGCCCGGCTGGCGTCCTTGGTCGTCATGGCTTGCGTCATGGGCACCTCGCGAGGTACCCCGTCTTGAACTCTCCGCCTCCTCGTGATCCAGCCTGACGAGGCCGTGCCTGAGGAAGCTCCTTGTCGTCCGCCCCGCGAGGCTTGGCCCCTCGCGAGGGTCTTGAGCTTGCGCTGATCAAGACG
Organism: Triticum dicoccoides; assembly: GCF_002162155.2. Taxonomy (NCBI): domain Eukaryota; kingdom Viridiplantae; phylum Streptophyta; class Magnoliopsida; order Poales; family Poaceae; genus Triticum; species Triticum dicoccoides. The sequence continues at coordinate 644,648,422 of NC_041385.1, read as the reverse complement.
AGCCGTGCTGGGCCCCCTTCGAGCCACGCCGCAGGCCGCAGGCAGGCAAGTCTGGGGACCCCCGTTCCCAGAACACCGACAGTAGCCCCCCAGCCCAAGGCGCGCTCGGACTTGGCCGAGCAGAGAGGCGAAAGGGCAAGTGCGAAGCGTCGCGGGCCCTAACAGCCTGCGGCCTTGGGAGCCGCGTGGCAGTTGATTGGACGTGGGCGCCTCCACTTCCCCACGATGCCTCGGCAACTACACGGTTTCGAGAAGTCCCTTCACGCGAAACGAGTCATAATTACCTGCGGTCGCGGAGGCCGACGGTTGGCCTCCTCTGGCTTTAAGTACGGCACGCCGCGTGCCCTTCCAGTTCATCCCCTCTTGCTTCTCCTTCTTCCTCATGGCCCCACCAAGGAGGCTCTCGGCCGCAGAGAAGGGAAAAGCTCGCCAGGCCGATCCTGCCTCTCCCGCGCCCAAGCGCGGTCGCGGCCGCCCTCGCAAGCACCCCGTGGCCTCCACGGCGGTTCCCCGTGACCGCGGAGGTGATTTCTCGCGTGGCGACGGGCGGTCGGCCGCGGCCGGGGTGTGTGTTTCGGCCATGCGGCCCCCGAGGCCGCGCTCTCGCTCTGCGGAGGTGCTACCGGAGTTTGTTGTGTGGGCAGCGGAGCCGGCCAGCGCCCGGCTTCAGCTCCCTCGCTTCCTCCTAGGTGAGCTCCCGGCTGGCGCCCCGGGCGGCCTCTGGCTCCAGGCAGACGGCTGCTGCAGCCGGGCCTCGTGGGCTTCGCTGGAGGTCTTCGCGGCCGGGAGCCTGGCCCTGACCCGCGGCTAGCAGATGTTTGCCCGCGCGCGTGGCCTGAGCCGCCGGTGCACCCTGCACTTCAGGTTCGACGGCGATGCCACCCTCTACGTGAGGGTGTTTGGGGAGGATGGTCGCCGCGCTGGGTGCTGCCCTGAAGACGACGGCCACGGCCGGGGACCTAGCCCCGGCAAGGATGGAGAGGGCAGCGAGCGCGCGGCTGGTGGCGCTCGGGATTCCTCAAGCTTCACTGGTTCCTCTTCAGGTAGCGATTCTTCCAGCAGCGGCCGCGGTCTGCCTCCACGCCGTCGTGCCTGCTTGGAGGGTGGTAGCGGGTCCGCCCGCCGTCGCACCCTGGTGAGGCGCGAGAGGGAGTCCGCTTGAGCTCCGGAGGCAGCTCGGGCCCGGCTCCTGGCGAGCTTTGCCCGATTTTTTCCCCCTTCCCCCTTTTCCTGCGCAAAAAGGCAACTATGTGTGGGCCCCGCGGGGGCGTGTTTGCGTTATCGTTGTCAATCATCGTAATGTTTCCGTTATTCTGGTATTGTTCCTTCTTGCTGAATGCCTGCGTGTAGGTAATCCCCAGCTTTGGCCATGGGGCGACCGACCCGGGTCCTGTATTCGTGTCGAGGTGCCCGTGAGGCATGGACTGGAGGAATGCTCCTGTAGTGGACCCGGGTCGTGAGGTCTTGACCAAAAGGATCGGAACACTCGCAAGGGCGCCAGGGCCGTCCCCTCGCGAGACCTCGCGCAAGAGAAATCGGGGCCGGAGGGCGAAAAACCGAAGAGCCAAAAGTCAAAAGACAGCGACAGTTTCAATAAAACTTCAAACGAGAATGAACTAGCCAACTGCAGAAAGCAAATGAAAAAGCCGCGTCCAGCACCTAGTCTAGTCTTCGACGTCTTCTCACTAGCGCGGAGCTAAGTGCTGCCACTGGGCGTGGGAGGGAGCCCCAGGGCCTGAGGTCGACGCTCCTGAGACTCCGGGGCATGTACAGCCCCAACTCATTATGACGTGAGAGTGTCACGGGCGGCGAGCTTCACAGGCGTTGGCCTTCTTCACAGGCTCCGGGCCTTTCTTCGGGGAAGCAAGCTTCACGGGCATTGGCCCTCTTCACAGGCTCCGGGCCTTTCCCAAAATGCGATAGCTTCACAGGCGTTCGCCTTCTTCACAGGCTTCGGGCGTTTTCCAAAAAGATGGTCTTCACAGGCATTCGCCTTCTTCACAGGCTCCGGGCCTTTTCCAAAAATATGGTCTTCACAGGCATTCGCCTTGTTCACAGGCTCCGGGCCTTTTCCAAAAAGATGGTCTTCACAGGCATTCGCCTTCTTCACAGGCTCCGGGCGTTTTCAGGGGTAGAACCTCCGGAGGTGCTGGATGTTCCACGGATTCTGGAGTGGCACCCCCTCCTGAGTCTCCAAGCGCGCGGAGCCGGGCCTGGAAACATGAACAACCTTGAACGGGCCCTCCCACATGGGAGAGAGCTTATGAAGCCCCTCCCTGGAGAGAACCCGCCTGAGCACGAGGTCCCCTACCTCGAGAGTCCTGGGGCAGATGTTGCGGCAGTGGTATCGCCGCAGTGCTTGTTGATATCTCGCCACTCGTAGCGCGGCTTCGCGGCGACGCTCCTCCCCCAGCACGAGGTCCATCGCCCGCATGGTGTCCTGCTGCGCTTCGTCGAACGCTAGGACCCGTGCGGACCGACGTCTGACCTCGTAAGGGAGGACCACTTCGGCTCCATAGACCAAGAAGAAAGGGGTCTCTCCAGTCGGCTTGGTTGCGGTCGTGCGGATGGACCACAACACGGATCGGAGCTCGTCGTACCAGCCTCTGCCGCAAGCCTCCAGCTTCTTCTTGAATGTTCTAGTCTTGAGGCCCCTCAGGACCTCCGCGTTGGCCCGCTTGGCCTGGCCATTGTTTCGGGGCGGG
>NC_041385.1:644489966-644645592 GCF_002162155.2 Triticum dicoccoides | reverse complement strand
CTGCGTTCCAAGGTTAGCACAATATGTTTTGAAGAGGTTGCTGGTGAACTGCGAACCGTTGTCGGTGATGATGCGGTTTGGCACCCCGAACCGGCTCACGACGCCCATGATGAACCTGACCGCTGAGACCGCGGGGATGGTACGGACGGCTTCCACCTCAGCCCACTTGGTGAATTTGTCCACGGCAACGTAGAGGTAGCGATAGCCCCCTGGTGCCCGGGGAAATGGGCCCAGGATGTCAAGCCCCCAGACTGGGAATGGCCACGTGAGGGGTATGGTCTGCAGACCCCCCGTCGGCTGATGGATCTGCTTTGCATGGAATTGACAAGCCTCACAGGCCTTTACCAGTTCGACGGTGTCATTGAGCGCGGTAGGCCAATACAAACCGCTTCGGAATGCCTTGCCCATGAGGGTTCGCGATGACGAGTGGTGCCCGCAGTCTCCACCGTGTATGTCCGCCAGCAGCTCTTTCCCTTGCTCCCTGGAGATGCAGCGTAGGGATACATCATTTGGTCGCTTCTGGTAGAGTTCCCCAGCCCTAATGTAGTATGTTGTGGCCTGCCGCGCCACGCGCTCTACTTCCTCCTCCTTGTGTCAGATAGCTTCGGAGCTCCGTGACCTAGCATCCCTCCTGAGGCTCCATAGTCAAGAGCAAACGCACCCACGAGGCCGGCCCGCAGATCAGGGTTCCCGAGGCTGGCGGCTGGGGGAGCTCCTCCCGAGGCTGCACCGCGCTTGACAGTGACGGCGTGGCCGAGGGCTTAACGAGCCGCTCCTCGAAGACGCCAGGTTCCTGAGGCAGTCGCCTGGAAGCTCGTTTGGCGATGTTGTCGGCCTCCTGATTGGTGCCACGGGGCACGTGCTGTAACTCCAGCCCCCAGAACTGCTTCTCCATCCTATGGACCTCCGCAAGGTAGGCTTCCATGTGCTCATCCCTTGGCTCGTATACTTTGTTGGAGAAGGTGACGAGGAGTTGCGAATCACCTTTGATGGTAAGGCGCTTTACTCCGAGGGCGGCCGCGGCCTTCAGGCCCGCTATCAGGCCTTCATATTCTGCTATATTGTTGGAGACCTTTTCTCCCTGTTGAAAACAGATCTGCACGGCGTAGTAGAGCTTGTCTTGGGTAGGAGATATAAGTACCGCGCCATCCCCCACGCCGTGCCTCGAGAACGCCCCGTCGAAGTACATGACCCAACCGTCTGGCGCCTCACTTCCCAGGGAGAGGGATCGATCCTCATCAGCCTTTAGGCCTGGCGCCTCTGTCCAACCTGCCATGAAATCTGCCAAGGCAGCCCCCTTGATGACTCGGGTCGTGCTGAATTCGAGCTGAAATGCTTGCAGCTTAATGTTCCACTCGGCGACGCTTCCGGCTGAGTTAGGGCTCCAGAGCACTCTTTCCAAGGGGTACGCGGAGACAACCTTGATAGGATGACCCTGAAAGTAGTGCTGCAGCTTGCGCGAGGCCATCAGTAGCGCAAGGAGAAGTTTCTGAGGCATGGGGTACCGTGCCCTCGCATCTCGCAACACCGTGCTGACGAAGTACACCGGGTGCTCGACGAGGCTTGGAGCGTCGGCGCTGGTGGCGCCCTCCGGAAACCGTGGTGCCTCCTGAGGCGGCGGAGCCTCCAGAAGTTGGTTGCCTGGGGGAAGGGCCTTTCCTGCTCCTGGTGCGTTCCCCTGCGGCGGCTGATCTTCCTCAATCGTGGTAGTAATCTCTGTGAGTCCTTTTTGGTCCTATTTTGCCTTGGCGCAGGCAGCTGCCGCGGCCTTGGTCCGACGCTCCTCCCTAACCGCCACCAGGGCCGTGCTGGCTGAATAGGGAGTGGCGACGAGGTAGAGTACCAAGGGCTCTTGTGGGCGTGGGGCCACCATCACCGGTGGGCTGGTCAGGTATCTCTTGAGATCTTGGAATGCCTTGTCGGCCTCTTCAGTCCATTCAAAGGGCCCCTTTTTCTTCATCAACTGGAAGAAAGGCAGCGCTCGCTCCCCCAACCTGGAGATGAAGCGCCCCAGTGCGGTCACGCGCCCGGTGAGCTTCTGCATCTCTCTGAGGGTCTTTGGTGGGATCATGTCCTCGACCAACTTGACCTTCTCCGGGTTGGCCTCGATGCCCCGGTGGGATACGAGGAAACCCAAGAGCTTGCCCGAGGGGACTCCAAACACACACTTCTCCGGGTTGAGCCTTAGGCTTACTGCGTTGAGGCTTGCAAAGGTTTCCTCCAGGTCTTGTATCAGGGTCTTGGCCTCGTGAGACTTTACTACAATGTCGTGGACGGAAGCCTCCACGTTCTTTCCGAGCTGCGGGCCCAAGGTGATGTGCATGAGCCGCTGAAAGGCTGCCCCCGTGTTGCACAGTCCGAAGGGCATGCATGTATAGCAGTATACCCCACACGGGGTCAGGAAGGCCGTCTTCTCCACGTCTTCCACCACCATCTTGATCTGATGATACCCGGAGAAGGCGTCCAAGAAGCATAACAGGTCACACTCAGCGGTGGAATCAACGATTTGATCGATGCGTGGGAGCGGGAAAGGATCTTGCGGGCATGCTTTGTTGAGGTTGGTGAAGTCGACACACATGCGTTCCTTCCCTCCCTTCTTTGGTACCACCACAGGGTTGGCCAACCAATCTGGATATCGAACCTCGCGAATGACCCCTGCGGCTTCTAGCTTGCGGGTCTCCTGGACGATGAAGGCCTGCTTTTCAGTGGACTGCCGCCTTGCTTTCTGCTTTACGGGGCGCACGTTGGGGCACACATTGAGGTGGTGCTCGATCACGCCCCGTGGGATCCCTGCCAGCTGATCGGGCTCCCAAACAAACACCTTCTTGTTTGCACGCAGGAACTTGACCAGGGCTTCCTCCTGCTCGGGCCCGAGGTGAGCGCCTATGGTGAAAGTGGTGCTGGTGGACCCGTCCTCGTTGATGGGTATCTGCTTGGTCTCCGCCTTGTCTTGGGTGAACAATTGTTTCTTCTTGGCTGGCGCAGCCCCCTTAGGCTCTGAGGCCCCACGTTGGTGGGCTATGCTGACGCCGCCGTCTTGAAGGCGAGCTGGAGCGCTCGCAGCGTGTCCCCGGTGTCCCTGGCACGGTGAGGACTCCGCTGCTCCCGGGCATCTTCATGAGGTTGTATGCCGGGTGAGTCGCGGCCATGAATTGGGCCAGCGCTGGGTAGCCGAGGATGGCATTGTAGGGGAGGCCGATGAGGGCGATATCAAAATCGACCAGCTCCGTGCGGAAATTGTCGTAGGTGCCGAAGGTCACCGGGAGCCGGATCTGTCCCAAGGAGCTAGATGACCCGCCCCCGATGCCCATGAAGGGCTGGCTCGGTCGCAGCTGCCCCCGGTGTATGCGGAGGAGGTCAAAAGTTTCGACTGAAAGCACGTTGAGACCCGCGCCACCGTCGATGAGGGTCCTGGTGACAGCCACCTGGCAGATGGTGGGGGTGCACAACATCGGGAGCGCACCCGAGCAGGCCGAATTGGAGGGGTGGTCTTCCGAGCTGAAGGCTAGCCTGGCCTGCGGCTCCGGCCGGTCCCGGCAAGCCCCCTGTCGCGCGGAGGTGGCGCCGACTTGGCGGATGAACGGCTTGACGTGGTGACTAGAGGGCGGCGCCTGCGAGCCGCCCAAGAGGGCCGTGACGACCGGGGAGGCCGGAGCGGCGTGGCGGGCGAGGAAGAGGTCACGTGGCTTTTCCCAAGAGGCCACGGAGGGATGCAGGGGCGATACTCGTTGCTCGTTCCCCGCCGGGCCGGTGGCGGTGTTGACGGCGGGCGACGGGGAGCGACGAGGGCGCGCGCCGACGGGAGCTGTTCGGGCGACTCGAGCGGCGCAAGCAGCCCGACGAGCGTCAGCCATGGACGCGACGGTCGGAGAAGAGCAGGGCGATGGACGACGAATTCCGGCGCACCCCTACCTGGCGCGCCAGATGTCGGATTTAGGGTTCCGGCAGACCTTTGAGGTTCTAATTTGCTAACCCAAGCCCATGCCAACGTTCAACACCAGGGAGCCAGCCGTTGTTAGGTCCTCGGGGAGATCCCTTCTCAAGAAGACCTGAAAGAGGCCAGGGCTCTAGAGCCTATGATCTCAACCTTGGTGAGCCAAGGCTCTCGAGAAGGGGGATCGTGTCGAATTCATCAAGCGTCGAATTCAGCCCACGCAGTTGACACATCAACCCATGTGGGCGCTCACCACCCCGGGTGATGACCCATCATGCCTCAGCGAGGAGGAGGCGCTAGGCGGGGCTCGCAGCCTTGCAAAAAATGTGAAGGGTGTGCTAGACCAGCAATGCTTTAAATTAGCCTCGGAATGTCGAATGATGTGTAATACTTTAAGTTCAACAGGTGGTGGTGCTACTTAAGTTTCATTTGATTAGGTACATTTGCTCAATTCGACTGAATTTGATATGCTTTTTTTTGGCTCATTCCTCTTAGATAAGGAGTAGGCCTTAGGGACCGAACCAACTTCGATGTTTTTGGTAAGAAACAAAGGAAAACGAGTCGTGCACATGCCAAGTCGCAATGCACCCAGTGGGTGGAACTTAAGAAGAAAACCACCCGACAGAAATGCAAACATAATTCCGGCTCAGTTGAGTGTCTCGGGAAGTCCGACGCGCATCGGATGTCCAGACCCTCCCGAGCCACCGAACGTCCGACACCGACTGGACATCCAGTAACTGCCTGTGTGCAACCACGGGCCTTTGGCCTTGTATCTCTTTCCTACTTAGGGCATGTACAACGCCGGCGCTAATGACAGGCGCTAGGATTCACTTCCTGGCCGTTATGGTCCAATCCTGGTCGATCGAAGGATTAGTGCTAGTGTCGATGCCAGGGCTGCCATCGGGCGCTTCGTTCTTTTTTTCCTTTCGTCTGAGTTGTTTAACGAGCGCTGCCCCTTTTTCTCTACGAGAAACCCATTGCATTAGTGCTCGACCAGGCGCCCATGCGTTGAGGAGACGGACTCCTACAGCAACGCCACTTCTTTAATTAATTCATTTTATTGCCTAAGCGTCCAAATAAGCGCTCTTGCATTGTAGATGCCTTTACCCCTTTCACGACTAGCACTATAAATAGACCCCCACCCCAAGAAACGCAGGTCTGGACGCAGCGGCATCTACACGCGCGGCATCGACGGCGAGAAGTCCTTCGCGATTGACACAAGTTAACATGCTACTCAGAGTATAGGTGGGCACTAGACTTCTTGCCGCAACATATATGTGTATTTAGAGACACACTCTGACTCAAACAAGGACAAGCTCCAGGCTGACAGTATGCTCTTACTCATGCTTCAATCACCGACGTGTGCAGAGCTAGCCATGCACTGGCGTCCACGCAAGTGGCCATGCACCGGAGCTTTCACACGCGTATGTGTTAAAGCCAACCACCCCATCAGTCTAGCTGCGCACATATTGAATGCAGTACATCCCCCACGACACTGTAGATGAAACAAGCTCCATTGCAAACCGCATCTCCCGGCGCACAGCAAGGTACATCCCCCACACTGAAGGTTTTCCCCAGCCTCTCCTGGCGACGCCGCATAGCAAGGTATCTCTACGCTCTCACAACCTCCCCACACTTTGCCTAACCACACGGCACATGTCGACGGACAGGCTTTGAATCAGATCGATGAGCGGAGAAGTTCATCAAGACCGGGGCAATCAGCAAGACACAGGCTTTGAATCAACTCCGGTCATCATGAACAGAGAGAGAATGCAGCACGGAGAACCAGCAATCCAGACTATCTCAAAGCTGGTTTTTTGACACGAGGCCTTGCGCAAAAGACGAGTACTTCAGAGCCCACCAGGAAAAGGATATTGGTTCGCATCTCTATATTGATCCGCGGCGCTTCTATGAAGTTTTCCTTGTCTCCGATTTCAAAGCTGAATGGATGACTGAATCTGTCGAAGCATCATTCGATATTTGCAGATTGACGTAATGCTATGAGGAGTTAGAGTCTTCTGCGGGAAAGACATTTCTTGTAGAGTTTTTTAGATCTTTTTGCTCTACTTTTTCGAGTATTCCTTACATAAGATCTCGGAAGAGCCGATGTTTCTTTCCGTTCCCGGTAAATAGGAATTCTATATCCTCTAGCTCTTCGTGACCTGTTGTGTCTGCCCTCGACTTAGCCGTCATAGAATAGAAAGGTTTCTAACCGTTGAAAAGGATACTTCTAAACGTTAAGGGGCGCTCAACCTTCCACTCAAATACTTTTTACCAGAAGGGAGCTCGCCTGCCACGACATATAAGGGAAAAGGCAATGTGTGGAACTAGATCAAGTTTGATCTGCCACTTACACTGGAAGGGCAAGAACTAATGCTTATGCGTATTCTTCCACGGCATATAGAAGGTTAACTACTCCAACTCGATGGCTGAGAGAAAAGTGAAATCCTAGCTTTCCCTAGAATCAGCTCTTTACTGTCCTGCCCCAGGGGGTTTTTCGGAGACATTGAACCCTAGATTTAGAAGCTTTCCCAAACAAACCTTTTGACCAGGAAAAGGCATACCAAAGATTTTTGGAAAGACACATTGAAATGGAAGCTCTCGAACCTATTCCGAAGTAAGTTTAGGATGAGGTTTCCGATCCGGTTGGTGTTCCGACATCCCGAATCGAGGTGGCTCTAAACTCAGGTTTGCCTACCTCTCTAGTTACAGAGGGAGGAGAGGGGCTTCGTCTTTTTAGGTCTCTGAAAAGCCAGTTGACATGTGCGATCCAATCAAGGAGGCAGTACTTCTGCCTGAGTTCCTCTGGATCCTACTCGTCGGGATTACCGTGCTCCCGCAGGTTGTTCACCATGCGTTCCATAGCACTTTGACTTTATATCTTTTACCATCTTGGAATCATGTAGATGTAGATTGCTTTCATCGCAGGGTCATTCCTGAAGGTGGCTTGTACCAGCTCTTCGTCATCATAAATAGCAAGCCACTCCTTGTTTATTACTCCGCTTTTTCACTCTCTCATTCTTAGTTAACCATTTCATTCTATTGAATCTTTGGTACTTTGAGTTTTGAACAATAGTTAGAATTTATTATTAAGCGATCCCCCGCTTTTTGACTTCTTTCTCTCTTTCCTTGGAAAGAACAGTTGTTTATTAAGGCCGCTTTTCTAGAATCTACTTTGAAAGTGGAAAATAGGTCTCTTCTTCAATGAAGGCAGAACTATTCACTAAGCCAACAGGTTAGCGAAGGAACTTTTGCCGGTCTTGCTGCTTTAAAGCGAACGAGTCTTCCTTATTCCTATGGTCATTAGAATAACCTATTCATCCTCTTGGCCACTCTGAACTCATAGGTAGCTGTGGTTCGGTTTACCTTCTTTCGCTTTGCCTTGGGTTCGGTGGTAGTAATAGTCCTTCTTTAGCTCGCTCCTCCTTTCTTGGGTTCCCTAACTGTCTGCTATTGCTAAAGCTCAACCTATGCCTCCGGCAAAGGCAAGACGGAAAGCAAGCATTAAGTGAAGAAGCAAGTTCAATTACTCAAACGTTGGAACTTATTGTAAAACACATTCCGTCGCCCAAGTCAGATCATTGCCTACTGGCCACGAGGTGAGGCCAGCGGAGGAGGTGGAGGGAAACGTATGAGATGAGGGATTTGGACTTGCTACACTTACCAGATGTGAGGTAGTGAAATGCTTTCCTTCCATAGCGAACTTTCCCATAGCCGTAGTTCCAGACTCTCCGAAGCCTATGACCAAGAGTAAGGGCACTCAGCAGGCTGCACCGATTAGAGAGAGTACGTCGTCTATTCATTCCACTCATTCCTTAACGTCCAAAGCTAAGAATTCAAAAAGTTAATAGGTGGGTAGGTGTTCTTAGGTTCGTAACATGCCTTTCTCGGAAGCCTTGTTGAATTAATGGCAAGGGAGATATTAGCTTAATGGCTTGGCTATGCTTGAGTCAGCGGAAATCATTTATGACGAATAAAATCAATCAGAGGTAGTTACCTCTCCTGTAGCCGGGTATGAGAGGTCTAGTTCGGTGAGAATAGATAGGGATAGAAAGACCATCCTGGTGCACATGCTATGGGTCTTATTGTTTGTTGGGAAAGCAAGGAAGACTAGCTTTGGCGTGGGAAGCTTACCAATTTATGCGGTGGCTACTCGATCGAGAAGAAAGAGCAGTTGTTACCCGCCTCCACTATTAAGCAGCATGAGCCACTAGACTGACTCGATATCCGTGTGTGGATCCGCCCGAAGGCAGTCGATTGGAAAAGATGAAGACAAGGAAGAGCCATTCTTCATACATAGGAGCGAGTGGTCGAAATGGAAAGCGGACAAACGGAATTCTGTACAACTATAGGGTTCGGTTCTTTCTTCTGTCCCAGGTCCTTTCTTCTCTTGCGGATCTTTCTTAATTTTATTCCTCAGCTCGCTTACAAAAACTACATATTTTTTTTAGATATGGACCCGGGGTTCTCGCTTCTGCGCAAGCTATTTCCGAACCTGCCTGCCTTCGGGGAGATGGGTTGGGTCATACGCGGGACCTACCCCGAGGAAGGAGGCTTGAGGCGCGCTAAATACAATTGTTTTATCAACACGGGGTGGAGAAGGCATTGCAATTTCCTGCTTTTATGATTGCTTCGATTCCTCTGATTCTTCTTTTGACAGGAATTACCAATCCTTTATTGGCTATGTCATCCTCTATTTAGTAGATGTATGGTATGGTATGGTTACTAGGTAGTGTTGCTCGATACCCGAGCTTGCACCAGTATTAGCTGGCTATTCCACTATTGCCAAAAGAATTCTGGCTATTGGCTTTCCAGCTTTCACCTCTCTGCAGCTTCTGGAGCTGCTTAAGCGCTTAACTTCTACCAAAGTGTGGTATACATTGGATGGAATTAGAGTGGGCGTGGCTACCTACATCGGGCAAGAATAGGAGTCGTATTTCGTTTTGTACCACCGAATAAGATAGCGAGAAATCAGATCAAGAATGGAACCTGTGGACCCTCCGACAGTACGAGCCCTTGTTCGCTTGGTTGCTCAACCCCTATCTCCCAGGCTACGACCTATCGCATTGCCTTCGATGAGTCTATATCGGATGGGTGTTCAAGTCTTTTGAAAAACCAGCCCATTCTAGTCTATCTGTCCCACTCTAAAGAAGATAGTGAACCTGAGGTTGTGCTGTCTCCAATCCCACGAGTCCAATAGGAAGAGCTAGTCCTCTAAAGTAAAGTAGGCGAATTATGGCTAAATAAAAGAATTCTTACTTTCACGGCCATCAAACATTCCAAGACATCTCTTCAAGACTATCCGACTCAGCTCTGCGTAGGCAGAGCCAGGAACTAGATCCGTATCCCATGATCAGTAATCTTACAATTACACAACCACCAGATCCTTTAGGTTTGTTCGATCTATCGATAACTGATAGACAGACGCCTTTGACACTTCCTCCAGGTGGAGTTGATTAACACTCTCATGGTTGGTCGATGGAAATAGCAAGACGAGACAGACATGATAATCTGAGAAATATATGTGGTGATCCCTTAAGCAATATCTAAGAATTAAATGTGTCCAAGATTCAATTGATTGTTTGAAGCCAAGGTCTCGAGCTAGTCCATCTTCCTATATGATATTCTTAATAATGCGCAGCACCAAGCCTGAAATTGGGGAATGAATTGAATCGATTGCCTTCCTTTCCTGGACTGGACTGAAACTAATAGGCTGCTTCCTCGTCTGTACTTCAACTAGGAGGTTGTTGATATCACTCTAGATTCTCGAAAGGATATTGGATTGATTTCAAATCAAGGAAACTATTGAAATCGGGTAGCGAACCTATTGTTCCTTATTCTTTTGTCCTCCTCGGCTCTAGTTGAACAATGCACACACCCCGCTTTAGCTGCACATAATAAGGTGATCCGTGAGGCGGCTAGCTATTAGTTAGTGCGATGTGCAGTGAAGTGAGAGATCTCTCTACTCTAGTAGACCAGATGAAATAGCTGCAATGACTAATGTTTGATTGGGAAGACAGAATACATACGTTGACGTTCCCAGTCGAGCTACCGTAAGGTAGTCTAGTTAAGGAAAGGAAACCGGCTATTCCCCTCACGCTAAGGGTGCGATTCCTTACTCTCCCACAAGATCACACTAAATACAATAGGTGCGTGATCTACTAGATTCTTATAGAATAAATTTATAACCTTAGTTGATAGACAGGAACCACCATCCCATAACAAAAAAGGGGGGCGAAGGTTATTTTGTACCAATGAAGACGGATTTCTCTCTCGAGCTGCTCAAAGATCTTTAAGTGGATTACGAGGTAGACTTGATCATGATCCATATCCAACCTTCTCCCATCTGCTTCTGTCTCTAAAGATTAGAGTCATCGACGCGATTCCAGTCCAGTGCTGATAAAATCCTGCTGTCTAGTTCGGGAAAGCAAGTGATTGATTAGTTCCATTGGTCTATTGGCTTCAGCTTCCTTTGCGCAAACCAACACCTATTTGGATTCGCTTGAGAAGAGCGCATTCTTGAGATGCTAAGGGCTGGCCAAAGGGTTAACTAAACTAATAAGATCTCTTCTTCCTTCTCTTTTATGCTTCAGCGAATCGACTTCTTCTCGATGATGGACATTCCACAGGCATTTCTAGAGTAAGATTCATGTGCAGCCTTTCTCGATCGTTTCTTATTCTCGAATAGAAGATGATAAGATGCATACCCCCTCCTCATTAACTATGTTACTTATTTCCTCACAGCCTCTTGATGCAAAAAACCTATTCTTTCAAGGAAAAGACCTTTCTAATTCAGTGTAGTTTTTCACTGACTATTCTAGTGTAGTTTGACTCAAGTATACGTTTTCTGAAGTCTCAGATTGCATGCATTTCTTAAACAGTATTGCACACTACTAACTAAAAAACTAGTACTTTACTGACAGGAAGTTAATAAGTATATAATATGCAAACAATCCCTCGCTTGGTAGTTTCCTTTCTTTCCTACCACGCAATCAATCTCTTGCTTACTTAAAACTCTAGTTTTGTCGGATAACCTTGCTTCTTTCTTATAGCAAAGTGCTGAATCCATAAGATTTCGTCGGAGCCTGCCACCAATCAGTCTAAATTAGTTACTTAATTCCTTAACTACCTAGCTTGCAGAGAATAAAGTAGGCTTTGGCTGAGATACGTAAAGGAGGAATAGTCAACTATACTCCGAATGTGCTTTGAGCAGACAGATATGTAGGTTGCTAGGAAGGAGGTAAGCGCTTGTCTTTCTGATGTCAAGAAGTAAGAAGAGGTAAAACTCCTAAAAAACAACTTGATCTATGTTGAAAGTTTATGTCAGCAAGCAAAGAGATTGCCTAGGGCGAAAGAAAATAAAAAAGATAATAAGAAAATAAGTGTTTCAAGCCTAAGCAAAAGATAGAATGTTGTATTGCCATAACCTATGTACTTAAGCGAACTAGCGAAGAAAGGCGAAGAATGGCTTTGTTCAAGCCCAAGTCAAAATCTATCTCTGATAAAGCATTCAATCTTTCATCTTTATATTCATTATCTGCAAGTTTCGAGTCCTTCTTTGACTTTCTCCTTCCGGCACTTTTTAGTCATAGTAAAGATGTGCTGTAAGGATCAAGAGTGTACCTTATTTGTTTTAAATTCTGCTTCGCTTTCATCAGCCTTATTATGGGTTTGCCTGAGGACAGCCTTATATTCGATATACTCCCCTCCCTTTAATATTATTCTATTTAATGCAAGAGTAAGGATAGACGTCTTATTCTTCAGTGTTGAGATAGAATGACTGTAGACCCTCTTCTCTCTTTTAGTTAGCCTTACTTATTCCAATTCCTAATCTATACCATAAAGCAAAGCCCTTTTTGCGCAAGGTTCTCTCCTACGTATACAATTCTCACTGATGGGAGTAATATGCCAGTAACTATAGAAGACTTTATTATTATTCTAAATAGGCGGCAATAGGTCCATCGAGATAAAGTATGACTAATAAGTAGTAATATAGCTAGTTGCTATACATAGACTTGAAGTCAGGGCTTACTCATCCTAATCTTCTCTTTACTACTTAGTTAAGTTTAGTTAAGTTATAGGATCAGAACGAGATTTTCTTTGATTGCCGTTATAGGAAGTGAGCAAGCAAGCTAGACACGAAAACTCAGGATAGACGCGCTGCTCTTCTAGCTTTGGTTGGAAATAGAAAAGCAAGTTATAGGGCCCATGCTGCATTCCCTCAAATAGCAGTCTTTTTTTATGTCTAAAGAAAAGTTGCCTATTAATAAGCAGTCTTCCCTCTTTCATAAGGCTCTAACTTGCGTAAGGAATCAAGGAGCTACAGGAGTATACCGCCGAGTACTTACTATCTTGGATAGCTTTTTGCCTTGCAAAGAGCATAGATTCAACTTCAATATATGTAGCTAACTCTCTATTGCTTTATTGCAATCCGCTCCGCGCCACTTACTCGGGACTATATAGTTCTGTCTATAGCTAGTGCTTACTTTTCATAAGGTATAGTTACTGGTCAGATTCTAAGTCACATATAGTTGTAGTGCCTAATCCAAGGCAAGGGGATAAGTGCTTGCATAGGTTAGGTTGAGATAAACTCTATATTTCCAGTCTTTAACGCATCCATTCCTTGGGCTTAAGCATTGTTGAGCTTGACTTGTTCTAGCATAAGCCATCTAGTCGGCCTGTTTAGCATTCTAAGCAGCCGCCTTCCTATACGCATAAAGTGGAGTTATATTAGTACCTCACACCACAATATAAGTCTTATTCTAAGTAGGATCACCCACATTTATTTACTAAGATTTGCTTTATGAAAGTAAATGACACCAGGATAAAGACCTTCTTTTTACCCATAACCTTTCTCTGCAGCATTGGAACCAAGATCGGGCTTGGCATAGTTACGAGGTTCCCATTCTATTTAACTAACACTAACTGAAGCTAACCGGAAGCTTTCTTCTCATGCGACTCTTGGATCGAAAAGAGGCTGCTGGACTGGACCACGGCTGAAACTGCCAGGCACGGACTAAAAGCTTTTATCAGGGATTCCCGAGTCAAACGACTACCATACATAGCATAGAGCTGGAAGCTGCACTAGTGTACAGAGAAGACTGGATGTGAACACGGGCGAACATTGGCTATGTATGGGGCACTCACTAATCACTATTAGCAGGAAACAACTAGCAGAAAGAAAGATGAACGCACTTTCACTCCTTGCTCTTCAGCACGTACTCACACGAGGGACTCTCAAATCTCTATTTCAGACCATAATCTTTCGATCCCTTTACCGAAGTGATTGATAGCAGGGCTCCAAAATCATAGGGCTTCTTCTATTTTTAGTGTGAACTCACTTCTATTCTATATCAAGATAGGGGCTTCAGTACTTGGCTGACTGCCCGGTGGAAGACCTGGTTCTACCACACAAGGGCAGCTTTCGTAGTCCATGATTATTTTCCTCATATGTAATTTCACCTCAATGTGGAAATGTCCGATCTTATTCCAAAATAGAAGGTCTTCATGAAGGTCTGTCTTGTTTCAGGAATATAGGTACCGAAGTTCAATAGCGGTAGGTACCAAGGAGAAGACGAGTCAGGGCCGATTGACAAGACTAGCTAGGCTGACCTTCCAGCCATACTCCATCCAATATCGAACAGAAGTGCTAAAGGTTTCATGTGATGCTGACCTCAATGAACCAGACCTCGAGAATTCGTTCATCCCTTCGCTCCGAGGATTGGTCGAGTACTTGGCCACATGCATGAGTAGGCCTGTTGCCGGGATGTCCCATTAAAAAGGCAGGTCCCATATTTGAAATACAAAAATAAGATCAGATAGCGCTCAAGAGGTTTTTCTCCATACGAGAAATCCTTCACTCGCAGGGAATTCAAATAGATGTGTGGAAGATCATCAAAGAAAGGAAAAAGACTGAATTCGATCCATCTCCTCCCTTTTCTTTAAACCAAGAGCTACTCCTCCCTTTTCTTTTTTTATGTAATTTCAATACGATTTCGTTTGTGTTCATGTTTTCAATTTAGAACCCCACGGAAGTGAATAGAAAAAAGCAAAATACCCCTGTGATACGCCTTCCTTTACCTATTTCTAGATTGATTGATGTTCAATGGAGGGAAACTTGCCATTCCTTCTTTCCTTTGAAATTGTACATTTTTTTGATTATGAACTAATTGTATCCTTTTTGTTCCCATCGAGCTTTCTTGCCTAGTGACTAAGGATTTTCACACTTGTTGTGTCTATAAAAGATTTTCTCATAAAACACTAACAAAAGTGTTAGAGGGATTCACTTTCGATAAGAATCCAAAAGCAAGTTCCCTATACTACCTTCTTTCCCTCCTCTGTTTCTGTCTTTAAGAGGCAGTGCATCCGGCAGGAATCGAACCTACTTTTTGACCCATTTTGCCTTTCTAGGTTGGTGGGCGCTTTCACCATTCAACCATGGATGCTTTAGTGAGTGAACTAGGTTTTTATTTGAGAGCGAACTAGGTTTTTAGTGGTATTCCTTCTCGAGCTTCTATTTCTTCCGTTAAGGGAGATTCGGGAAAAGATGGAATAGGAAGACGTGTTTCCAGAACGAACAAGATACGGGTAGAGAAGGGGAAGTTAGCAAAGTTAGACAAGATTGGAATGGGCATAGGAACATGTATTGATGTACCAGATCGGCTAATGCTCCCAGGTTGATGCGATGTATTCCACCAGTTGACTGGAGACTTTATTATTGGTATATCGATCGGTCCAGCACGGATTGAAATAGGAGCCGGTTCGACAGGAAGCTTTTGAAAACGCAGTGCACCCAGGTAAATAAGGAACAAGATGAATACAGAAGTTAAACGAGCATCCCACACCCGAAAGGTACCCCACATAGGCCTTCCCCGAAACCCCCCAGTCACTAACGTAAACAAAGTAGAAAAAGCACCAATTTCTGTACCGGTTCCGGAAGAGCGAAGAAAAAGGGGATGTTTTGTTAATGGGAACAAGGAACTGTTTATAGCTGTCGCGATATAAATAACTATACTCATCCGAGCCGCAGGAACATGTACATACGAAATACGAGAATTTCCACCTTGTTGAAGATCTGGTGGTGCTACCCGAAGACTTAAATGAATAGCCATCGCTGTTAAGAACAACCGAGATCCAATGAGAATTTGCGCGTAGCTTTTTGTCTTGGACATAAAAAAATAAGGTCTTAATAACGAAACTGACATTTTATTTTCCTTGCCTTGCAAGTGGAACAAGAAAGACTATATAGTTATTTTGATTCTATAAACAATCAAAGGATTTCGCATGCTTTCCATGGAATGACGGAATTCCCCTTGCTTAGTTTTCGCTCCGCTCGTGCGTGGCACTCCTTGCTTGCGGAGCGGCATATCGGAAAAAGAAGGATTGACTTTCTATACGGGCCCGTCCCCTCTTACCCCTAACTAACAATTATGCTGCTCTCGCCTTTTTGTAATCTTATCTTTCAAAAATGCACTACTAATTTTTACGGCCTCCTTAGTCACCCTATCCACTCTCGTCCTGTTTTCGGGTTCCCTTTCAGGGGATGAGGATATTTCGATGATTTCTCCCTCCGTAGGTGGAAAACGCGTGGGTGAGTAGAGTCTGTGCTTTGCTTTTGGGGGCACCGGCAAGAAGCTTCTCGGCCACCCTACTCTGACTTGATTAGCTACTAGTAACTAGGATCGTTCAAACAGTCAGTCAGCAATGCGTACTTCTTTCCTAGTTGAGTGGATCTGCGTAGCAGAGCCCAATCTTCTACCACAAGCTCTGACCTGACTTGTTGTACTTGATTCACCCACGTAAATAGACAACTTGGATAATAAAAGTCATCCCATAAAAGAGAAGTGAGTCTGCATGTCGACAAATGATTTGGAATTGAAACTGGCTACAGAGGAAACCGAAGCCCTAACTCCCCATTCTTTCTATCTTACATCGCCATCGAGCCCTGGCTGTAGAGTCACTGGTTTCTAATCGCAATGGATTTAAGTTTTCTTTGGCTTTTCCATTCGCTTCGTTCAACCCTGATCTGGATAGATAGCTCGGCTTCTATTAGCTGAGAATGGTTTTGTCAAGGAAAGGTTTCGCTATACAACAACAATGAACTCACTTCTGATCAAATTGGATTGGATGAATCGGTAATCTTTCTCTGTCTTGTGAGAGAGAGTCACTTGCTGTATTGAGAGCGGGCGGGTGACATGCATTAAGAGAAATCAGTTGTTATGTTTTTGATCTTATTTGCGCGAGAAGACCCTTGACTGAGGAGACGTGTTTGGCTTGGATGATGCCGCTATGCTCCTATTCACTTTCAGAGACCGCTCTGAGTTTGCCGGTTTTGCGGCAACCCTTTCACTAAGAACATTTTAGCCATTAACGAAATGCCACTATTCCACAATGCTTCTTTGATTTATGTGTAGAAGCGGTAGTAGTGAAGAAAATGGAGGGAGAAGAAAGAAAGCGATGTGACACGAGAATAGATCACATCCGACAGCCAGCCATGCCATTAGATAGATCCGCTCTGAGTCTTCTGCAGGATGAGATCCGCTTGGTCTTGTGATAGGGGCTTGAGGAGGAAGAAGAGGGGATTTCTGAAAAAAAAGAATGAATCTCCTTATTTATAGGGAACAGGACGTGTGACTTCCTCAAACGAAACGAATGTGGCTTTCGTGATAAGGCAAATCCTTCGTTCGGTACAATCAACATATTGAATCTACGCTCACTCGGCTCGGTGCTGAATGAACTCCTTCATTGATTCCGGGCTGCTCGTAGGGGGACTGTGAAAGCAAGCGTAGGAGATCAAAATGTGAGTCGAGTCCGATGGGTAAAAAGGGGAAGCAGGAAAGGGTTCTGATGTGAATTCTTCTGGTTTGTATATCTATCTCAGCCCTTGCTTGAAAACCTCAAAATTGACTTGCATCTTCCCTTATCACACTACACTTTCTCTTCCTTATTCCATTTCACTGAGCTAAGCAACACTTTTTCACGTATTTACCTGAGATATTATAGAAATTGGTCATATTGATCTGTCGTCTTGTTCTCGATAGGAACTTGCTGCTGTCTTGGTTGGTTTGAGAGCAGGCACTGTCTATATATCCAAAACCGGAGGAGAGTTTGGGTTTGGATCACAGACGATCGGAGATTTTGGATTGAGATGGATGGTTGTGCTTGAAGTTACGAGTCGGGTAATGCTAAGTTGAATCGGCTGATCCGTTTCATCCTCTTTCGACAAAGGAAGTTGGACTTTAGTTAGCTAAAAAAAAGTACCAGCAGCCTGTCTGTGCCCTTTGAGTCTATAGCCGCCAAATCTAAAGATTCCTTAAGTTGTCGTACGGCTTCTTTTTCTTCTTTTGTCAATGATCGGTGACAATGAATGCTACGAATGTTCGCTTCCACTAATGTCATATAAGAATTGTGAGGTGCCCATAGCTTCCCGGAAAGAAGAAGAGTCATTGTCGTTTCCTGACCGATATGAATGCACATATTGACCCTCGCCTCGGGAAATACCACCAGTAGAGTCTGCAGAAGGTGTCGTTCAGGAGAGATGCTGGGCTCTAGATATGCGAGTGAGATACCCGCCCTCGGTCATGACCTGGGTTGAAGAAGGAATCTATGTTCTTGGAAGCAAAGAAAGAACTCCGGTATTCCGACCTTATCTTTTTGCTCAAAGAACGAATCAAACCCCTTGTCGAAGCCCTTTATGATATATAACCCTGGATCGAGTCAGATTTGGGGCGGCTGAACCCACTTAAGCTGAAGCCTTAGTAGATGTCGACGGAAAGGTGAGAAGAGCTGATCGAACCTACCAAGCAACGGTTAGTTGTGCGGTGTACATACAGGCTGGTTTCGCCATTAGCGATGAATTGGATTTATTAGTAAGGGAATGAATGAAGCGGACCGGAAAGAAGATGGATTTTGGAATAGAAAGAATTCCTCTTCTAGGTTTCTGCTTCAAGTAGTAAGCAAAGGATCCTACCTGCTAATGGTTGAAGACCTTGGCGGCCTCTAGTTCTTCTATCTAGTTTTTTAGCCTAGCGCGAACGAATAAGCTTAAACAAATGGTTTCTTTGGCAACGGTTTTTTCTAGTTGATTTGTCCTTATATATATTAGCCGTAGTGTAGTTTAATAAACTGCTCATAGCTCTTATCATTCCTTTATCCATGCATAGACTGGGAATATATTAGCTCTTAGCTCTGGCACTTTCTTCTTCTTTATTTGCCGTTGCATTCAATAGCCTATTTGAAGTTAACAAAAGCTTTATTAGCTAGCTCTATGAAATATGTATATCTTCTTGGCTATCTAGGCTATCTCTACAGGCTTTTTCAACCTATAAGCAGACCTTTGTATACACCCTTGTAACTGAACTAGCTATTCACAAAGAAAGGTCTATACCGTACATATACCAACTACGCACCCCTTGTATACTTCTTTTTCCTTCTCCCATGCTTCAAGTTCTGCCCCGGCTCACTCCTCTTTCCAGCAATCTATGTGGGAAGCACTCGTTCAAAGTAAGTTGAGATTCAAAGCGTTCCCGTAAGCTAGTAAGTCAATCAAAGCTATAACTCTATTTGTTAGTTTCAGGAAACTGGTACATATTTCAAATAATAATAATAATATATATATTATTATTTGGTATTTACCAATTTTAGACTAAGCATAAATTCATTTGGAAAGAAAAGGGAAATCCCCTGAAATAAAGGATTTTGACTACGTTACCCTCAAAAAGAAGAGGAAGACAAACTAGCCAAGAGACAGAAAAAGGTAGAGACCAACCACCGAAACAAGGGAGTAAGGGCTAGGGGGATATGGGCCAAGAAAGGTCCGATGTATCGGTCAGCTATACCTAATCCTTCACTCAAAAACGCATCACACCCTTTGTAGGTTCAAGCCGAAGTCAAGCATGATCACCTACTGCAAACTCCAAATATCGTGGTCGGCGTACCTGGTCCTGAACTGCTTTTAATCTAGAATAAGTGGAATCTTCTCGGCACTCTCCTTCATCTTCTGTGGCCCCGTCGGTCGGTACGTGCCAACCCCAACAAATCGGGGTACGACAAAGGTTCCCGTAGAGTGCTTCGAAAGGTGCCATTCCGATGCTAGAGTGATAGCAGTTGTTGTAAGCAAACTCGGCTAATGTATCTCTATGCCTATTTGGTAGGCCTGCTCATTGATGCTCTTCGGGCCGATTGTATGGGATGTGTTCTGGTGTACAGTGGGAGATGCAAGGATATCGATTGAAGTTTGATTTGTTGGCCATGGAGTTGGGAGCATATGATGTAGTCCTAGGAGTAGACTGGATGAGGAAATTCCCTATTATTTCAATAAGTCTTTCCGTTGGTTGTAACTAATCACGTACCCGCTGCTGCGGAATTCCTTTTACCTAACCAGGATTGCAGTAAAGATAAACAACGTTGGGCCTGCCTGCTTGTTCAGCACCACCCATTCCCATGGGAATATATGGGTTTTTCGGTCCAGTGGGAGGAGCATTTTCCTTTGAAGGTAATTTTCCCAACCAATAAGTATTGGGCTCCCAAGTAAACAAAGCGAAGGATCAAGTAACCAACATGTTGCGGAGCAGCCAAGTAAACCCAGAAATGACTCAAGTAATCCAAGGGCAGAGCAACGTAATCCAACGGAGGGGCTACGTGATCCAACAGAAGAGCTACGTAAACAAGGAACACATGAACCTGCTAAGGATCCACTCCACCTGCCAAGTGGACCAATCACAAGAGCTCGGGCCGAGAAATTCAATGAAGTAATCCATATGCTGATTCAGCAAGCCAAGCATTGGAGTTGGTATTCCAAGTTTCTTGAATAACCTAGCTGTCTGAAACTCGCCAATGGGATTCTGTGTAATCCTCCGGTCTACATGGTGTAGGTAAAGGGCAAAAAAAAGTCGCTAATTAGTGGCACTGAAGTATGCACCCGGCGTGTAAACTTCTTCTTTTTATTTACCAATGTCGCTATCCGACTGATCATCCTTTGAGACCACGGAGAACATCAGAGAGAAAGATACGTCACCTAAAAAAAATTGACACCCTGACTTATATGAGTCGGCTAGAAACTCAAGGCCTGGCCTTTTGTGGGAGAATGCTGAGTCCTTCCCAAAATCGCCTGGATCAACGAAAGATCTGGATAACGCTAGGTTGTGATACTGATGTCTGATTTTACTCATATACATCCGATAGTGAAGGCCGTGAAGTTTGAACAGCCTCACTTAACCTTGGTTCGGTAACCTTTCTAGCGCCCAGGTATCCATGACCTGTAGATAGAGGCCCACTTTCCATTGGATACTCCGAATAAAAGAAGAAGTAGTTACCTAATCATGGGTCTATACGTAAGATCTCCTTGCGTAGAGGTTAAGGCCAGACGGATTACTGAAATGTAGTTTGACTAACGTTTCCTCATCGACTGCGAGAGTTTGTGGTGTGTGTTCTCGGACCAAAGAAACCAAACAAGCATACCTTTCCTTTAATGGAGTATCTTGGGTATGGTACTCCCTCTTTATCAGCTCGATGTTCAATCAGCATTCCTTCACGGGGATCTTGACCGGATGTAAGTCAAGATTGCTATTATCTTTTTAAAGAACATAAACTTCAAAGCTTCTAGTCTGTCCCAACTCTTTCGAGCCGCTCTCCCAGTCAACGTTCAAAGGCATCACCATACCATAGAACTTTTGAGCTTGAGAAATGCTTTTCTGGCTTCTTCTCCACACCTTTCTTTAACAACTCAGTTAAAGGCCTGCTGATAGCTCCATACCCCGAAACCTCCTGTAATAACCCCTGCAACCCTCGGAGTTCTCTGACATTGGCTGGTTCTGGCCAAGCTGTCATGCCCTCTACCTTGTTTGTATCAGTAGATACCCCAATTTCATAAATAATGTATTTCCTTTATGAAATTTGGCTCACCCATAAAAAGTTTGTTCTGCCGGAACACTTCCTCTAGCAACTTGAGATGCTCCACCATGGTAGAACTGTACACTAGAATGTCATCGAAAAAGACCAATACCCCTTTCCAACATATCTCTTTAAAAACACTATTCATGAGTTGTTGAAAGGTTGCCGGGGCATCACCTTGAATTCAAAAAGCCGGTCCTTCAGGCTGTTTTGTAGATATCCTCTTCCTTTCATTCTTATTTGGTGATAACCAGCCCTCAAATCTATCTTAGTTCACACCTCATCCAAAAGTGCCGGTCTTCTATGATAGGAATGGGGTATTTGGAAAACATAGTTGCTGCATTTAGTTTTCGATAGTCGAAACACATTCTCCAGGTTCCATCTTTCTTCAACACCAGAGCTGCTTTGGGGCTTGTACTGGGCCTGATTACAGCATTTTGCAACAGCTCCTCTACTATCCTTTCAATCTCTGTTTTCTGGGTGATAGCATTTCGTCGGAATACAAATGGTGGCCCATGTTTAGAAAACTTTTTTAGGGTATCCTATTTCAACAGAATAGATCAAACTTTTTATATATTCTATTTCATCTATATAAACTAAACGGCCCACTCAACTTTCTTAATTCATCCAGGAAGTCCTTCCAGGTTTTGGAGTTTACACGGTTTAAGGCCCGGATCGCATAGTTGACTTGATCGCGCCTTTTCCCATATAAAATAAGATCTGCTGCCCGGGAGATGTCTTCATCATCATCCAGGCTAATTCCCCGGCTATTTAGAAGCTCCCTGGCTTTAGATTCCAATATATTGTCCCTTTCTTTCGCTGTCTCTATTCTATTGGTGGACGGTCGTAACTCTAATATAGGGCTTTTAAGCATAAAAATCAGCTGCAATCTAGTTTTTTCACAAAGGCTGGTTGAGGCTCAG
Organism: Triticum dicoccoides; assembly: GCF_002162155.2. Lineage (NCBI taxonomy): Eukaryota > Viridiplantae > Streptophyta > Magnoliopsida > Poales > Poaceae > Triticum > Triticum dicoccoides. The sequence continues at coordinate 644,623,845 of NC_041385.1, read as the reverse complement.
ACTCAACCATCTGTGCTTTGCAGATGATCTTTTTTTTTCAGCGGTGGTGATCTGAATTCTATCCAAGAGCTTACTAGTATCATGACTCATTTTAACAGAGTGTCTGGGCTTTCAGTTAATGCCAAAAAAGTAAGATCTTCTTCAGTGGTATTTCCTTTTCTTTGAAACAAACTATTTTTGAGTGTGTCTTTAATGAAGGGATTTTACCAGTGAAATACTTATACCCTCCATTCATTTCCTTTTCTTTCCAGGCTAGCTCCCTCTGTAGCCGGTGGTTGATGTAGATGAGTATGGGAAGACAATGGTAGTTTCATTCTAGGTCCCACTAATTGTTGAATAGTTGGTTTGAGTTTTTTTTTTTTGGATCCATGCAAGCCATTTCCAGTTGAAGTCATAAGGTACCATCCTGTTCCAGCCAGGAAGACAGCTCTATCTCACAAGTTAGCTGGATCTTTTATTTAAGCCAAAGGCTAGAAAACCTATTTCAAATGAGTTTGGGCTCCGTTAAGTTATCCTCATTTCCTGAGATAAGCGCAGTTCAACAAAACTAAAAGCTAGATATATCGTTGTAAAGTAGAGCTAGACTGCATGATTGGATTGTATAGAAGGATAAGAAGGATTTTAAAATTCCTTCTTTTTTTCTTAAAACGAAAGAAGAAAGAGAGTGGGATGGGATGAAAGTAAACGCAAAGAGCTGATTCGATCAAAGAACCTCGCAGCTTTAGTGCAACAAGCCGATCGAAAGCACTCATCTTTATCGACGAAATGCTTTTTTGTCTCTTCCTCACTAAACGCCCGCTTCCTGGCTCCTCCCTCTTTGCCTAGCGGTTAAGTAGATAGTAGGTCCCCCCTGGCCCCGCAACCAAGAGTCACTCGTCGAAAGCTGACCAGGAAGACAATAACTGCTATTTCAAGAAAGCATGGTTGGAGTTCTTCTATTGACGAAGGGAAGAGGACGGTCTTACTTTTCAGAGATACCTGACTTATTAGTGGACTGGTCATGTCATAGCGGAAGGTCAGAGGTGGGAAACAAGGAAACAGAGGAAATGCTTACTGGGACATAGCCTTCGGTACGAGTTGAAGGGAAGAGGTTTGATTGCTAATAAAATGAGTGGAAGAGTTGCTCGGTCAAAGGCATTCTCTCAAGTAGCAAAGGCAAGACGGAAAAGCAGGAATGAAGGTTGCTAGGTACCGCTCCGTGGTAACATCTATCGATTCCGCTATCGGGAAAGTCTGGCAAGGGAAATATCTGGCTGAGGAATTAGAGGAACTTTGGTAGCACTCGGGGACGGAATCAATCAAAGAACTTAAGAAATTGCCCATACCGACAGCAGCTCCCGCTTTAGAAAAAACCCTATCTCATCAGGCAGGTATACCTGACCCTTTTTTAGCTAGTTTCGGGAAAGCGGTAAGTTAAGTAAGTCAAGCCCTTCTAAGCGAAGAATAGCGGAGAGAAATGGGCAATTGAAGCGTCTTTCTGTCTATCGACGGCAGAGTCTATTGATCCTCCACAATCCGGTAATGCTTTTTCTCAATTCAATGCGGAGCGATATCAATGTACTACCTTTCCTTTATCTCAATTCAAGTCAAGGCAGGCTATCTTTGTTATCAAGAAACAAAGCTGTCTCTAGTGATTGATCCGTTTGCTCTCGCCCTTCGGCTTTGTGGTCACTCAAGGTCCTTGGATTTCGTGCTCAATCTAGTTGGAGCAAAAGTCCCTGTGGATAGAATAAAAACCGTTTTTATCTTGGAAGAGCGCCTTTGGAAACCCACTGCTGAAGCCGAATAGGCAGTTAAAGCTGGAATGATGGGGGGCAATCCTGCAGTATGGCTTTAGTGCGTAGATTTTCAGGCAGGCTCATCGACTGTTGGAGGAGGGACACTTTACTTATTATCAGAATAGAAAAGAGTTGTATGTATACTTTAGGAAGGGGGATCAAACTAGTTATGTTGACAGACATGAACTCCTATAGAAGCAGATGTTCGAGGTCTGGTCCAAAGATACCATGCTTGCTTAAGCCAATCCATAGGTTCAAGCGAAAGAACACTTATTCACAGCAATATCTAGACCTGATGAAGATGACTGCTAGTCAAATACCTAAATCCTTTTGAATTCATTAGTAAACTCTTTTAAGAGTCATTAAAAACGTGCAACACCACGTAGGGCAGCGTCCACGCAAACTAGCCTCTTCCTTAGCAAGTCAGTGGGAGAACGCCATCGGTCAAGAGAAATGGAATCCGTTGTTAAGTGGGTACTGGACCCGGTAGAATTGGCATCACTTCCTTCACTCCACAGAGGACTCGGGATAAGATCGTTCCCAAGCAGAAGGAAAAGCTTTCGAACTAGGAGTCAGAACGAACTAATGAAGCTATCCTTCTTCTATTGCTACTTTCAGAGAGAGAGAATAGGTCGTACGAAAGGGGACCCACCTTGAGAAGGGTGTCCCATTGCGGAGTAGTTAAACGAGTATTTTGGTATACCACTTGTGCACCTAAACCTATGCTTAAGCTTACTAGAACTTCAACCTCAAGTTCATTAACATCAATGCGTCTCATCTTCTTGAACCTATTCTATGGATAAATGGGCACCATCTGTCTCCTAAGGGCAACTATCCATCCCTTTTTCTTTCAAGAATGCGGGTACCGTAGTAGCAAAGCAAGTGAAATATGCCAAAGGGAACCGCTCGGATATAGACGGCAAGGAAAAACGTCGGCTAAAGAACAGAACTATTCTATTGTATTGATGGCCCCGAAAGAAAGTGGATCTGTGAGTGGAGGCCATCCATCCCTTTCTGATGAAACCTTTGTTGCCCTAGCTTGAATTGAAGGTTTGGCTAAGGATGGGGATCCGGTGTCTTCATCTATACCATCAGAGAAGAAGGCTTGCCAAGAATGGACGAAGGTATGATTCTAGGAAATCTAGATTTGAAAGAAGGAAGCACCCGAGGAGCAATCAAACGGACATTTCTACGAGTGAACTCGCTAAAGCTGAAGATCCACCATCCAATTTAGGCATTAGGCAGAACTCTCTCAATCCAGGAACTAGCTCCTATCTCGATGATTCCATTTCTCTTTTTCAGAGTTAGCTTCTTTCCTATGGTAAAGTGTACTCTTGTTTCCTAGTCGAGGGATAATCAAGTCATTTCGAAAGGGGATTTATCCGTTCCCCTAGCCATCGAGCAACTGCGAGAAACACCGCGCCCGTGCCCCCGTCGCTCGCCGGAGCAGCCGTGCGTGGCGTACCAATTTTTTATCTGGTGGATCTTGTCTGTTCTTTCGAAAGTGTTTCTACAAACGAGTGAGGTAAACCCATCTCGGTCGAATAATTCGTATCTTTAGACCATTCAGAGCCGTTTGCATTAAGTGTTGGGATTTAGTTTGTTGTCATTACCCTCAACTTCATTGCCGTCCACCTCTTGCCGTGTTATTGGCTAGAGAAAGACAACCGATTGTACTACTACAGTGTTGAGTACCCCAGTTGCTCCGCGGGTGATTATGCCCTAAATTCTCAGGAGTGGTGGAACGGATTGCTCCTATCTAGGGTTTCCTAGCTTGCTTTCCTAGATTTAGCTTTATCTATCTTTCCGAGATGACCAACTGCTCTTTCTTGCCAATCTACTTTAGATTTATTAATACTTTCATTGCGGGACCTATCCCCGAACAACCATTGCTTTTCTTCCGCGGTTTCTTTAGTTTCTTCTTGATTTGATTGAAGTTTAGGGAATTGGATGGACTGGTGTCTTTGGATATTATCCGTCCTACTTATGATCTTCCAATTGAACACACTAGTATTTTATGGATTCTTTCCCCGGTAGTGTAGTCATCTCCAAAAGGGATGATACATATTTATCTGTCCTAGGATGCGCCGTTCGTGATAAGCTTATCCGCTTCCTTTCGCCGGTAGTGTGAATCTTCTCGAAAGCGCACAGCATAGTCCAGTCAGTGTAGCTAGGGCATCATGAACGGATTCCTCAAGAGGAAGGTAGGGCCATATCTATCCAAGAAGAAAGACCTGGTAAACAATTATGCTACTTGACCAATGGATAAAGTATAGATCTCATGGCTGGCGACTATTCAACCCTGGCATTGGGGATCAGGAACGGGGTAAAGTACGGACTTTGGCTAAGGATGGGGATCCGGTTGTGCCGTGCCGGCCCCGGGAATCGGCGAACTACGCTACACAGTCAGATACCTAAGCGAACGGATAAGGGAAAGCCCGCTATATTATATATAGTAATCACCTGCCAAAAGGAAAGCCTGACCGATAATAATAATAGGTCTATGCGCCGAACAAGCCACGGTATATTAGAGATAGTAAGGAGTTGTATACACGGGGGTATGCATTCATGTCACGCTTTCTGTGTGATAAGAGGTTGCTAGCTAGCAAGTATAGAAACAGGAGATATGCGTAGTTAACAGAAGCAAGGGAATATGCGTGAGTTGATTTGAGAGTTTTTTTTTAGTTGCCACCGAAAAAGCAATTTCATCTAAAGGGATATTTAGGGTGCGTGCAGAGGTTTCGCCTTCTACATACTTGTTCCTCGCCGGATCGCTAGGATCTAAACTACGAGAAGAACAACACAAGAGACACATGGCTTATACTGGTTCAGGCCACCATTTTGGTGTAATACCCTACTCCAGTGTGTGGCATGGTGGATTGCCTCTCGGGCTGATGATGAACAATACAAGGAAGAACAGCCTCGCGAGGGTCTGTTGTTGTGGTGGTGTTGTCCCTTTGGAGGGGTTGATTCTAGCTGCCTATCTTATCTCCAGATTCCTATCCAGATGCCTCTACCTTGTGGGTGGCTAGTCCTATTTATAGGTGAAGGCCCTGGGCCTCTTCCCAAATATTGAGCGGGAAGGGCGTCAACAATTGGCCAATTTGAAGGTGAACATCTAGTGCACTTATCCTGACTAAAGTTGGTCTTCGCCTGTCAAAGGCTCTGGTGGTGACGCCGACTTGGGCTCCACGGTAACCTCCATCCCGCCGTTGGACTGGTCTTGGTCTTGTTGCACCGAAATGGATGCCTTGGCTTGATGCTCTCGCCTGCGCTTGCTCCCCTTGCACCAAAGAGGAAAGAAGGACACTGCGCGGGCTGGCGCCCGGCTGGCGCCCTTGGTCGTCATGGCTTGCGTCATGGGCACCTCGCGAGGTACCCCGCCTTGAACTCTCCGCCTCCTCGTGAGCCAGCCTGACGAGGCCGTGCCTGAGGAAGCTCCTTGTCGTCCGCCCCTCGAGGCTTGGCCCCTCGCGAGGGTCTTGAGCTTGCGTTGATGAAGACGGGCCGTGCTGGGCCCCCTTTGAGCCACGCCGCAGGCCGCAGGCAGGCAAGTCTGGGGACCCCCGTTCCCAGAACGCCGACAGTACCAGTCATCAATCTTTGAGTGGGTTTCTCTTCTGAATGCCCCTGAAGAAGATGAAGATGATGCTGATGTTGTTGGATTTAGGGCTCCGGAGACACAAGAAAGGTTCGAAGTCTGGGGCGTGTGTGAAGTACTCAACCTCTCCAGCCAGCCAGCTCACTACTCTCACGGCCTAGCTCGACGAACAGGAAAGGAAATGGACGCAACCATTTACCCAGGTTCGGGCCACCTTGCGGTGTAAAACCATACTCCTGCTTTGTGGTGGATTAGCCACGCAGGGGCTGAGGATGAACTAGTACAAGGACGAACAGCCTCATGGGGTCTTCTCTATGGGTGGAAATGAGCTTAAGGGGTTCGACCTCTGGGTGTCCGATCTATCAAGGACTTGATCCCCTTCTACAGTGTGGCTAAGCTATTCTTATAGTGGACTCGGTTCTCTTCCCCCAAAACTTGGGTGGGAAGGGATCCCACAGCGGCTAATTTTGAAGGGGGACAAGTAGTACATCTTACCCTGACAAAAGGTGGTCTTCACCTGCAAAGCTTCTGGTCATGACATAGTGGTGGGCTCGACGATGACATCCATCGTGCATTCCTGGTGGTCTTGGTCTTGTTGCACCCAAACGGTAACCTCTAGTTGATTCCCTGGGATTCTGCGCCTGCGCTTGCCTCCTTAGCACCAAAGAGGAAACCTGACGCTCTGCTCCCGCTAGCGCGCACCTAGCCTTGATCATCATGGCTGGTGTCACCTCAGCCTCATAAGGTGAGTGCTTGCATAGAAATCTCCGTTCCTCATGAGGCCGCTTGGGGAGGCCGCTCCTTCAGGAGGTCTTGGTGTCGTCCGCCTTGCAAGGCTTGTCCCCTCGCGAGGTTATTGACTTGTCGATGTTGAAGATGGGCCGTACCAGGCCGTCGATGGAGCCACGTCATGGGCCGCAGGTAGGAAAGTCTGGGTACCCTAGTTCCTAGAACACCGACAGTAGCCCCAGGCCCAAGGCGTGCCCGCACTTGGCTTTGAGGCGAAGCCAAAGGGCAAGTGTGAAGCGTACTGGGCCCCAATCGCCTGCGGTCCAAGGCGATGTGTAGCACCTGACAGGACGTGGGCGTCTCCACTTCCCCATGCTGCCTCGGCAACCGTCCGACTTGAAAACTGCCTGTCGCACACATAGCCTTGACATCATAGCCCACCATTCTTGTCCTCTGCTCCCTCTTTCTTCTGCGAGCTTGTGCGCTCTTCCCCACACGCCGCTCCCCCGCCAATCTTCCTCCACGGCCATGGCTCCAAGGTCGAAGAAGAAGGGGGGAGCCCGCATAACCGAAGAGCCCTCGCCGGTGTTGGAGTCAACGGTGGTCAACCAGGAAGGGTTGGACAAGGTCCACCTGTCTCTCACAGCCGATTCCAATGAGTGGAAGGCGATGAAGGTCTGGCCTGCCTCTCGGGCCTTGATCGATATGAGGGCCACTGAAGTCCCTCTTCATCTTCACGTCCTCATGGCCGGCATGATCCCGCCTTTCTCTGGATCCCGCCTCCATCGTCCTCCTTTCCACCTTTTTTGACTAACTACTGCAAGGCAAAAGCCTCACAGTCCTTTATTAATAAACAAAGAGCATAAAGTTACATATTTACAAATGTACAGGAGCAGAAAAAATACTTACAAGAAAAGAGCTTCAGACAGATTAGCTATCCAAGACAGAAAACTATCTTTATATTTACATCTAATCCTGTGGGACAGAAGAGAGATGTCATGGATAATGTTTCTTATCCAAGCTCTAAATGAGGGTTGCTCATTTCTGAAGATCTTCCCATTCCTTTGTATCCAAATATTCCAAGTAGCAGCAAAGACCACCACAGAGAAAAAAGGGTGACCAAAATCCTTCCTAACCGCTTGAGCCATATCATATGTGGTTTGGTTCGGATGAACAGCCCAAGCAATCCCAAGATAGTTCCAAACCCTTTGGCTAAAATTGCAAGCAAAGAAAAGGTGAGCCCGATCCTCATGTTGTGCAAGGTTGCATAGAACACAAGTGTCATCCTGGATGATCAACTGCCGACGTTGCATCATATTCTTAGTGTTCAGACGATCCATTAATAGTAGCCAACCAAAAACTTTTAGCTTTAGCGTGCATGCACACTTCCAAATCCACTTGAATATGGGATCAACCACTAGGTGTGAGAAGCAAGAGACATAATATATCATTGAAAAAAAGAATACAGACTTTGAAGGCCACTTCCAAATGTCCTTGCTCTCACCATCCAGGTTGATTAAAGGCAGGAGGGCCTCTAGTTGAGCGAGTTCTGCGAAGGCTTCCTGTGATAGAGGCAAATGGAAATGATCCAAGATATCAGGCTGCTCCAAAAAGTCCTTGACAGTGAGAGCATCATCCACAACAAACGAGTGTAGCCTCGGGAAACAGTCATGCAGAAGAACAACACGATTGCCCAGCTACCAACGGTCAAGCCAATAAAGCACCGTGTCACCAGTATTAACATGTGGAATAGCAAGCTTACAGAATTTGGGATATAAGCGCATGATATCACGCCACCAAAATGAACCACAGATCTGGGTGCTTTGGGGTGGTGAAGATGCATAGTAAGTGTCCCAAATTAAAGAAACCAAAGGCACGTCCACTTTGTTGAAGAACTTGAAGAGATGCTTTATTAGCAAAGCCTCATTTTGGATTGCTAAGTTAAGAACACCCAAACCACCGCAACTCTTAGGGCAACAGACTAAATCCCAAGCAGCAAGAGATTGACGAGGATTATCCATGTTGCCTCTCCACACGCATTGTCTCATGATTTGCTCTAGCTGTTGTAAAATGCACTTTGGGAGAGAAATAGTGCACAAAAAGTATATTGGCATGGAGCACAACACCGACTGAAGAAGTTGCAGACGGCTCCCTTGATTTAGTAAGCATGAAGAGGCAGATAAGCGGCGCTCGACACGATTAACTATAGGCATCAGATCATAGATCGAAGGCCTAGAAGTTCCCATTGGCAAACCCTGGTTCGTGAACAGCATCGTCCCAACATCGCATCCAAGCAGAGATGCCACTCTGGCTCCTTCCTCATCAAACATGTTCAGAGGAATGAGAGATGACTTACTAAAGTTAACACGTAAACCAGTTGACTCAGTAAAGGTGACAAGCATGTCCTTGAAAGCAATGAGCTCATCATCGATCGCCGACAAAACAATTAATGTGTCATCTGCATACTGAACAATCGGGTAATCATTGGAGCTGGTTGGGATTGGCAAAGACAGAATATTCCTGGAACACATCTCATTGACTATGGATTGCAATAAATCCACCGCAATCACAAAAAGTAACGGAGAGAGAGGACCCCCCTGTCGCACGCCCGTTTTGCAGACAAAATGATTACCAGGCACACCATTGAGAAGCACAGAAGAGGATCCCGTAGACAGAATACTATTGATCCACCCAGTCCACCGGGAGTCAAAACCCTTGCATTGCAATATTCTGATAATTAGGTCATGCTCAATTGTGTCAAAGGCCTTCGTGAAATCCAGCTTTAGAAGGACAATGGGGCGCTTGGAGGCCTTGCATTGGTGTATATACTCAAAACACCAGGCCAGGCAATCTTGAATAGAGCGACACTGGAGAAAACCATATTGATTGCGGTGGATGCAACTTAGGATCACTTTATGGAGGCGGTTGGCAAGCAGCTTAGTCAAAAATTTCAAGCACGTGTTGGTCAAAGAAATGGGCCAAAAATCACCAACAACCTCAAGGCTTAGCTTTTTAGGTATCAGAGTAATTAAGAAGGAATTAAGACACTCCAAATTGCACCTCCCCTCATATAACTCCTTAACAAGTTGCATGAAATCCTCCTTTAGGATTGGACAACACCTCTTTAAAAACAGACCAGAAAAACCATCAGGACCAGGAGCACGGTTCGGTGGCATGTTCTTAAGGACAGCATCAACCTCGGAATCAGTGAAATGCTGGGCGAGATCCTCAAGGCTATCAACTCTCTCAATTAATGTGTCCAAATCAAAACACATGTGAATCCCTTTTGCATTGCCCATTCTTTGATTAAAAGCAGACCAAAACATGCCCGCAAGTTGTTGGTGGTCCGAGACCACATCACCATCAACATTCTTAAGTGAGGAGATAGTGTTTCTCCTATACCTTTCCGTGGCCATGGCATGGAAAAACTTCGAGTTTTCCTCACCAACTTTAATGCTGTGAATGGTACAATGCTACTTACAATAAACAAATTGCCAATGTAAAATATCCTCCATATGCAATTTCACAATTCGCTTGAAGTTAAACTCTGGCCTAGACAAAGGCCTAATCTCCTCCAGACCATCAAAGAACAGAATCACTTTGTTGCAATCAGAAATGAGCGCCTTAATTGTGGACAACTTCATATGCCATTTCTTGAGTGCATACCGGAGCGCTTTGAATTTAGAGGAGATAGTTAGGGCAGCCGTGGGTCTGACCACATATTTGTTCCAAACCTGAGCCACACAGTCCTGAAAGCCAGGCAAGTCAATCCAATAACTTTCAAAATGGAAGATTTGAGCCTTAGGGATAGCAGTAGCAGTCGAGACGACACACGGAACATGATCGGAGGCCATGCGTGCAAGGGGCAAAACAAGCGTGTTAGGATGATCCATGGTCCATGCAACTAAAGTAAAAAACCAATCAATCTGCTCTAGTAAAGGTTCAGTTTGCATATTTGACCAAGTAAATTGCCATCCCTTAATAGGTAGCTCAAATGGACCCAAATGGCCAATCACTTCATTAAACAGGAAGATATCACTGACATTACCCCCTAGAAGGTTTCGATTTTCCAACGACCGCATAAAATTGAAATCACCCAAAAGCAGCCAATTATCATCGCAGTTTATATCGAGGTTATATAACCATTGAACAAAATCATCCCGGGCTGGACCCTGGCCCGGACCATAGACAACCACAAGAGTCCAAACTTCAGAAGTATGCTTAGAGCGGAATTCCATAATAATACCGAAATGTTTTGCCTCAATTAGCTTTCCCTCAAAGAAAGAAGAATTCCAAATAATGACCATACCAGCCGAGGCACCCGACGAAGGCACATAGGAAAAATTATCAAAATGACGTGGACAGAATTTCCTAATAAACCTATGATCAATATGCATGCACTTCGTTTCCTGCAGACAGACAACCGAACAACCACTTTCCTCAATCTTTTGCTTAACCGCTAACTGTCGTGCTTCAGAATTAAGACCACGCACGTTCCAACATAAAACCTTATAGTCTTTAAATCTGGACTGATTCGTTACAAACCATAAAAGAAAGCAGCAAAAGTAGATCATGTAATGACCTACACTGACCAACTAAACAGGGATAGAACCCAAAAAGAAAACATAAGGACAGATAGATGGCGTTTAAATCGGTACGCCATGAACCATAAAGCTTTCCGGTGCAACTAATCATCAGAATCCTTGCTGCTGGTGGAGGTAGAAGGATCGGCCTCAAGCTTTTCCTTGGAGATAATCTCGGGAGCAATGCGTAAACGTGCCCTGGTACGCTGAAGATCAAAAACAGGCATTGGTGGAGGCACTGACTGCTTCTCCTCCGGCTGAGCTGAGCTGGTTCGACGTCTCTTGGAAGAACGTTGGGTCTTGACCTGCTGGGAGTCTTTGCATGGAGACCTATGGTAGCCATCGCGTAGCACACTTAGGCGTGCGCTGCGGCGAACCTCAGTGTCAACTACAATCTTAGAAGATTTTGCCTTCTGGCCACGCTTGGTAGTAACCTCATGCGTAGCACAGAACTCAAAAGACTCACTGACAGGCTCAGAGATGTCATCGAAGCAAAGTGCCTTGGCAACTGATCATCTAACTGGAGAAACCTGGCATGGAAGGCAGAGAGAATGATCTGGCTCAGGCTGCAAAGAGAAACTGACATCTGCCCCATTAAAACAAATATCCCAAGAGCTCTTAGACAGTAGCAGGGAACCAAGTTCAGTCTTGAACACACACTTTGGTATATCAGCAGAGAAAATAGCCGGTGTAAGCTTCTGGAAACATCGTTGCCATTGCATCACAGGAGGCAGAACAGGGTATTGCCCCATCCATGGCCTTGCTCCGCCACTTCTTCTCGCTCCGTATGGTCAATGGCCGACAACGCTCTGGGTGCGTGTTGTTCCAGGCGGTGGTGATGACGGCTGGCTCCGACATCGACTTCACGCTCTGCACATCTGCAAGGGGATTCTGGAAGCGGTGGGTGTATGTGGATGCCACTGTGCTCAGCCTCCTACTCCTCCTTCCGTGCGCGCCGGCGGTCCCAAGCTCTGGCTAGGGGCACGTGGAGCTGGCTGACCGGCGGCTTGGGTCGTCTGGTCTAGGCTAGCGAAGGTGAAGAAGGCAGGGATGACGGCATTGATGGTGGCAAGGGAGTTCGTCCGGTGGTGCATCACCTCGCTCCAGCACCATTCACACCCAATGTGGGCCTTAACGGGCCCCAACGATCCCATGAGGCATCAGGTGCCTTTGTCTCCCCCAAGACACTGAGCAAAGTGCTTGAGCTCCTGACAGGCGACCCTGCTCCTATCGCTCTCCCCGCCGAGGAGGGCCTCCTGTTCCACTGCTCAAACGGAGAGGCCTTCGCTAGGCAGATGCCACGCTTTGATGAGTAGTGTCGGAGTAATGGGCCACGGGTAGGCTAACCCGAGCCCCTGAACCTTTCAAAACATCGGGGCAGACTGCGCCCCTCAAGGCTCCGCGATAAGGGGCCGCCTTCCGAGAGTCGGCGGCAAGGCCGCCGACTGTCCCTCGCGGCGGAGTCCCAGGGACGACTTCGAGATAAGCCGACTCCTATTGGCGGCTTCCAGAGAAGCAGGCTATGGGGAGTCGGCCCGCGACTACGACCCCCTCCTGTCTTCGCCACGATGGACGGGACGGGGTACAACCACCGCGTGGCCCATCCCCCTCTCGCTTACGAAGGGCTGGCATGGCTACAGTGCGCCGTATCGATGGAGATCTCCATCTGGCGCGGCACTGTTGCCATGCCTGCCTTGACCTCAGCCCCTGTGGGCGGTGCACTGTGCCCACGACGGCCCGCCTGTATGGCCCAAGGACGGCGGGTCCCGCCCGTCAGTGGGGGTACAGAAGACGGCAAGAGCGCCACAAGACGGACCCGTTGGAGTCGGCCCCCAGGAGTCGGCCGGCCCCTCCCACGGGCCGCACACGCCATTAACCAGACAAGACGGGGAATGGCAACAGTGATCGTCCGTCAGGCGGCGACACTGTTGCCACGACCCCATAACCAAGCCAGCGTCATTAGAATAACGGCTACAGTACCAGGCCTGTCGGCGGGGGCCGCCAGTCAGCGGGCCCCAGCAGTCGGCGGAGAAGACGGCGGCCTGAGAGACAGATGGCTGGGACCCGCACCCAGTCGGATTACCATTGTATCCCTGGGGGACGGGCCTATATAAGCCCCCCGGGGCACCCATGCAAGGGGGATCGCTTCTTTAGCACTAGACCAGATCATATAGGAAGGAGGGAGCTAGCCTTGCCTTCTCCTACCTCCAGGGAACAGCTCAAGGAGCAACATTCTACTCACTTTGCCATAGTGATCATGCGGAGACCCCGCAGAGCAGTAGTAGGGGTGTTATCTCCACGGAGAGCCCTGAAGCTGGGTAAGATCCGCCAGCGTGCATGCCTTTGCCTCATCCCGTTTCCAGGCATCGGCGATGTTCTACTCGTCCCCACCATGATAAGCCATCCTTTGGCATATGTCGCACCCAACCCCCGACATTTGGCGCCCACCATGGGGCGCGGTGCACCGTCGTCCGGAGACCTGCTCTGGACGGGAACCCTTTTCCTCCCTGGCGAGCGCAGCCAGCCCGGCACGCCGGACGAAGTCTGCACCGATGCGCTGCACGGCGCTGAGATCGCCTGCGCGGCCAGTTGCCTCTCCGAACTTGTCGGCGAGGTCCGCCTCTCCGACGAGCCTGCATCCGATGCAGGCACGGGCGGCCCCGAGAGCCTCCTCGCAGGTCTCCTCGACCAACTCCACGTCGTCGGCGAGCCATCCGTGGACCTGGACTCCATAGGCTCCACCGACCCAATGCTGATCGACTCCGACACCGCGTCGCTCGACGCATTCCCCACCAACGTGGTGGTCTACGACGAGCCGCTCCCTCGCGCGAAGAGCGGCAGAAGCACCGTCACAGAGGTTCTCGTCCTCGATCACGGCGAGCGTTCCGGTGAAGGAGCTCACGATCCACTTGATGCGGCTCTGAGAGACCTGACCGCGCCCATTCCGGGAGACGCGGACGCCGAGACGATGGAGGCGTGCCGCCTCCAGCTCGTCAAAGGTGCGAAGAAGCTGGCGAGCATGAGACGCTTGTCAGAAGCTTACCAACGTGAGATGGATCGTGCCGTGGGTGGCTCGCCGGCCCCAACTGGGCCTAGCCGCCTAGGCATGGTCCGGCAGCGCGGCGTGGCCATCGCCAACCTGTTCGGGGCTAATCATCCCGTATACGCCACGCCTACGGAGAACATCCGCGCCGCCCAGGCGGCGGCGGACGACCTAGATAACTTCGAGGGCGAAGAGCGCCGCTTGATGACGGAGCGAGTCCAGCAGCTCCTCAATGCGGCTGTCGTGCAGAACAAAGCCGGCTGCCGCACGGAGGCGCCGCAATGACAAAATGACGACCTACCTCCCCGCCGAGATCAAGGCGTGTCCCCCGAGACACGCCCAAGTACACCGGCTCCATGAAGCCGAAGGACTGGCTGGTTGACTACTCCACGGCCGTCAACATAGCGAACGGCAAAAAGCGTGTTGCCGTGAAGTATGTTCCACTCATGCTCCAGGGCACGGCCCAGACATGGTTGAACAGCCTGAAGCCCCGCAGCATCAACAGCTGGGTCGACTTCACCGAAGCTTTCGTCCGCAACTTCACGAGCACATACAAGCAGTCTCCCAAGCCTCGCCAACTCTCCTTGTGTGTGCAAGGCCCCGACGAATCCACTCGCGACTACCTCACGCGCTGGGGCGAGCTTCGGAACTCCTGCGAAGGCATGTACGAGGTGCAGGCCATTGAGTACTTCACTGCTGGGTGCAAAGAAGGCACCCTCCTCAAGCACAAGCTCCTTTGCGACGAACCGGAGACCCTCGACAAGCTGCAGATCACAGCAGACAAATATGCCACGGCCGACTACTCCATGAAGGCGGAGATTCAAGTTAGCGCGGCCGGCAAAGTCGCCCTTCAGGCTCCCAGAACTCCGGCTGGGGACGCTAGTCGGCGACAACAGCAGAGCGATCACAAGCGCAAAGCCCCACCGCTGGCTTCCAGCAGCCGGCAGGTTGCGGCAGTCGAAGACCAACAGTCGGAGGAACAGCCTCCGACCAAGCGACAAAAAGGCGGCAAGTCCAACTGGTTGCCGGCCTTCTCTTATGAGCAGACCCTAGATGGCCCCTGCAAATTCCACAGCGGCGCGAAGCCGTCGAACCACACCACTCGGAAATGCCACTAGCTCACCAGAATCGCCAAGGGAGACGGCCTCCTGCCTCCCCCGCCTGCTGGGCCGTCGCCTCCACCGTCGCCCCAGCAGCCAGTTGTCAGGCCAGTCGGCGCAATACAAGACGAGTACCCAGAAGAGCATGGAGCCTATGTGATGTTCACCAGTGTAGCTGACAATCGACGCAGTAGATGACTGCAGCACAAAGAGGTGAATGCAGTAGCGTCAAGTACTCCAGAGTTCATGCACTGGTCCGAGAAGCCTATCAGTTGGAGCAGAGCTGATCACCCAGAGGTGATGCCGAGTCCAGGCTCCTACGCCCTGGTCTTAGGTGCCACCTTTGCCACGGATAGGCGGGCCGCTCGCTTCTCGCGAGTGCTGATAGACGGAGGCAGTAGCATCAATATCCTGTACAAGGATACCATGGAGAAGTTAGGAATCAAGCAAAGACAGCTTCAGGGCAGCCGGTCTGTGTTTCATGGCATTGTTCCTGGCCTTTCCTGCTCACCAATCGGCAAAATCCTGATAGACGTCCTCTTTGGGGACAAAGATCACTTCCGCCGAGAGCCAGTTTGGTTTGAAGTGGTGGACCTCGAAAGCCCGTACCATGCGTTGCATGGCCGACCCGCTTTGGCCAAGTTCATGGCTGTCGGATTAAGGGTTCCGACAGACCCTTGAGGTTCGAACACTGGGGTGCGCACGGAGGTTTCTCCTTCTACCTACCTGTTCCTCAACGAATCGCTAGGATCTAAACTACGAGAAGAACAACACAAGAGACACAGGGTTTATACTGGTTCAGGCCACCATTGTGGTGTAATACCCTACTCCAGTGTGCGGTGTGGTGGATCGCCTCATGGGCTGATGATGAACAATACAAGGAAGAACAGCCTCGCGAGGGTCTGTTCTTGTGGTGGTGTTGTCCCTTTGGAGGGGTTGATTCTAGATGCCTATCCTATCTCCAGATTCCTATCCGGATGCCTCTACCCTGTGGGTGGCTAATCCTAGTTATAGGCAAAGGCCCTGGGCCTCTTCCCAAATATTGAGCGGGAAGGGCGCCAACAATTGGCCATTTTGAAGGGGAACATCTAGTACACTTATCCTGACTAAAGTTGGTCCTCGCCTGTCAAAGGCTCTGGTGGTGACGCCGGCTTGGGCTCCACGGTGACCTCCATCCTGCCGTTGGACTGGTCTTGGTCTTGTTGCACCAAAATGGATGCCTTTTCTTGATGCTCTCGCCTGCGCTTGCTCCCCTTGCACCAAAGAGGAAAGAAGGACACTTCGCGGGCTGGCGCCCGGCTGGCGCCCTTGGTCGTCATGGCTTGCGTCATGGGCACCTCACGAGGTACCCCGCCTTGAACTCTCCGCCTCCTCGTGAGCCAGCCTGATGAGGCCGTGCCTGAGGAAGCTCCTTGTCGTCCGCCCCACGAGGCCTGGCCCCTCGCGAGGGTCTTGAGCTTGTGTTGATGAAGATGGGCCGTGATGGGCCCCCTTTGAGCCACGCCGCAGGCCGCAGGCAGGCAAGTCTGGGGACCCCCGTTCCCAGAACACCGACAGTAGCCCCCGGGCCCAAGGCGCGGACTTGGCAGAGCAGAGAGGTGAAAGGGCAAGTGCGAAGCGTCGCGGGCCCTAACAGCCTACGGCCTTGGGCGCCGCGTGGCGGTTGATTGGACGTGGGCGGCTCCGCTCCCCCATGATGCCTCTGCAACTGCACGAACTGACAAGTCCCTGCATGCAAAAAACCGGTCATGGAAGCCGACGGTTGGCCTTCCTTGGCTATAAGTACGGAACGGCGCGAGCCATTCCAGTCAATCTTCCTGTGCTATTCCTCCTCTTCTTCATCTTCGCCATCACTCTGTCTCACGCTGATGGCGCCCATCCGCCGGTTCTCCGCAGAAGAGAAGGGAAAGGCCCCCCGAGAGGGTCCTGACCCGCTTCAGCCGAAGAAGCGGTTGGTCCTCCGCCGTCGAGATGAGGGCGCGCGGCAGGAGGTGTCGAGGCCTTGGTGCGAGCGACCACCGCCAGGGTTCCCGCTGCCCTTGTATGCCCACCTTGAGGGCCTTGCAGGAGCTGATGTCGAGCACCATGGACGATGCCGCCGTCGGCGTCGGCGGGTCACGGCGCTGCGCGTTGTCCCTCCTGGAGTTCACGCCGAGGGCTCCTCCCGAGAGTTTGTGTTCCACGCCGCCATGCCTCCTCCATCTTGGATTCGCCTTCCTCCTTCCTTCATCTCCGAGATTCCTCCGAGGGGGCCCTTCAGGCTTTGGCTGCAGCATGCTGATTGCCAAACTCCTGCGACCGATGCGGATGTCGAGGTCCTCGCTCCAGGTAAGGTCTTCATGACCCAGGGCTGGGGCGAGATCGCCCGGGTTTGCAGGACGAGGGGCGCCCTCGTAATCCACCTGGAGTTCGATGGCGCTTCCACGATGCTATTCAAGGCCTTCGACGAAGATGGGCGTCGGCTGGAGTGCTGCCCCGGGAGAGGCGGTCGGGACCCTGCTGCAGCGAGACAGAAGACGGCCAATCGCTCCCTTGGCGGCTCCTTAGGCGATGAAGGCGACGGAGGATCCAGCGACTCTGCCGAGCTCTTCACGACTCCGGATACGAGCGACGACAGCTACGAGCCCCCGAGCCTGTGCCGCTCTCGGAGCAGGGCAGGCTCGTCCGGCCGTCGCCGCCCCTGAGCTGGATGGGGTTGGCGCCGGTGCTGGACGGCCCACTCTGGATGATGGCGTCCGCCGTGACGGTCCCCGTAGTTAGGACTCCTTAAGATTCACGTCTTTTGTCCCTGCAAGGAACCGAGAATTTACCCCATGGGGGCTTGTAAGATGTTTGCAGCTCCATTCGTCAATATGATCCTCATTATTAGGCAGTGCGAGATGGTTATTCCGTCTTAGCTTGGTTTCTTCCTATCAGACCTCGTGAGGGCTTGATGCTCTGCGCCGACAGGTCCCAGTCCCAAGGCGGCTTGAACCGTCGCTGGTATGCCAGGTTGCGATGCCGTGGTCAAGGCCAGGAGGTGAGCGACCCGAGGCCCGGTAAGAGCCCCTGAGTCGCGATGCTCAAGAGGCCCCCCTTGGCGCTCAAGCAGCCATTATTCGGTGAGAAAGGAGAGCGGCGTTGCTAAAACGGGATTGCATTAAGTGCGGGGACAGTCCTGCGATAGCTAGTGTTCCCGGAGAGTGACTTATCTCGAGGGTCAGGAAAGCTTCCTGGTGCGGCACTAGGTCCGTGCCTTGGCCGACGGGGGGTTGCTTGGCGAGGTCATCATGTGCTTCTCTCCTCTCGCCCTCGCTCCCCTTTCTGCTCTACGTCCTCGGGTCCCGGCCCTCGAGCGAGTCTCAGCCGTCGCTGGTATGCTAGGTTGCGATGCCATGGACAAGGCCAGAGGGTGAGGGCCGGAGAACCAGTAGGAGCCCTGAGTCGCGATGCTCAAGTACCCCCCCTTTAACGTGCAAGTGTTTTGCGTGGGCGAGAGTAAAGAAGACACCATGAGGGCCTCGCATGACGACGCTCCTGGGAAGACCCTGCAGGCTCATCGCAGAAGAAACGAGAGTTCGTCGCGACAGTCGACGGTTAGCCGTTAGTTGCTTTGGAGAGGCGGCGAGGCATGAAAGGCCTGGCGGGGTGTACTGGTTCACCCGCGATCCAGCTCGGGACTCACGGGGCCCTACCCCAAGGCGGGTTGCGCCCGGCGCTGGGCCTTATCTTGAAGTGTGTTCCTGCAAATTTGGCTAGATGCCGGTGCTCTACGTCCTCGGGTCCTGGCTCTCGGGCTGGTCTCAGCCGTCGCAGGTATTCCGGGGCGCGATGCCGTGGGCAGACCAGAGGGTGAGGGCCGGAGAGCCGGTAGGAGCCCTGAGTTGCGATGCTCAGGCACCCCCCCTTTAAAGCGCAAGCTGGGTTAGATGTCGAAACTCTACGTCCTCGGGTCCCGGCTCTCCGGCTGGTCTCAGCCGTCGCTAGTATGCCGGGGTGCGATGCCATGGGCAGACCAGAGGGTGAGGGCCGGAGAGGCGGTACGAGCCCTGAGTCGCGATGCTCAGGCACCCCCCCTTTAACGCGCAAGCTGGGTTAGATGTCGAAACTCTACATCCTCGGGTCCCGGCTCTCGGGCTGGTCTCAGCCGTTGCTGGTATGCCGGGGCGCGATGTCGTGGGCAGACCATAGGGTGAGGGCCGGAGAGCCGGTAGGAGCCCTGAGTCGCGATGCTCAGGCACCCCCCTTTAACGCGCAAGCTTGCGACATCCAAGAAGAAAAAGGTACCATGAACAGGCACCAAACAACAAGCATGATGGGTTGAAAACATGGCCCGAAGATAAATGCAAGAGGGGTACATGCCACTGGGTCTGACCCGAGCGGCTTGGGGATAATGCAGCCCGAGGGGCGCCCCCAGCAGAGTAAGCTAAGAACATGAATTTAAAGAGATACATGCCACACGGAGGGACCCACGCAGCCTGGGAATAATGCAGCCCTGAGGGCGCTCCCAGCTGGAAATGAAACTTGAAAGATGTCACCTCATGACGCTGAAGACGAAGGGGTGTTGATGCAGCAGACTCGGTGGGCTGCGGGAGCAAATCCTCACGAGCCCGCAGGCCCTGGGGCCTCGGGAGGCTGCGGAGGCACTGGTGGCTCCCCGTGGACCGTACCCATCTCCACAGGGCTGCGGAACGCCTGACCTCTTGAGCCTCCAGGACGGCCCTCATGATGCGCTGGTACGCAGCAGCCGCGTTCGGCGAGCCGTATGGCATGCGAACGTAGCTGTGAGGTGGGCCCTCGCAGCGTCCAACTCGCGAAGGCCAGAGGCGCTCCTGAGATGCGCCTTGGTTGAGCCCTGGTATGTCGATGCAGACGCGCAGCCCACCATCCTCGCCTGGATGGGGGGCCACAGCGGGCAAGCGGCGGCTGCCTCTCATGACCCTTGACTCCTGTAGCTCCTGAATGGCCTTGCTGACGAACTCCTGAGGGTTTGGCCCTCCTTGCCTTGCTCCTTCTTGATGGAAACATGCTCCGAAACACGCCTCCACGTGGTGCCCAAGCGCCTCCCTTGTGACCTTGGCAAGGTCGACGGCACTCCAGGGGAGAGCCCCCGAGCCCTGCCTGAGGAGGGCGCCGGGTGCGCTTCCCTATGCGATGGAAGGAGGTTCCCCCTTAGCAGGCGCGGGTCCTGAGGGACCTGCCTCCTGAGGGGCCAGGCTGGTCGATGTCTTCTTCTTCTTGGGGGCGGCCTCGGGAAGCCTCCTGCTTCGTGATCCGGGTCTTCCAGTGATGCGGCCTGAAAGGCTCTCTCCAGGGAGCACACTGCGTCTCTCTCTTCGCAGGGCACCGCGATGACTCCGCCACTTCCTGGCATCTTGAGGACGTTGTAGCCATGGTGGGTTACGACCATGAACTTGGCCAGCGCGGGGTACCCGAGGATGGCATTGTACGGCAGGCGAATGTGGGCGACGTCGAAGTCGATGAGCATGGTGCGGTAGTTGTCGCGTGCCCCGAAGGTGACAGGGAGGTGGACCTGCCCAATCGGGACCGTGGAGCCGTTGGTGACTCCGGAGAAAGGCTTGGTTGGCTGAAGCTGACTGTAGGGTACTTGGAGATTGTTGAATGTTTCCACGGACAAGACGTTGAGACCTGCCCCGCCATCGATGAGGGTCCTGGTGACTAGCACGTTGCTGATGATTGGGGAACAAAGCATCGGGAGGACTCCGGCTATGGCCGCGCACTTGAGCTGATCCGCTGAGCTGAACATGATGGCACACGCTGACCACCTGAGAGGGCGCGTGGCCTCGAGCTTGGGGAGGACTGCATTCACTTCACGGGCGAACTGCTTGAAGATGCGCTGAGAGGCTGGGGCTTGAGCTCCGCCTAGGATGCAGGCGATCGCACGTGGTTCCTGGAAGCCCCCATCCCCTTCGTCCTGATGACGGTCCTCATTTCTCCTTGGCTGCGGCGGTAGCGGAGGGAGGCCTGCGTTACCTTGCGGGCGATCCTCGCGAGGCTGATATCTACAGCCTCCCTCACGAGGCGGGTCCTGCCAACGATCCTCACGAGGTTGGTCGCGCCACCCTTGACGTGGGTTGCGGTCTTCCCAGCGCCCTGTGTTCCTTCCTCCTCCTCGTCCGTAGCCCTAGTCGCTGCAGTCGGCGTCCGCCAGTCCGTCCTTCACGCACGGCCCGAAGCTCTTGGCATTCATTGGTGTTATGGGTGTGGAGCTCATGGTACATGCAGTACCGACTGGCCTTGGAAGATTCAGGCTGATCTCGGCCCCGCTTGGTGTCTGGTTCTGCCGCGAGCACGGCAGCCCCTTTGCGCTTCACGTCCTTGGCCTTGGGCTTCTTCTCTTCAGGGTCTGTGGCAGGCAACTCGAGGAGGGAGAGACGCCCTTCCTCAGCCCTGGCGCACTTGGTCGCCAGGTTAAACAGCTCCAAGGAAGTGCACAGATCTTCATGCATTGCGAGCTCCTCCTTCATTTTGACGTCACGCACGCCGTCAGAGAAAGCTGAGATGATGGCCTCCTCGGTCACCTAGGGAATCTTGAGGCACGCGTTGTTGAAGTGCTAGATGTACTTCTGTAGGGTTTCCCCTGGTTGCTGCTTGATGCAACGCATGTCGCTCACGGCGGGTGGCCGGTCGCGAGTACCCTGGAAGTTGGCAATGATGCGGGTGCGCATCTCGTCCCAGGAGGAGATCGTGCCTGGGGCCAGGTTCAGAAGCCAGGTGCGGGCCCCGTCCTTGAGAGCCATGGGAAACTAGTTCGCCATGACCTTCTCGTCTCTGTTGGCAGCCTCGATGCCCAGCTCGTAGAGCTGGAGGAACTCTGCAGGGTCAGCCATGCCGTCATAGCGAGGAGGCAGGTCTGGCTTGAACTTTCCGGGCCACGCGATGGTGCGTAGCTCGGTGGTGAAGGTGCCGCAGCCCACTGTGGCCACAGGAGGCCTTCGAGGACGAAGGGCTCGGTCCTGCGGGTCCCCGTGCGCCGCAGCTGGGTGCAGCGTGGGGTATTGACGTGCTGGAGCAGGAGCATGGTCGGGACGAGTCGGAGCAGGGAGGGCTCAGGCAGCCTCTCGAGGGCGAGGGACATCTTGGCAGCTCTGCTCCTGCTGCGCTGGTTCCTGATGGGGCGGCTTCCGCCCAGGGGCCGCGCGCCTTGGAGCTAGGCCACCTTCTTGAGGGGGAGGCGGCTGAGGCACCCCAGGAGCTTCATTCCCCGCGCATGGTGGGGCGCGGTGCAGCAAAAAAGATGGCACGGGGGAGCCCCCAATGGCGCGGACGAGTTCGGTGACTCGGTCGAGCCATTCTTCGTATATGTCATCGACTGGGCGGTAGCGCAGGAGCTCGTTTGCCGTGATGAGCGCAGCTCGAGCCTCCATGGCCGCGCGGGGCGCACGGGACGAAGAACCAGCGGGGGTGAGCGAGGTCGTAGCGGTGCAGCCATCTCGCCTCATGGACGGGTGCTGGGACGATGCTTGCTGCTCGTTCCCCGCCAGGCCGGTGGCGGTGTTGACGGCAGGCGACGGGGAACAACTGGGGCGCCCACCGACGGGAGCCGTCTGGGCGACGCGGGAAGCGAGGGCGGCTCGGCGCTCGGTGCGAACCCGGCGTGCGTCAGACATGGACGCGACGGTTGGAGAAGAACAGGGCGACGGAAGACGAATTCCGGAGCACCCCTACCTGGCGCGCCAAATGTCGGGTTTAGGGTTCCAGCAGACCCTTGAGGTTCAAACACTAGGGTGCGCGCGGAGGTTTCGCCTTCTACCTACCTGTTCCTCAATGAATCGCTAGGATCTAAACTAGGAGAAGAACAACACAACAGACACATGGTTTATACTGGTTCAGGCCACCATTGTGGTGTAATACCCTTCTCCAGTGTGCGGTGTGGTGGATCGCCTCTTGGGCTGATGATGAACAATACAAGGAAGAACAGCCTCGCGAGGGTCTGTTCTTATGGTGGTGTTGTCCCTTTGGAGGGGTTGATTCTAGATGCCTATCCTATCTCCAGATTCCTATCCGGATGCCTCTACCCTGTGGGTGGCTAGTCCTATTTATAGGAAAAGGCCCTGGTCCTCTTCCCAAATATTGAGCGGGAAGGGCGCCAAAAATTGGCCATTTTGAAGGGTAACATCTAGTACACTTATCCTGACTAAAGTTGGTCCTCGCCTGTCAAAGGCTCTGGTGGTGACGCCGGCTTGGGTTCCACAATGACCTCCATCCTGCCGTTGGAATGGTCTTGGTCTTGTTGCACCGAAATGGATGCCTTTGCTTGATGCTCTCTCCTATGCTTGCTCCCCTTGCACCAAAGAGGAAAGAAGGACACTGCGCAAGCTGGCGCCCGGCTGGCGCCCTTGGTCGTCATGGCTTGCATCATGGGCACCTCGCGAGGTACCCCACCTTGAACTCTCCGCCTCCTCGTGAGCCAGCCTGATGAGGCCGTGCCTGAGGAAGCTCCTTGTCGTCCGCCCCGCGAGGCTTGGCCCCTCGCGAGGGTCTTGAGGTTGTGTTGATGAAGATGGGCCGTGCTGGCCCCCTTTGAGCCACGCCGCAGGCCGCAGGCAGGCAAGTCTGGGACCCCCGTTCCCAGAACGCCGACAATGGCGGTCCCCCACTACGCCTACCTCAAGATGAAGATGCCGAGTTCCAAGGGGATTCTGACCATAGCCGGCGACTACAGAAAGTCGTCCACTTGCGCGGCCGAAAGCAGTCGGCTGGCCGAGTCTTTGGTGATCGCAGCTGAGAAGCGGCTTCTTGATCGGGTTGTGGCGATGGCCAGCAAGCAGCCTGAGATGTCGCCCGACCCCAAGAAGTCCGAAGCTGAAGGTTCGTTCAAGCCAGCCAAAGAAACGAAGAAGATACCTTTGGACCCGGAGCACCCAGAGAGGTACGATGTCGTAGGTGCAAACCTAGACAACAAATAGGAAAGCGAGCTCGTCGATTTCCTCCGTGAGAATCGAGACATCTTCGCACGGTCCCCTAAAGACATGCCAGGTGTACCGACGGAATTCGGCGAGCACAAGTTACATGTCCGATCTGATGTGAAGCCCGTCAGGCAGCCCTTGCGACGCCTGTCAGAAGAGAAGCGAAGACTTGTTGGAGAAGAGATAGCCCGGATCCTGGCAGCTGGCTTCATTATGGAAGTATTTTTCCCAGAGTGGTTAGCAAACCCGGTCCTGGTACTAAAGAAGAACAAGCAGTGGCGGATGTGTATTGACTACACAAGCCTCAACAAAGCTTGCCCCAAGGACCCGTTCGCTCTGCCGAGAATTGATCTGGTGATAGACTCCACAGCCGGATGCGAGCTGTTGAGTTTTCTAGATGCATATTCAGGATATCACCAGATCAAGTTGAACCCGGCCGATAGGCTGAAGACCGCCTTCATCACGCCGTTTGGAGCCTTCTGTTACCTGACCATGACGTTCGTCTTGAGGAATGTCGGCGCCACCTTTCAGTGCTGCATGCAGAAGTGCCTCCTCAAGGAACTCGGCAGAAACGCCCATGTTTACGTGGACGATGTGGCGGTGAAGACGGAAAAGCGCGGAACATTGCTGGAAGACCTCAAGGAAACGTTTGAGAACCTGCGCTGATTCCAGATCAAGCTCAACCCTGAGAAGTGCGTCATCGGAGTACCAACCGGTCAACTCCTTGGCTTCCTGGTCTCTGAACGCGGCATAGCGTGCAACCCTATGAAAATCAAGGCCACCGAGAGGATGGAGGTACCCAGCCGACTGCTAGATGTGCATAAGTTCACCGGCTGCTTGGCGTCCATTAGCCGATTCATCAGTCGGCTGGGCGAGAAGGCTCTCCCTTTATACCAGCTCATGAAGAAGACGACCTTTTTCGAGTGGAACCCCAAGGCGGACGAAGCTTTTCTCCAGTTGAAGAAGATGTTGACTACTCCCCCCCGTGCTGGCGGCTCCGACTCCTAAAGAGCCCATGCTCCTATACATTGCCGCCACCAGCCGAGTAGTCATCAAAGTCATTGTAGTTGAGCGCAAGGAGGAAGGCAAGGCGCTACTTGTTCAGAGACCAGTATATTACTGTCAGGACCCCGACTCGATGTGACATCGATCTAGCCGGTAACACCTCATATCACTTTGCGGCCTCACGCACGGTATCCCCACGGGTGTCGCCTTACCTTTGCCCGGGACCGTTTGCGCCTTTTGGCTCACGTATATGATAGTGTCGCTAGCATCCATATGATAAGGAGCCCGGGCTGACATGACTAGTCGTAAACCCAAAGTGGCACAGACTTACAGGGACAGGCATCCATGACCCAGCTTCGAACGTGTCGGTCAACAGCAAGTGGGTCCGGGCTGTAGCACTGGGCTAGCAGGACTCCGGTAAACCGGGCTGTAGCGGGCTAACAGGACTCCGGTACTCAATGCGTGACATTTCCCCGAAGGGACAGACACAGGAACGAAGAAGGACACATGCCGGCCAGCCTAAGTGTTCCAGAGCAGTAGCAAGCTACCATGGCTCAGCGGTAACACTAGGAGACATTTCCCGATAAGAGAGGCTACTAAAGATAAACAACTAGATAGTCAGATCCCACACATACCAAGCATTTCAATCATACACACAATATGCTCGATATGTGCAAATACAACGAAGCATTACAACATGACTCTATGACACAAGTACTTTATTTAAGGCTCAGGGAGCCATACATAACATACACAAAGGTACGGGTCTCACGACCCAACATACAAGTCATACAGTCATACAAACCAGCAGCGGAAGTAACTTGTCTAAGTACAGACAACTAGTAAAATAAAAGAGGCTTGGAAAGCCTAGCTATACTACGTGGTCCTTCACAAGCTCAGGGTCACCACCTGGGTCTTTAGCCTACTCGTTGATGTCAACGTCTACATAGAACCCATCAGAAGGGGTTGCAGCGTCTTCTGTAAAAATGTAGATTATAGCAACATGAGTACAAAGGTACTCAGCAAGACTTACATCAGATCCTATATACATGCATATTATCAAGAAGGGTTGGTGGAGTTATTGCAGCAAGCCAGCTTTGACTCTTGGCTAGACTATCCTACGATACTCCAACTTGAAATGGTTTTGCGCACGCGAGTCCACTACTCACCACTTCAATACACTACCGAGGATCCACCTCCGTCTTCCTACGGAAGAGCCATCCTCGGCACTCACACTTATTTTGAGGCTTTTAGTAGTTTCCATTTACTTGTCTATGAACTGTATAGGCAACCAAGTAGTCCTTTACCGCGGACGCGGCTATTCGAATAGATCATGTTAACCCTGCAGGGGTGTGCTTCTTCATACACGCTCTCACCACTTATCGTCGTTTACACGACATGTACTCGGCAACCTTCAAGCGGAAGCCCAACGTGGGTGTCGGCCACGACCTACCTAATCACCTAAGCCTCCAGTCCAGGTTTATCGCCTATTCAGGTTCCATCCGCAGGGAGTCCGGCCGAGGTTTCCCATACGGCCCCGAACGATGTGAACAGGGTTCCCGAGATACCTAACGGGTATTCGGTACACCCGGCCACGTACCTACCGCATCACAGCCCACCCCTACGGTCAGCGCTGTCCACGGCCTCCAGTAGGCTACAAACACCAGAAACTACTTGCAACTCCTGGACGGAGAACTAGGGTGAATAAGAAGCCGAGAGGGTCCATTGGTTTCGGGCCCAATGCATGGTAGTAGCTGATTCCTAAATCACACATACAGATCTCAGTGCTTAAGGTCGGCTTCAATGAAACAACCCACCATGTACTCCTACATGGCCTCTCATCGATACCTTTACCAAATCGTGTTCACCACACCACTCTCATTACCGACATAACATTTCACTCTAGCCCATCACCCAGATGAACCAGACCTGACACGACTCTAAGCATAGCAGGCATAGCAAGGTAGGAACAACACATACATATGGCTCAATCAACTCCTACACATGCTAGTGGGTTTCATCTAGTTACTGTGGCAATGACAGGTAATGCAGAGGAAATGGGTTCAACTACCGTAGCACACAGCAGTTTGAAACGCGTTGTCTTAATGCAGTAAAAAAGAGCAGGAGCGAGAACATGGGATTGTATCGATATGATCAATGGTTGGTTGCTTGCCTGATGGTTCGATGCACGGATACGGTTCTTCATTAGGGTAATCACGGTACTCCTCGGAGGCAGAACCTGTCGCAAAGGACATCGATACACAACATCACCAAACAATGTGCAACAATATGATGCATGCATGAAACATGGCAATATGAGTGTGTTGGGCTAATGCAACTAAAACCAGAAGGATTTGAGCAAATTTGAATCAAAGATTCAAATTTCAAACTCAAACATGGCCTTTTAAAGTGCTTTTCCTTGTTCTGCTTAAAACATCAATTTAACTTGTTTGATCATGCATGAAAATAGTACAGATGGATAGATTGGATTTTTCTGATCATTTTTCATATATAATTTGTCCAATTTGGAGTTACAGAATAAAAGTTATGAATTTTTGAAGTTTAAATAATATTCTGGAATTTCCTGATTTAATTTAAATCCAGAAATATAATTATTGCGCCAGCATGACGTCAGCATGACGTCAGTGGTCAACTGCGGCTGTCTGGGGTCAAACCTGACGTGTGGGGTCCACACGTCAGTGACAGGGGGGGTTTAACAGGGTTAAATTAATCCTAATTAGGGATTAGTGGCGCTGGGGCCCACTGGTCAGTGTCAGGGGGTTAACTAACAGTGGTTAGCGCTAATCCTAATTAGCTACAGGGCTGGGCCCATCTGTCAGGGACTCAGGGAGTTCCTGCCGTGGTCAAAGTGGGTCAAACCCACCAGCGACACGACGCCGGCGAGGCCCGAGACGGCGGCGCGATGCGGGATCGCGCTACAGGGCACGGGCGAGGCCGTTCTTGGGCTCGTTGGAGAGCTCTTGCTCCCGCGCGTCGAACGGTGGCCGTGGCTGGGCCTGGGGTGGCCGGAGTCGACGGCGGCGAGCTCGGCTGCGGCCGCCGGAGTTCGGGTGCGGCCGGAATCGGCGTTGCAGGGTGTTTGGTGAGGCGTTGGTGCGTGCTGCGTGTTCCTAGTGAAGTGTGGAGCACGATAGTGTGCTCGGTTGGGTGCTACGGTGACCGTGGCCACGACGGCAACATCGCCAGCGGCGTGGAGCACTCGGCCAAGGTGGGGCTAAGGCCTAGAGGTCGAAAGAGACCAGGGAAGAAGGGGGAAACGACTCGGGGGCTCACCGCGGTTGCAGTGGGCGTCGAAGCGGGCTCGGAGACGCGCTGGGGACGGCGAATTCGACGGCGATGATGGTCGGAGCCCGAAGAGGGGAACGGCGACGTGGCGGCGATACAGGGCTTCCGGAGGCCCGTGAAGCGGTGGGGAGGAAGAGGGGGTTGTGGCGGAGCTTCTGATCTAGTCGGGGGAGCGAGGGGTGGCCGGGGACGGCTGCTATGGCGAACGGCGGCGACGGTGGTGTTCGGCTGTGTGAGAGAGAGAGCGAGGGAGAGGAGGGAAGAGCCGAGGGCGAGTGAGAGAGAGCAGGGGGGAGGCGTGGCGTCGTCCAGGGGCATCGAGGCGAGGAGGGGAGGGCAGGCAGGCAGGGAGAGAGGTGGCGTGGCGCGGTGGCGCGCGCGCGCGCCGGCCACACTCCCCTCCCTCTGTCGGGACGAAGATGACAGAGGAGGGAGACGGGCTGGGCCGCCTGCTGGCTGGGCCGGCCAGCTGGCTGGGCTGCACAGGGAGGAGCCCAGGTAAGCTTCTCCCTTTTATTTTTTTTCTGTTTTCTAATTTCTGACATTTGTTTTGATTTAAATAATATATTAAATCATTTATTTAACTTATGCCAATATTTGCAGGGGCTAGATATATTATTCCAGAGCTCCTTTATAATTGGCATAATATTTGGACATATATTAATATTTTTCCAATGCAAATATTTATGCATTAATTCCAAATGCCCAAAAATAAATGTCCATGGGCCACTAAAAATATTGGTTTGATTTTTATCTCTGTCCAATATTTTCAGAGAGCAACATGAGCATTTTCTTGGACCCTTTTGGAGAAATTTTTATTTGGGTCATTTTCAAAATGATTCTGAGGGTTTCACAGATCCCCATTTCAAGTTTCTGATGCAAGAGTAAACATGATGCAACACTCTAATGCATGACTAGCTAGGGTGTGACAACTCACCCCCACTCAAAAGAATCTCGCCCCGAGATTTGGGTTCCTCCGGGAAGAAGGCGGGGTACTCAAGTCGAAGACGATCCTCCCTTTCCCAAGTTGCTTCATCCTCAGAATGGTGCGACCATTGTACTTTGAGAAACTTGATGTTATGACGTCGAGTGGTACGCTCGGCCTGATCGAGGATACGAATGGGGTACTCTCGATATGTAAGATTATCTTGGAGATCAAGTGTTTCGTGGTCCACTTCACGGATAGGATCCGAGAAGCAACGCCTGAGTTGAGAAACGTGGAAGACATCGTGGACTCTGGAGAGATGCGGAGGTAGTTCCAGCTGGTAGGCAACTTCTCCTCGTTTGGCGAGAATGCGAAAAGGTCCAATGTAACGAGGAGCCAATTTGCCTTTGATACCGAAACGATGGGTTCCCTTCAGAGGGGTGACCCGAAGATAAGCCTTCTCGTCAACCTCGAAAGTCATAGCCTTATTTTTTCGGTCATATTGACTCTTTTGACGAGATTGGGCTGTTTTCAACTTTTCACGAACGATGCGAACTTGTTCTTCTGCTTCCTGAATCATATCCGGGCCAAAGAATTGTCTTTCCCCGGTCTCTGACCAGTTAAGGGGTGTTCGACACCGTCGTCCATAGAGAACTTCAAAAGGGGCTTTACCCAAGCTAGATTGATAGCTGTTGTTGTAAGCGAATTCGGCAAATGGAAGGCACTTCTCCCAGTCCATTCCGAATGAGATAACAGAGGCTCGAAGCATGTCTTCTAGAATTTGGTTGACGCGTTCCACTTGACCGCTCGACTGAGGGTGGAAGGCGGTGCTAAAGGAGAGACGGGTTCCCATAGCATTTTGGAAACTTTCCCAAAATCGAGAGGTGAAAAGACTTCCTCGATCCGAGTTAATTTCCAAAGGAACACCATGGAGGGACACTATTCGGGAGATGTATAAGTCTGCCAGCTGACTAGCGGTTATACTCTCACGAACAGGTAGGAAATGGGCTACTTTGGAAAGACGATCGACCACGACGCAAATAGCATTATTCCCTCTCTTGGTCCTGGGAAAACCGGTAATGAAATCCATACCAATTTTATCCCATTTCCATTCAGGAATAGCTAAGGGTTGAAGGGTGCCAGCAGGCCGTTGGTGCTCTGCTTTCACATGACGACAGACGTCGCAATTTGCAATATACTGAGCATTTTCTCTCTTCATCCTAGTCCACCAGAACCTCTGGCGTAGGTCCTGATACATCTTAGTACTACCGGGATGAATGGTGAGAGGAGATTCATGAGCTTCCTTAAGGATCAATCGCCTCAGGTTGCGCACTTTGGGAACCACTAGTCGATCCCCGAAGTATATGACCCCTTGATCATTAATGGAGAAACACTTCGCAATTCCTTTCTGAACGTTTCTCTTGATGCGGGAGATTCCCGGATCTACCTTCTGTGCTTTGATAATCTGATCCGTAAGGGTAGGTTTTGCCACCAAGGTGGAAAGAAAACCTTGAGGAACAATGTGAAGGTTAAGCTTCCGAAATTCCTCATGGAGAAGCGGTTGACTTTGTTGTAACATCAGGTTGTTACAATAAGATTTACGACTTAGCGCATCAGCCATGACGTTGGCTTTCCCTGGGGTGTAGGTTATCCCTAAATCGAAGTCTGTGATCAATTCAACCCAACGTCTTTGCCTGAGATTCAAATCCGGTTGGGTGAAAATGCACTTCAGACTTTGGTGATCAGTGAATATTTCGCAACGGTTACCGAGGAGGTAATGTCGCCAGGTCTTAAGTGCATAGACTACGGCTGCAAGCTCTAGATCATGAGTAGGATAATTCTCCTCATGTGGGTGCAATTGCCGTGAAGCATAGGCAATTACGTGTCGATCTTGCATGAGAATGCAACCTAGTCCTTGTCGCGAGGCGTCGCAGTAGATAACAAAATCCTTGGAGAAGTCTGGCGGTACCAGTACGGGAGCAGAGGTCAGGCGTCTTTTCAGTTCCTGAAAGCTGTGCTCACATTGTGGAGTCCACTCGAACTTCTTATCTTTCTTGAGGGGTTCGGTTAGAGGTTTGGCAACTTTGGAGAAGTTCTCGACAAAGCGACGACAATAGCTCGCTAAGCCTAGAAAACTCCGAACTTGCTTGACCGATTCAGGTGGAGCCCAATTAAGGACGGCTTGAACTCGCTCAGGGTTAACAGCAATACCTTTACCAGATATTACATGACCCAGATAGGTCACTTCTGACAACCAGAATTCACATTTAGAAAATTTGGCATAAAGGCGATGCTCTCGAAGTTTCTTCAACACTAGCCTTAGATGTTCGGCATGTTCTTCCTCGTTCTTGGAGTAAATGAGTATATCATCGAGATAAACTACGACGAATTTATCCAAATACTCCATGAAGATTGAGTTCATTAACCGAGAAAAGGTGGCTGGAGCGTTGGTTAAACCGAAGGACATGACGGTGTACTCGTATTGGCCGTAACGAGTAACAAAGGCCGTTTTAGGGATGTCCCCGTTTCTGATTTTGATTTGATGGTAGCCCAACCTCAAATCTATCTTGGAGAAGACTGAGGATCCAGCGAGCTGATCATACAGGTCGTTGATCCTGGGAAGCGGATATTTGTTCTTGATTGTGACCAAGTTGACAGGTCGGTAATCTACAACCATCCGGTCCGTACCATCCTTCTTCTTGACGAATAGGACGGGGCAAGCCCACGGAGATGTGCTAGGTCGGATGAAACCCTTCTTCAAGGACTCATCGAGTTGTTTCTTAAGCTCGGCTAGTTCTAGTGGTGCCATCTTATAAGGTCTTCTAGCAATCGGAACAGTTCCTGGAATGAGGTCTATTACGAACTCAACATCCCTGTCAGGTGGAACACCTGGCAATTCTTCTGGAAAAACATCCGGGAAGTCACGGACTACCGGAATGTCCTCAAGGTCTGGCAGAGGGCTGGCGTTAAGAGAATATAATTGTCACTTGGCTATTCGGGTCAAGACATTGACTATCTTCCCCGAAGGATGGGTGAGTTGAACAGTCCTAGAGAAGCAATCAATTTTGGCTTGATGAGCTGACATCCAGTCCATACCCAAAATGATATTAATATCTGAAAATTTAAGGGCTATTAAAGATGCGAGGAAAACAAGTCTGTCGACTTGGATTTCATTTCCATAACTTACCCTAGAGGTCTGCCATCTAGAACCAGGGGTAGAAATTTCCATAGTGGATGGCATGTCACAGAATGCAACGTTATGCAAACGAGCATAATTTTCGGATATAAAAGAATGAGAGGCTCCTGTATCGAAAAGAACAGATGCCGGGTGGCAATTAACAAGAAGCGTACCGAGAACGACGTTGGGATCCTCTTGAGCTTCTTCGGCAGAGATACAGTTGACATGGCCACGTGTAGCGGTGACCGGCTTGGCGTGGAATACTTTTCCTGTCGGCTTGCCACGGCCAACAGCTTTAGCAGACTGGTTGGGGTTGGTCTGGGGACACTCACGCATATAGTGACCAGATTCCCCGCACTTGAAACAAGTCACGGAACTGGTACGTGGAGGAGCATTGTTAGTTGGACCCCCATAGGGCTTGGCCGGTGCAGACTGTTGAACAGGGCGAGGCGCCTGGAAAGATGGCCTCGGTGTGAACCTGGGTGGCAGGGCGGTGTTGGGCACCCACACGCGGCGCTTCTGAGGGCCAGCACCGGATGAGGAACCCATATCACGGCCGTGCTTGCATGTTGCGTCATAGTCAGTCTGACCAGTTTCAGCACTGATGGCTTTGTTGACAAGTTTCTGAAAAGATGTGCACTCATGCAGACGGAGGTCACGGCGAAGCTCAGGACTAAGGCCCTTACGGAACCTTGCTTGCTTCTTGGCGTCAGTAGAAACTTCCTCGGTTGCATATCGTGCGAGATTACCGAACTCCCTGCTGTAAACATGCACAGAAAGTCGGCCTTGGGTGAAACTGCAAAATTCTTCACGTTTACAGTCTATGAGACCCTCCGGAATGTGATGTTCACGGAAAGCCTCACTGAACTCAGCCCAAGTAGTGACATGGCCCGCTGGGCGCATAGCTCCATAATTCTCCCACCATAGACTGGCGGGGCCTTCAAGATGATATGCAGCAAAGGTGACCTTGTCAGCCTCAGCTACTAGCGCGGAACGCAGCTTGTGAGCGATACTGCGAAGCCAGTCATCAGCGTCGAGAGGCTCGATGGAGTGGTGGAATGTGGGTGGATGCAATTTGATAAAATCACTGAGTGACACCACGTTAGCCCTCTGATGGTGTGTTGTATTCTGTTCAATACGCTCCAACAAACGGTTGGTCTCCCGCTTGTTTCTCTCAGGTTCCATCATAACCTCGGCTAGTGAAGGAGGATGAGGCAGATTTTCATTCCTGCCTTCACTGCCTTCGGCCTGCTCTTGGGAAGCAGGGTTAGCGCGCGTGTTGACCATCCTAGGTAAACAAGACAATGATTTAGTCAGGATGATGAAATTCCGACATAGGATACAGAATGTAAGGAATAACTCGGAATGCAAGATGATCATCCGTATGACATGGTAGATACAGAAACTGCTTCTTTTATTCCATCGTCATACACACCATACAGGGTTTAGTACAAGACCAAACAAAGTACTATTACGGTGAAAGAGGATTACATCTCATCGGAGGCATCCCAAGCTCCTATACATTATTTTTCTACACCTCCGGAAAGAGTACAAACTAGGTCATATCCCACGAGTCACGCGGGACGATAGAAGACACAGCTAGTGCGAACTAGTGATACTACCACTAGCTCAGACCGATCCGTAGTAGTCCTCGTAGAAGTCACCTCCATAGCCTGGGAGCTCAACATGATCATCCGGAAACAGACGATCTCGCGGAGCTTGTGGACCATAGGGGCTAGGATGAGGCCTTGGACCAACAGACGGTGGCCTGCGGGGACCGCGAGGTGGGGTGATGCCTCCTACATCACGCCAAACCATCACGTCTGGCAGAGCAGATCTCACAGGATAGAGATCGCGCATATCTGAAAATCCAGCTTGCACCGCCGGTGCGAACCGAGTCAAAGTGGCCCAGTGGTCAGCACGGGTATTGAAGAGCTCTAACCTCAAGGCCCGATTTTCACGGTCCTTATCCTCGAGCATCTCAGCAGTGGTGCGAGTCCGTGAATCCTCCTGGGTGGGGTCAGCATAGATAGCCTGGAGATACCCTTGTGCTCCCGGAAGTGATCCTGGCATATACCGGAAATCAGAGTCCCGAAATAAACCAGATCTGACTCGCATAATGGTCATCATAGAGTAGGCGGCGTCCTGCACAGCCATCTCAATAGTAACCCCGAGTCCATAGGAGCAGTGAAGAGGCTCGGTGGATCCAGGATAAGATGGAAATATCCTGACAGTGCAGAGATACTGGCTTTGATTAAAGTCTCGGAATTGCTCTTCGACCGTGTACTCGGGATACCAGCGGTATCCAGCCTCAGTCATTACCCTGACCAACTTGGCAGTATGGCCGGGTACATCTAGGCATCGAGTCAGGCGAACCACTTGATTGAGGTCGCGAGTGGCCATCTGAAAGCACAATCATAATGCAAAGGCATTAGAATTTCTAGCGAAATTTCGGCAGCATAACAGCTGTAAATGCCCAAGAAGGATTTTGAGACATTTGACAAAGGATTTCATACACACTCAACATCATCATATCAAAGTTCTGAATCCATTCTAACAACATAATGTGGTAGTAGAACTGAACTAGGCTTGTATCCATCAAACTTATAAGGTACTACTGATTAGTAACACGTGATCCTGATAGAGAGAATAGATCCTAATTCCTTAACCCCCGGTGGAAGAATGGACTGACTCAGATCAGAATGTCATAAGATAAAGGAGTAAAAAGAGCCTTACGTTCCAACCCACAAACAATTCCCCTACATATAACTAAAGAATTTCTAGACTCAACATCGACCAGTTTGGCTTGGAGAACCTACAGGCAGTCCGGCTCTGATGCCAACGCTGTCAGGACCCCGACTCGATGTCACATCTATCTAGCCGGTAACACCTCATATCACTTTGCGGCCTCACGCACGGTATCCCCACGGGTGTCGCCTTACCTCTGCCCGGGACCGTTTGCGCCTTTTGGCTCACGTATATGATGGTGTCGCTAGCATCCATATGATAAAGAGCCCGGGCTGGCATGACTAGTCGTAAACCCAAAGTGGCACAGACTTACAGGGACAGGCATCCATGACCCAGCTTCGAACGTGTCGGTCATCAGCAAGTGGGTCCGGGCTGTAGCACTGGGCTAGCAGGACTCCGGTAAACCGGGCTGTAGCGGGCTAACATGACTCCGGTACTCAAAGCGTGACATTTCCCCGAAGGGACAGACACAGGAACGAAGAAGGACACATGCCGGCCAGCCTAAGTGTTCCAGAGCAGTAGCAAGCTACCATGGCTCAGCGGTAACACTAGGAGACATTTCCCGGTAAGAGAGGCTACTAAAGATAAACAACTAGATAGTCAGATCCCACACATACCAAGCATTTCAATCATACACACAATATGCTCGATATGTGCAAATACAACGAAGCATCACAACATGACTCTACGACACAAGTACTTTATTTAAGGCTCAGGGAGCCATACATAACATACACAAAGGTACGGGTCTCACAACCCAACATACAAGTCATACAGTCATACAAACCAGCAGCGGAAGTAACTTGTCTGAGTACAGACAACTAGTAAAATAAAAGAGGCTTGGAAAGCCTAGCTATACTACGTGGTCCTTCACAAGCTCAGGGTCACCACCTGGGTCTTTAGCCTACTCGTTGATGTCAACGTCTACATAGAACCCATCAGAAGGGGTTGCAGCGTCTTCTGTAAAAATGTAGATTATAGCAACATGAGTACAAAGGTACTCAGCAAGACTTACATCAGATCCTATATACATGCATATTATCAAGAAGGGTTGGTGGAGTTATTGCAGCAAGCCAGCTTTGACTCTTGGCTAGACTATCCTACGATACTCCAACTTGAAATGGTTTTGCGCACACGAGTCCACTACTCACCACTTCAATACACTACCGAGGATCCACCTCCGTCTTCCTACGGAAGAGCCATCCTCGGCACTCACACTTATTTTGAGGCTTTTAGTAGTTTCCATTTACTTGTCTATGAACTGTATAGGCAACCAAGTAGTCCTTTACCGCGGAAGCGGCTATTCGAATAGATCATGTTAACCCTGCAGGGGTGTACTTCTTCATACACGCTCTCACCACTTATCGTCGTTTACACGACATGTACTCGGCAACCTTCAAGCGGAAGCCCAACGTGGGTGTCGGCCACGACCTACCTAATCACCTAAGCCTCCAGTCCAGGTTTATCGCCTATTCAGGTTCCATCCGCAGGGAGTCCGGCCGAGGTTTCCCATACGGCCCCGAACGATGTGAACAGGGTTCCCGAGATACCTAACGGGTATTCGGTACACCCGGCCACGTACCTACCGCATCACAGCCCACCCCTACGGTCAGCGCTGTCCACGGCCTCCAGTAGGCTACAAACACCAGAAACTACTTGCAACTCCTGGACGGAGAACTAGGGTGAATAAGAAGCCGAGAGGGTCCATTGGTTTTGGGCCCAATGCATGGTAGTAGCTGATTCTTAAATCACACATACAGATCTCAGTGCTTAAGGTCGGCTTCAATGAAACAACCCACCATGTACTCCTACATGGCCTCTCATTGATACCTTTACCAAATCGTGTTCACCACACCACTCTCATTACCGACATAACATTTCACTCTAGCCCATCACCCAGATGAACCAGACCTGACACGACTCTAAGCATAGCAGGCATAGCAAGGTAGGAACAACACATACATATGGCTCAATCAACTCCTACACATGCTAGTGGGTTTCATCTAGTTACTGTGGCAATGACAGGTCATGCAGAGGAAATGGGTTCAACTACCGTAGCACACAACAGTTTGAAACGCGTTGTCTTAATGCAGTAAAAAAGAGCAGGAGCGAGAACATGGGATTGTATCGATATGATCAATGGTTGGTTGCTTGCCTGATGGTTCGATGCACGGATACGGTTCTTCGTTAGGGTAATCACGGTACTCCTCGGAGGCAGAACCTGTCGCAAAGGACATCGATACACAACATCACCAAACAATGTGCAACAATATGATGCATGCATGAAACATGGCAATATGAGTGTGTTGGGCTAATGCAACTAAAACCAGAAGGATTTGAGCAAATTTGAATCAAAGATTCAAATTTCAAACTCAAACATGGCCTTTTAAAGTGCTTTTCCTTGTTCTGCTTAAAACATCAATTTAACTTGTTTGATCATGCATGAAAATACTGCAGATGGATAGATTGGATTTTTCTGATCATTTTTCATATATAATTTGTCCAATTTGGAGTTACAGAATAAAAGTTATGAATTTTTGAAGGTTAAATAATATTCTGGAATTTCCTGATTTAATTTAAATCCAGAAATATAATTATTGCGCCAGCATGACGTCAGCATGACGTCAGTGGTCAACTGCGGCTGTCTGGGGTCAAACCTGACGTGTGGGGTCCACACGTCAGTGACAGGGGCGTTTAACAGGGTTAAATTAATCCTAATTAGGGATTAGTGGCGCTGGGGCCCACTGGTCAGTGTCAGGGGGTTAACTAACAGTGGTTAGCGCTAATCCTAATTAGCTACACGGCTGGGCCCATCTGTCAGGGACTCAGGGGGTTCCTGCCGTGGTCAAAGTGGGTCAAACCCACCGGCGACACGATGCCGGCGAGGCCCGAGACGGCGGCGCGATGCGAGATCGCGCTACAGGGCACGGGCGAGGCCGTTCTTGCGCTCGTTGGAGAGCTCTTGCTCCCGCGCGTCGAACGGTGGCCGTGGCTGGGCCTGGGGTGGCCGGAGTCGACGGCGGCGAGCTCGGCTGCGGCCGCCGGAGTTCGGGTGCGGCCGGAATCGGCGTTGCAGGGTGTTTGGTGAGGCGTTGGTGCGTGCTGCGTGTTCCTAGTGAAGTGTGGATCACGATAGTGTGCTCGGTTGGGTGCTACGGTGACCGTGGCCACGACGGCGACATCGCCGGCGGCGTGGAGCTCTCGGCCAAGGTGGGGCTAAGGCCTAGAGGTCGAAAGAGACCAGGGAAGAAGGGGGAAACGACTCGGGGGCTCACCGCGGTTGCAGTGGGCGTCGAAGCGGGCTCGGAGACGCGCTGGGGACGGCGAATTCGACGGCGATGATGGTCGGAGCCCGAAGAGGGGAACGGCGACGTGGCGGCGATACAGGGCTTCCGGAGGCCCGTGAAGCGGTGGGGAGGAAGAGGGGGTTGTGGCGGAGCTTCTGAGCTAGTCGGGGGAGCGAGGGGTGGCCGGGGACGGCTGCTATGGCGAACAGCGGCGACGGTGGTGTTCGGCTGTGTGAGAGAGAGAGTGAGGGAGAGGAGGGAAGAGCCGAGGGCGAGTGAGAGAGAGCAGGGGGGAGGCGTGGCGTCGTCCAGGGGCATCGAGGCGAGGAGGGGAGGGCAGGCAGGCAGGGAGAGAGGTGGCGTGGCGCGGTGGCGCGCGCGCGCGCCGGCCACACTCCCCTCCCTCTGTCGGGACGAAGACGACAGAGGAGGGAGACGGGCTGGGCCGCCTGCTGGCTGGGTCGGCCAGCTGGCTGGGCTGCACAGGGAGGAGCCCAGGTAAGCTTCTCCCTTTTATTTTTTTTCTGTTTTCTAATTTCTGACATTTGTTTTGATTTAAATAATATATTAAATCATTTATTTAACTTATGCCAATTTTTGCAGGGGCTAGATATATTATTCCAGAGCTCCTTTATAATTGGCATAATATTTGGACATATATTAATATATATAGAAATATATTTCCAATGCAAATATTTATGCATTAATTCCAAATGCCCAAAAATAAATGTCCATGGGCCACTAAAAATATTGGTTTGATTTTTATCTCTGTCCAATATTTTCAGAGAGCAACATGAGCATTTTCTTGGACCCTTTTGGAGAAATTTTTATTTGGGTCATTTTCAAAATGATTCTGAGGGTTTCACAGATCCCCATTTCAAGTTTCTGATGAAAGAGTAAACATGATGCAACACTCTAATGCATGACTAGCTAGGGTGTGACAATTACCTGAGCGAAGTACTGTCAACCTCCAAGCAGAACTACCCCCACTACCAGAAGATGTGCTTTGGCGTGCACTTTGCCGCCAAGAAGCTGAAGCCTTGCTTTCAGGAGCATCCAATCACTGTGGTTTGCACAGCCCCGCTAGCCGAGATCATCGGAAGCAGAGATGCTTCTGGCCGAGTGGCCATATGGGCCATTGAGCTGGCTCCCTACACCATCTACTACCAGCCCCGCACCACCATCAAGTCGTAAGCACTGGCCGACTTCCTCGTCGACTGGGCCGAGACCCAGTATCTGCCGCCAGCGCCCGACTCCACCCATTGGCGGATGCACTTCGACGGCTCCAAGATGCGCACCGGCTTGGGAGCCGGCGTTGTCCTCACTTCCCCCAAGGGCGACAAGCTCAGATATGCGCTGCAGATCCATTTCGCCGCCTCCAACAACGTCACTGAATACGAGGCGCTCATTCACGGGCTCCAGCTCGCCAAAGAGCATGGCATTCGCCGGATCCTGTGTTATGGCGACTCCGACTTGGTGGTCCAGTAGTCATCTGGCGATTGGGACGCCAAGGATGCAAACATGGCGAGCTACCGCTTCCTTGTACAGCAACTCAGCGGATATTTCGAGGGGTGCGAGTTCCTTCACGTGCCAAGAAATGAGAACAACCAAGCAGACGCCCTGGCACGAATCGGCTCCACCCGCCAAGCAATACCATCTGGCGTCGCCCTTCGGCGCCTCCTCAAGCCGTCTGTCAAGCCTTCACCAGAGTTAGACTCCATCTTTGTGCTGGCTCTACCCGAAGAAGTCAGATCCGACTCAAGAGCCCCGGCAGATGGCACGAGAATTCTTACAAACGACTCCTAGAACGCTGCAGTCGAAGCTGGCCCGGGGACTTTGGAACCCGGCCCTCGGGACTGCAGCGACCAAGCTGAAGACTCCAGAACTCGGCTCGGGGAATGCACCAGTCGGCCCGGGGACTTCATCAATCCAGCAAGCGGCCGCGGACTCCAGCCCACCGCCTCCCAGCCCAGTCGCCCTCGTCCAAGTCGCAGTACTGGCAGTTGAAGAAATAGCAGCACCCTCATGGGCCCAGCCCATCCTCAAATTCCTGGTGAACAAAGAGCTGCCAACCGATGAAATCTTGGCTCGGCAAGTACAACGCCGAGCTGCAGCCTACACCATAGTCAACAGAGAGTTGGTCAGGCGTAGCGTCACTGGTGTTTACCAGCGTTGCATCGAGCCAGAGCAAGGCTAAGCAATTCTCAGAGACGTCCATCAAGGCGAGTGCGGCTACCGTGCGGCTTCAAGAGCACTCGTTGCCAAAGTCTTTCTACACGGTTTCTTCTGGCCAACTGCCCTAGAAGAGGCCAAAGAATTAGTCCAAAAATGCAGAGGGTGCCAGATGTTCCGCTCCAAGCCACATCAGCCGGCTTCCGCACTCAAGACTATCCCCATCACCTGGCCCTTTGCGGTTTGGGGCCTGGACATGGTGGGACCATTCAAAACAGCACGAGGCGGCCTAACTCACTTACATGTCGCGGTGGACAAGTTCACCAAGTGGATAGAAGTAAAGCCCATCAAGAAGTTGAATGGTCCGACTGCAGTGACTTTCATCGCCGACATCACTACTCGGTATGGCATACCGCACAACATCATCACCGAAAATGGCACAAATTTTGCCAAAGGTGCCTTGGCCCGTTTCTGCGCGACACAGGGCATCCGATTAGACTTAGCGTCTGTTTCCCATCCGTAGTCAAACGGCTAGGTAAAGCGAGGAAGTGGCCTCATCCTGTCTGGCATCAAGCCTCGACTGGTCGAACCACTGGAGCGTTCGGCCGGCTGTTGGCTTGATGAGTTGCCAGCCGTCCTCTGGAGCCTGCGCACGACTCCAAACAAGTCAACCGGCTTCACACCTTTCTTCCTAGTATACGGTGCTGAAGCCGTCATCCCGATGGACATAGAGCTCGACTCCCCGCGAGTCACCATGTACATCAAGGAGGAAGCAGAAGAAGCGCGACAAGACGGTGTCGATCTGCTGGAAGAGGGTCGGCTGTTGGCACTCAGCCGGTCCAGCATCTACCAGCAGAGTCTGCGCCGATACTACAACAGGAAGGTCAGGCCGAGATCTTTCCAAGAAGGCGACCTTGTGCTCCGGCTGATCCAGCAAACAGCCAGCCAGCACAAGCTGTCGGTGCCTTGGGAAGGCCCCTTCATTATCAGCAAGGTGTTGGGCAACGACTCCTACTACCTGATTGACGCTCAGAAGCCCCGAGCACGCAAGAGGGACGACTCCGGCAAAGAGACGGAGCGCCCATGGAATGCAAATCTTCTCCGAAGATTTTACAGTTGATGCAGTATGTATCACGCTACCCTTTGTATTCAAGTACCAAGACTTCCGGCCCCCCAAGACGACCTCAGGGACTGCCCTTTTTGTTATCTGTATGATAAGAATTATGCCTTTGAGTATACTACTCGTTGTTATGCCGCTTCGCACCGGACTAGTCTGCCCGGGGACTCGCCGCTTCGCGCTATGAAATGCTTCCTGCAGTCGGACAAGTAGTGTGTGGTGCCTAAGCCGTCTCCTGTCAAAAGCCGCAGCCCGCAGAGCGACTGTTTGGTGGACAGGAGTAAGGAAGAATGGGAGCCCACATGAAAAATGGCTAAGGACTCAA
This sequence comes from Triticum dicoccoides, assembly GCF_002162155.2. NCBI lineage: Eukaryota > Viridiplantae > Streptophyta > Magnoliopsida > Poales > Poaceae > Triticum > Triticum dicoccoides. Next base: position 644,582,039 of record NC_041385.1, on the reverse strand, counting down.
AGCGTAAGCATAGCCTAAGCCGGCTTCCAGCCTCTCTTAGCAAAGCCGACTCGTGTGCAGTCGGCTTGCTGCTTTCTATCCAACTTGCTAAAAGACTCTAAAAAATGGCCAAGTACTTGCCTTCCCAAAATAGCCAAGCATTTGATCCAGAGGCGGTCCGCAGAGCGGCCGTCTGACTGGCAAGGTGGCGACTAAGGGAAGGCGGCAAAGGAAAAAGCCAAAAGAGCAATGAGCAAAGAAAGATAGAACCCGGATAAATATTTACATAGGCCCTTGGCCGAATCTTCAAGCAGAAGTTCAAAATACACCCCGCGGGTGGAATTGTTCGAATTAACAAGTTTTTCAGAGACTACTAAAGCAGATAAAATGAAGGCAAGACGGCAGCCTAGGAAGCGGCAGACGGGTTCGGAGGGTCGGAAGAGATGGTGGTGTCAGGCGCCGGGGCGGCCGGCTGGACGGTCTTGGCTTGATCGACTCCGGCGGCAGCCGGCTCGGTCGGGCGCGACTCGTTGCTGGAGGCGCGGTCGAGCTGAGGCTGGTCGCCCACTCCGTCTTCTGGCGCCTCTATTTCGCCTCCGTCGTCCGCCTCGCCTTCCTCCTCGGCGCTGGAACCGATCACGTTCACCGAGTCCTCGTCGTAATCCGGGTTCATCCCGAACCACTCCGGCGGCGCCTCCCTACCGTCTTCAGCCCGGTCAGGGACGAAGACGCTGGTGTCTGCGTAGTCGGTGATCGTCGCAGCACGCACGACGAGGGCATCTTCCACAGCCACCAGCTCCGCTTGGGCCTCTGACCGGAACGCGGCCAGCCGGTCCAGGTCCAGCCCTGGATACCACGCCTTAACGAATTCCAAGGCCCGGCACGCTCCAGCCTGGGCCGAGGAACCGTTCCAAGCCTCAAGACGACCAGCCGCGACCTCCAGCCAGTTGGCAGTTCGACTGGCAGTACGCAGGACCGGCATGTCTGGCCATAGGGCGGCAATCGCTTGGGCGCCGGCACGTTGAAGCCGGCGCAGCATCCGATGGGCCGGCCGCAGACGAGCCTCGATGCTCAGAAGCTGCTCATCGAGGGTCCGGGGGCATTGGCAGCAATCTCCGCACCATCTGCCCTCCGAGCCTCACGATCAGCCTCGATGGCTTGAGTGGCCTCTTGCGAGTGGCCAGGGAAGAAGTCTGCCAAGACAAAAAAGAAGCAAGTCAAAAACAGGAGTTAGCCCGACCCACAGTCGGCGGCTCAAAGAAAACAAAGAAACTCACCGTCGACGATGTCCTCAATCTCATGAAAGCCGGAGGTCAGCTGTGCCTCCTTGTCGGTCCAGGAGGAGCACTCATTTTTGAACTCGGCCAGGAGAGCAGTCTCTCTCTTCTCTGCCTCGTCCTGCGCCTTCTTGAGCAGCTCCCTTTGCTCCGCCAGCTGTGCAGCCAGCAGGTCACGCTCCGCGGCGATCTTGCTGCACTCCTCCCGCTTGGCGCGCAAGGCGGTGTTGGCCTCGCCCAGCTGCTGCTGAAGAGTGGCGTTGGCCTCTGAAGAATAAAAAGGAAAAGACGTTAAGTTGTCAACAAAGAAGGTCGCCGGGAAGATCCGGCCCGACTACTCAACAATCGGCCCAAATCTCAGGGACTACAACCCGCGGGTGCGCCAGCGCGCCCCCGCGAAGAAGGAGGACTCACTCCGACTCTCTAACAAGTCGGCAGTCTGCCTGCCCAGCTCCTCGACATTGCGGTTGAAGGCAGTGACGCGGAGGTTGTGATACTCCTGTGATAAGAATTTTAGACAAAGATAAGTATTGGAACTCGCCAGAAGGAGTTCCGGGCCGCCTGCTCAGCAGCCGGCCTGAAACTCGGGGACTACACCCAGTGGGTGCGCTGGCGCGCCCCCACAGAGAAGAACAAGGAAAAACAAAGTTAAAAATGAAAGCATACCTGGACGGCTACTCGCGACGCCAGATGCGCCTTGGTGCAGGTCTGGATGGCGTCGCCCTCGGCTCCCAGTTTCGCTAGAATATCCAGAAGCGCCTGGTTCAGCGGGCCCGTGCCGCCTCCTCGCACCCACCCAACAGGCGCGGCACTCGTCGCCTCGGCGTCTAGGATTGCCGAGCTCGCGGCGCCAGTCTCCAGGGGGCGTGGCGCCGAAGTCGCCTTCTCAAGGTGGCGGCGTGCTGGCGAGGCGACTTGAAGGAGCAGCCTCGCCACAGACTTGTCCTCGATTGGCGGCACCGGCGGGCCTCCCGGCTATTTACCTTGCACACTCCTGGATGGCGGCGGAGGCGGCGGTGGCGGCACGGTCGTGTTCGACATGGAGGCCTCGCCGCTCTCCCTCTCCATGACGGGGTTCTCGCCGCCGGCTTCCCCAGTCTGCCCCGTGAACTCCGGCGATGGCGCCACGGAGTTCAGTGGAACGACAAGCAGCGCCGATTGGCGGTGCGCGGCCTCTTCTGCTTGCCGCCTTGCCGCAATACCGGCTTCGGCCTCACCCAGCTTCCTCTGGGCAGAGGCCGCCGCCTTCTCGGCCTCCGCCTTCTCCAAACGGGCGGCTTCGTCCTCGTCGCGCTTCTCCCGCGCTTTCGCTCCGTTGCCTCCCGGAGGTCGGCGGCGGGGTCAATCCGCCGAGTAGCGGCGGATGTCTCTGCCGACCCCATGATGGAGGCGGCGGCGACCCTCTCAAAGGTGAGGGGGGCCCTGAAGCGAGGAAAACATATAAAAGATTTGGACAAGACTCACCAGCAGAAAACAAAACCAAAGGCGGAAGCACTTACGCGGAGACCAGTGGCGGCTTCTTCACTTCCTTACGGAAGCTGTTGCCTTCGCAATCGCCTCCTCCCGCTTGGTCGCAGCGGCCGCCCCCTTGAACTTCTTCGACCGGCCGCCAAGCAAGCTCGGCCCGGCCCGGCGCCTCTTCACACCGCCTTGACCATTCAACTCGGCGGAGGAACTCGCGCTCGGCTGGCCGACTCTTGGTTGGTGGTGCAGGATGACTTCCCCCTCGGCGTCGTCATCAGGCCAGTCGGCAAAAGTGGCCAAGGGCCTGAAGCCTCCTCCTCTTCCTCCTCCTCCTCCTTCGGCGTCGGCCTCCATTGCCGCGGCCCCCAAGTCAGGGTCGTCGACATCGCTCTCCGCTCGGTCGGAGACGAACTGACGGGTCGGGCCCGCGGTGCCGGCTGAAGGCTGGATGAGAGGGTTCTGACTCGAGGAAAACCAAAAAATCAGAAGTCGGACTCGGCTGCAAAGAAGACAGAAGAAGAAGAAAGACGACTTACAGCAGGCAAGGGGTTGGCGCGCGAGTACGACTCCTTGCCGAACCACCAATCCGCCGTGAGACTGCAGTTAGCGATGTAGTTCACCGTGTCCGCCACCTCCGCGTGGGGCATGTCCTTGGAGCACATCTGACTCGGGTCCCGGTGGCCGCTCATCTGACAAATTAGATGAGGTCGGCCTTGGAGCGGGAGGACTCAGCGCGCCACGAAGGCGGCCAGCAAGTCGGCCCTGGTCAGACCCTCCGACTGAGTCAGCACTCGGAGTCGCGCAACAGCGGTGGTGCCGGCCGGAGTCAGCGTCTTGACCCGGTGGGACCAGCTGGGAAGCCTCCCAGCCGGTGCGCCGGCTTCATAAGGCGGCAGATTGACCCAGTCGCCGTCTAGGGCGACGTTCTTCACATAAAAATATGACCGCTGCCACATCTTCACCGACTTGATCAGCGAAATGGTGGGAAATGGGTTGTCGGCCACCGATCTCCACATCGCGATGAAAGCGCCGCAGAGGGCCAGCACGCCGGCGACATGCGTGCCGAGCTTGGACTGAAAGAATTCCCCCCACAGCTCGATGGTGGTGAGAACGCCGAGGAAGCCTTCACACAAGGTGGCGAAGGCAGCCAGCAGCACCACCGTGTTTGGGGTAAGGTGGTGCGGCTGGAGCCCATGAAACTCCAAGAAGGAGCGGAAGAAGCCGCTCGCCGGCAGCCCTAGGCCGCGCATGAGGTGCGAGCGGAATACGACCCGCTCGCCCTCCTCCGGCACCGGCGACACTTCCCTCTCTGGCGTGGCGCGGGCTCGCACTAGGTCCATGCCGGGGAGACGACACGTCTTGCGGAGGAGCTCGATATGGTCGTCGTCCACCAAGGAGCCGTCCCACACGCCGGAGCGCATGGCAGGAGGTGCAGCGGCGGAGGAAGAGCTCATCGCTGCGGGCGTGGCGTGGTTCGGCGCGGTGGCAGCAAGAGGAAGAACAAGCAAGAGGAAAGCAAGGGGAGTAGGGGAAATGGGCGCGCGTGCTCCGCTGCCCCCCTACTCCCGCCTACTTATAGGCTCGTGGGCTGAGAAGATGATGGGGCGGGCGTGGGATTAACTGTGCACATGACCCCATGCCCCCCATGATTTACCGCACGGAGTAACTGCACGCAATTACGACGTGGGAATCCCAACCGTCCGCCCGGCCGCAACGGATCCGTTCGCGTGCCGACACGCGGTAGTCGCGGGCCCCGCCTAAGACCCTGTCCCGTCGCGCGCGTGGGTGGGCAGACTGACCCCGCCACGTGGCGCCACACGACGGACCCGCAACGGGCGGCTGCCCGGAAGCTTATCAGGCACTCTGCTTGGACCCTGCTACGACCTCCAAACTCTTTAAGGGGGCAAGACGGCCTTCTGCGAGCCCGGCTCCAGCTAGTCGGCCTAGGGGAAGACGGCGAGCAAAGTCCGGATTCCACCAGAAGGAAGAAACTATTGAGACTCCTCGACATATCACCCTTGGCTCCTCACCAGCTTTGGGGACTACTGTCGGAGTAATGGGCCACGGGTAGTCTAACCCGAGCCCCTGAACCTTTCAAAACATCAGGGCAAACTGCGCCCCTCAAGGCTCCGCGATAAGGGGCCGCCTTCCGAGAGTCGGCGGCAAGGCCGCCGACTGTCCCTCGCGGCTGAGTCCCAGGGACGACTTCGAGATAAGCCAACTCCTATTGGCGGCTTCCAGAGAAGCCGGCTATGGGGAGTCGTCCCGCGACTCCGACCCCCTCCTATCTTCGCCATGATGGACGGGACGGGGTACGGCCACCGCGTGGCCCATTCCCCTCTCGCTTACGAAGGGCCGGCATGGCTACAGTGCGTCCTATCGATGGAGATCTCCATCCGGCACGGCATTGTTGCCATGCCTGCCCTGACCTCAGCCCCTGTGGGCGGCGCACTATGCCCACGACGGCCCGCCTGTACGGCCCAGGGACGACAGGTCCCGCCCGTCAGTGCGGGTACAGAAGACGGCAAGAGCGCCACAAGACGGACTCGTTGGAGTCAGCCCCCAGGAGTCGGCCGGCCCCTCCCACGGGCCCCACACGCCATTCACCAGACAAGACGGGGAATGGCAACAGTGATCGTCCGTTAGGCGGCGGCACTGTTGCCACGACCCCATGACCAAGCCAGTGTCATTAGAAGCACGGCTACAGTACCAGGCCTGTCGGCGGGGCCCGCCAGTCGGCGGGCCCCAGCAGTCGGCGGAGAAGACGGCGACCTGAGAGACAGATGGTTGGGATCCGCACCCAGCCGAATTACCATTGTATCCCTGGGGGACGGGCCTATATAAACCCCCCGGGGCACCCATGCAAGGGGGATCGCTTCTTTGGCACTAGACCAGATCATATAGGAAGGAGGGAGCTAGCCTTGCCTTCTCCTACCTCCAGGAAACAGCTCAAGGAGCAACCTTGTACTCACTTTGCCATAGTGATCATGCGGAGACCCCGTAGAGCAGCAGTAGGGGTGTTATCTCCACGGAGAGCCCTGAAGCTGGGTAAGATTCGCCGACGTGCATGCCTTCGCGTCATCCCGTTTCCAGGCACCGGCGACGTTCTACTCGCCCCCACCATGATAAGCCGTCCTTTGGCATATGTCGCACCCAACCCCCGACAAGTAGGGTCTGCTCCCTGCTGGCCACGAGGGGCCTCGCGAGAACCCCATCGTAGTGGCTCCCGTGCTTTCCCTTCCGATGGTAGCGGAAGGGCGCGCGCCGTTGATTGCTCCCGAGGCGGCTCCTGGAGGACATGTGCAAGAAGATGCTCCTGAGGTGGCCCATGGAGGCCAGGTGCCGCCAGATGCTCCTGAGGCAGCACCCAGGTCTTCAGCCGTGCCAGTTGCAGACGCTAGGACCACTCTGTCTGCACCTACCACCACTGCTCCAGTACCACCTCCAGTTTTCACATCACCAAGCATTTTTAGAGGTAGTTCTCTCAATGCCATCTACGCACACCGGAGCCACAACCTAGAAGACCCCTTCAGGAGCTCCAGAGGATAATGCCTAGAGAGACGAATAGCTTTGTACTTTTTGGAGCTTTTTGGTAACTTGTTGCCAAAGGGGAGAAAATGTATAGACCATAGGCTTCCAGAGAGAGCGTCTCGTTCTTTTGCTTGTTGGTTTTCATTGCCCATTTCTACTATGTCTGCTCGATTTGTGCTACTTCATTGTTTTTATGCTTGTGAGAGACTATGCTTGGTTGTGAGGTTGATCATACTTTGCTTAACGTATACTTAATGCTTATCGCAATGATTATTTGTGTATGATCACTCACTTGTGTATTTGGTGATGCGTGCATGTCATTTCACTCATATCATTTTGTGCACTCCACCAAGATGTATGTGACATGAAAGAGTGACCCATGATCCTAATCGATTGTGCATTTGCATTCAAGCGTAAATTTTTAATAATGCAAAAATTTAGATGGAGCTCTTGCTTATCACATACTTCTTAAAGCGACGATGTATTTCATTCATTAAACTTTTGTTTAAGTTTTGATCAATATGTTGTCATCAATTGCCAAAAAGGGGGAGAATGAAAGTGCAACTAATCCCCGGGTGGTTTTTGTAATTCATAACAACATATAGCTCATCGAACTAATATCCATTCAAGATAAGTATTTCAGGATGTTCAATGATTGGCGTGGCCTGGACTAGAGATGTGAACCCCTCAAAATGATAAGGACAAAGATCAGAAAAGGCTCAAGACTCTTCATTTCTACTAGCAAACATGCTCGTGCGTTGCAATGGGAGAACACATCCCCCACACATCTTTACCCACTGAGTTTGGTTAAAGACCCCACCCTCATCTCCCTAACATAATAAACATGACTAATACCTCATCCTCAGGTCCACATTCTTCATTTAAATATGACATCATACAGATGTTTTCGCTTGTCCTCTTTGTTTCCCTTTTTGCCAGCGGTCGCAGTACCAATTGTGACTAACCAAGGTTGGCTAGGTCCTTGAGCCTCCTTCGTGTCCGGCGAGATGACGAGCGTTGAACACAGATTTTTTTATCATCCGAGTAATATATTAGAAAAAAGTAGTGCACATAATATATGCATGTGGTATCATATAAATTGAGTAGTTTGTGTCAGATAGACCATAAAGTCGTAATTGGACTCCTCATGCATTGTGACGGGTGTCACTGGCCGAGCTAGGATGGTTGTACGTGAGGAGGCGACAAAGAAAATTTCTTCCATACCCCTAGTTTAATAAATTAAACTAAAACAATGCATTCGTGGGTGTATTTTAAAAATTCACCTTGTTTTATTAGTAGGTATAGATTTTTAAAAAATAGCTATAGTACCTCCCATTTTGCAAGAATATTTATGGTTTGAACAAATCTTTGCCTTTTCAAATTTAAAGTTCAAATTTTTTGTGTTTTTTAAAATGTTCGTAAATTTTAGAAAAATCAGTATAGTAGTTTAAAAATATTCAGGTTAAAGAAGTTATTTTTTAAGTGCTTGAACTTATTTTTTATTCACAATTTTGCAAAATATTTGCATTCTAAAATAGATTCAGTTTTTGTAAAAAAAAATCTTTTTCTCTCAGTATCTCGCATGGCTGCTCGTTTAATTTAGTAAGTCGTGCTGTAATGTAAACATAATCTCTTGTATAGTCTAGTGGCTAGCTTTGTGAGCCCTCTAGCTTGGGCGCCCAGGTTCGATTCCTTGAGGCGCGGTATTGTTTTTTCCTTGGACTTTTTTCGCTAGTGCGGGAGCTGGACTAATGGACCGGCCCATCGTGGCTATGTGCGTCTTAATTTATTTTTTCGCAGAAGACAAATCGGGGCGAACGAGAAAACACGTGACAGACGGAAATTTTTGTGGGACCGACCGTATGACCAAAAAAAGTGTAGAAACAATCCTCCCTTTAATATTAGGTAAAGATTTAAGTGATCCAAGATCACATTGAGTCCATAGGAAAGCCAATATATTAAAAGGGGATGAGGTGTTGCTTAATGGTCTACTTGCTCACGTGCTTCGTGATATTGCTCCAAAACCCTCAGCCACTTTCTACATTCAAATATGTCCAAACCCTAATTCCAAACTCGGCCCCTCCAAGTCTTTCAACCCGGAGCCACCAAGTTCATTTGACATAGCCACTGCCAGAACCCTAATAGTTTGGTCACACCGATACAGATCTCGGTCCCATCGAGATGGCCTTGCAAACTCTCTATTAACTTTTTGTAATTATTTCAGTCCCACCGAGATGTTGCAATCGGTCTCACCGAGTTAGCTTGACAGACTCTCTGTTGCTTATTCCTTCGCTTCGGTCTCACCGAGTTGATGCAATCAGCGCCGCCGAGATGATGTTTGCCCTAAGCCCTAGCACATCGGTCCCATCGAGTAGTTCCAGTCGGTCCAACCGAGATTCCTAATGTTCATATTTTTGAACAGATCGGCACCACCGAGTTTCCTAATCAGTGCCACCGAGATGAGTCAAAAGTGTGTAATAATTGGATTTTGTGTGGAAGCTATATATAACCCTCCACCCTCTTCCTCTTAGAGGAGAGCCATCAGAATGTGCCTAAACTTCCACCATTCTTTTCCTGAGAGAGAACAACCTACTCATGTGTTGAGATCAAGAGATTCCATTCCAACCTTTTTGAACCTTGATTTCTAGCCTTCCCCAAGTTGCTTTCCACTCATATCCCTCTTCCACCATAGCCAAATCTGAGAGTGGGAGAGAGAGAGAGTTGAGTGTTGGGGAGACTATCATTTGAAGTACATACTACAAAAAAAATACACTTCCGTGATGATACGTGTTTGTCACAGTAGGTCATGTTATCTGTCATGCATGTACATCCATGCCGATTTTATGACAGAATCAAGATAGTCATACCTGTGCTGTCGTACAAGTGTTCCACGACATTACCAAAATTATCATCATGGAAGTATCCACTTCCATGACGACAAATCACGCGTCATAGAAGTGCTTCCGTCAAGGGTGACCGACACATGACATCCACCTTAACGGGTCACCGGTAAGCTATCGGGTTCCGTTTTGGATCCAATAACCCGTTAACAGCCCGGACCAATGGCGATTTTCCATGTGTAAAATTCCCATTCGCCGATGATGTCAGGACCCCGACTCAATGCCACATCGATCTAGCATGTAACACCTTATATCACTTTGCGGCCTCACGCACGGTATCCCCACGGGTGTCGCCTTACCTTTGCCCGGGACCGTTTGCGCATTTTGGCACACGTATATGATGGTGTCGCTAGCATCCATATGATAAAGAGCCCGGGCTGACATGGCTAGTCGTAAACCCAAAGTGGCACTAACTTACAGGGACAGGCATCCATGACCCAGCATCGAACGTGTCGGTCATCAGCGAGTGAATCCAGGCTGTAGCACTGGGCTAACAGGACTCCGGTGAACCGGGCTGTAGCGGGCTAGCAGGACTCCGGTATTCATCGCGTGACATTTCCCCGAAAGGACAGACACAGGATCGAAGAAGGACACATGCCGACCAGCCTAGGTGTTCCGGAGCAGTAGCAACCTACCAGGGCTCAGTGGAAGCACTAGGAGGCATTTCCCGGTAAGAGAGACTACTAAGGATAAACAACTAGATAGTCAGATCCCACACATAGCAATACACATTACACGTACGCATAACATGCAAGTATGTGTTGTACAACATGGCATCACAGCATAACTCAACAACTCAAATAGATAAAGGCTCAGAAGAGCCATCATAGCATTATTACAAACAGGGGTCACATGACCCAACAGTCAGAGCAGTCAAGCAACAAACGGAAGCATTACATGTCTGAGTACAGACATCTATAAATGAAAAAGGCTGAAAGCCTGACTATCTACAACATCCGATCAAGATCGTAGCTGAGGTACTAGCTACTAGTCGAAGTCCATGAGAACACTAGTAAGACCGAAGTCTCCGCTGCAAAAACATAAATAAAGCAACATGAGTACAAAGGTACTCAGCAAGACTTACATCAGATCCTATCATACATGCATTTGCATCAAGAGGGTAATGTGGGGTTTAGTTGCAGCAAGCGAGCTTTGACTCTATGGCTATCCTGTTCTACGACTACCAGAAACTCTTGAGGTGATATGGCGCACACGAGTCCACTAATCACCACACAATACACTACTATGGATTCATTCCCGTCTCCCTACGAGAAGGCCATCCATAGCACTCACACTTGTCTTGAGCATTTTAGGGTATCCACTTCAAGTTGTCTATGTACCATGTAAGCATCCAAGAAGTCCATAACCGCGGACCCGGCTATTCGAATAGATCATGTTAACCCTGCAGGGGTGTACTTCTTCACACACGCTCTCGCCACTTACCTCCATGTACACGTCATGTATCTCGGCAACCTTCAAGCGGAAGCCTGGAGAGGGTGTCGGCCACGACCTGACTAATCACACAAGACTCTAATCCAGGTTTATCGCCTATTCGGGTTCCATCCGCAAGGAGATCCGGCCGAGGTTTCACTCACGGCCCCAAATGATGTGTACAGGGTTCCCAAGCCCACCTCGCCGGATGGATCTACGCTTGGTACACCGTGCCACTTGTGCCTAGTCTGTCCCAAGCCCACCTGGCCGGGTGCCACTTGGTAGACTACTAACACTGCCTACAAACACCAGAAACTAGTTGCGACTCCTGGACAGAGATCAAGTTGGTTAATAAGTCGAGAGGGCTTGGAGCACCCGGAGCCCAATGTGTGGTAGTATCGAGTCATTGGACAACATACATAGAACTCAGTGCTTAAGGACGGATCCAGTGAGACAACCCACCATGTACTCCTACATGGCCTCTCACCGCTACCTTTACCAAATCGTGTTCACACACTTAACTCTCAGCACCAGAACATATCGTAACACTCCAATTCATTCCCAATGAATCAGACCTGACACAACTCTAAGCAATAGCAGGCATAGCATGGTAGGAACACATCAGTGGCTTCAATCAACTCCTACACATGCTAGTGGGTTTCAACTATTTACTGTGGCAATGACAGGTCATGCAGAGGAATGGGTTCAACTACCGCGGCACAAAGTAGCAGATGAATCGCTGTTGTCCTAATGCAATAACTGAGAGCAGGAGAGAGAGAGTAGGATTGTATCGGAATGAACAAGGGGGTTTGCTTGCCTGGTAAATCAACAAGGGAGGCACTGCTTCACAGACAGGTACTCTGGAACGTCTCCGGAGCAGGACCTATCGAGAAGGAACGGTGCCGACAATCAATACACAATCATATGCAACAATATGATGCATGAACATGGCATGTAGACGTGATGCTGTTTGAGCTAATGCAACTAGTATTCAATTTGAATGAAGTCCATTTGAACAAAAGGTTCAAATGCAACTCCAAAATAAGTCTCTTAATATGCCATAATGTGTTTTCTCATATTCAGCATGTATAAGTTGGTTTGTCATGCATGAAACTAGTACAGATGGAAAGATTGCATTTTTTTGATAATTTTTCATATATAAATTATTTTAATCCGAGCTACGGTTGAATTGTTATGAATTTTTGAAGTTTAAAACAATTTCTGGAATTTTCTGATTAAATTTAAATCCAGAAATCATATATTGCGCTAGCATGACGTCAGCACGACGTCAGCGGTCAACGGCGGCTGGCTGGGGTCAAACCTGACATGTGGGGTCCACACGTCAGTGACAGGGGGGTTTAACAGAGGTTAGTTTAATCCTAATTAAGAGTTAGTGGCGCTGGGGCCCACTGTCAGTGTCAGGGGGGTTAATTAACAGTGATTAGCACTAAGCTAACCACCTGCCGACGGGGCCCACTCGTCAGGCCGGCGAGGTCGTCAGCGGCGACCTCTGGACGCGGCGGCGTCCGCGAAACAGGCCACGGGGGCGGCGTCGGAGAGCACCGGGGCGTAGCCCGGGCTCTCGCGCATCTGGTGGGGCAGGTGGAAGGAGCGGGGGAGGCCGGAGCTCGCCGGAGCAAAGCTCGCGGCGGCGGCCGGAGCTCGGCTTCGAGCGGGAACGGGCTGCGGGGCACGGGGAGGCCACCTGAGGGGCTCGGCGGCACCCTCGTGGCACCGGGAGTGCGATGGGATGCTCGGTTTGGGCGGAGGCGGGCCGAGATGGCGACGGCGACATGGACGGCGGCGAGAAGCTTCGGCCGTGGTGGGGAACGGCGCTACAGTGATGAAACGAGGGGGAGAAGAGAGGGGAACGGTGGCGGAGCTCACCGCGGATCCAACGGCGTCGTCGGCGAGCTCGGGGAAGGCTTGGGGCAGCCGGAGCGACGACGGCGATCTCGTCGGCCAGAGCTTGAAGACGACGGCGATTGCGATGGAGCGGAGCTCGCCTGGGTTGCTTGCTCGGTGAGGAGGGAGAGGGGGTCGCGGCGGAGCTCGGGGACTCTACGGAGGGGCGAGGGGACTGCGGGGAGCGCGTCGGTGGTGAGCTGCGGCGGCGGCAGTGCTTCGGGTGAGAGAGAGAGAGAGCAGGGGGAGAGAAGGAGGGCGAGGGAGAGTGCAAGAGAGGTCGGGTGGCTGCGTGGCGTCGTCCGGCCGTTCCAGGGCGATGAGGAGGGCGCCAGGCAAGCAGGGAGACTGGTGGCGTGGCGCGGTGGCGCGCGCGCGCGACGGGCACGCTCCCCTCCCTCTGTCGAGGACGAAGACGACAGAGGAGGAGGCGGGCTGGGCCGCCTGCTGGCTGGGCCGGCCTGTTGCTGCTGGGCTACACAGGGGGGAGCCCCAGGTAAGCTTCTCCTTCTTTTATTTTTTTTGTTTTCTAATTTTTCTGACATTTGTTTTGATTTAGTAATAATACTAAATCAATTTATTTACTTATGCCAATTTTTGCAGGGGCTAACTATATTATTCCAGAGCTCCTTTATAAATGGCATAATTTTTGGACCATATTTCATATATATAACAATATATATCCAAAGCAAATAATTATCGGATTAATCCAAATGGCCAAAATTAAATATCCATGAGCTCCTAAAAATATTGGTTTGATTTTTTTATCTCTGTCCAATATTTTCAGAGAGCAACATGAGCATTTTCTTGGACCCTTTTGGAGAAATTTTTATTTGGGTCATTTTCAAAAATGATTCCGAGGGTTCCACCAATCCTCATTTCAAATTTAAATGAGATTTAAACATGATGCACAAATGACTAGCTAGTCTAGGTCATACCAGACTAGGGATGTGACAGATGATCCACGTGTCGGCTCAGGGTTGGGACAGATGTCAACCATCCATTTGCCAAGAATCACCAATGTAAAATTAACACATGGGACAGCCGAATAGAGGCCCATATAGGTTTAAAAGCCGGCCCAGGAACAGGACCACAAGATTTCGTGAGATCTAATGGGTCGGCGCGTTAACAGCCTAACATTTTGTGGACCAAATTATATCCCACATCAAATACGGGCCGTTAAATGAGTGCAATATTCTGGGCCAGTTTATGGCACATACCAGATCTGGCCCGTTAACAGGCTGCAATAGTTTGCGCCAAATTATGGTCCATACCTGATCCTACCCATTAACTGGCTTTCATTTCCTAGGCCAAATTACGACCCATAACACATATGGCCCTTTAACAACTATTGTACCATCGGGCCCATTGGGGCCCCGATTTGCTCTTCGGCCTCTTAATGGCCTGTCTACAAGTGAACCTCTTTCGGCACGGTTTCAATTTTGGCCATTTAAAGGCCCGAGTTGCACCTGGGCCTAATTATGATCCGTAGTTACTTTCAGCCTCTTAGCGGCATGTAGTCTTCGTGGATGCGTTCTAGCCCAAACTGCCTATCGACCCGTTAAAGGCCCTTGAGAGTGTTGGGCCTAATTTTGGCTCATTATACATCCGGCCTGCTTCCCGCCCGTCCTGTAATTGGGTCAGCCAAGGCCGAAAAACATTTCATCTTGTTAATGGCCCGTTAGACAAATGGGCCAATAATGGGCCGATTTATATTACAACACGTTGTCGGCCCGTGATTTGTTCACTACAATTAAGGTTGAATCCAGGTTCAACCTGTTAAAAGCCTATTTAATTTTCCGGCCCAATTAAGGCAAGCAGTTTACTCAGCCTTTTAAAGGGCTAAAACTAATAGTGGGCCAGATTAAGACTAGACCTAACTAATGGCTCAAGATGATTGTAGGCCCACGGTTCGGCCCGTACTAGCGATTGGCGACCGGCCAGTTTTAGTACAGAGATTATTATTTTATAAACCATTACTATTGGCTCATTGGTCACCGATCAAAGATTATGACCTTTTCTCAGAGCGACGACAACATAAACAGCAAATAAATTGCAGCATCATGACGAAGAATAAACCTAGACTATACAACAAAGAAATTACATCATATTACATCCCCTGGGCATCAAAGTTCACCGCCAGTGATAATAAAGGGACACCAGACATCAGATTCCATAAATTGGGCAGGTCACCACCAGTGGAAGTAAACAGGCTGAAAAAATAATAGACAGAAGCGACAGCACTTCAACGCAGTTCAAGAAAGGTTAGCCCGGCCTAGGAGCTGCAGCGCAAGTAGCTTAGCAACCTGATGAGACTATGCTTCTTTGATGCTTATATCCACCAACTTAAGCTGCATAGCATCAATAGATGTCCTATACTTATGGTTAATCTTGCATGGAGATTGGAGTTCCCGTCGGGTTTGAGCGGAAGCATGTCTTTCTGCTTGAATTTCAGACTGAAGAAGTCCAACAGATTCAGGTGGCGACTTCATCGAGCTTGTGTCACTGGGTGAGTTGGACACTCCATCAAGATATGACTTTTTGGTTGTATCCCTAACCTCAAGATGTGTTGCCTTCTTCTCTGGAATATATGTTAGAGGGACAAACAATGGGTTCGTCTCACTATCATTGTGGTAGTTCTTCCTAGCAGTAGTGTTGTCACCCTGAAAGAGAAACAAGTAGGTAGATAACAGGTTTTGCACGTATAAGTATCAGCGCTGTCAATTAATCTCATTTCTTTGTCGGAAATAAAGAGACATTGTTTAAAATAGTATCAACCTAATAGGCATTGTTCAGAGTTAAGACGGCAGGAAATGGCATTGTGCAGGAGCGGCCAGCTTCACTAGACCACTGGATTACATATCAAGAACACAAGCATACATGTAGTTCTAAACAACATATAAGCATGAATGGTGAGTGTACTACTAATTTATACCATTTCAGATTGGTAAATAAAGAGACACGATTTAAATAACATTAATATAATATGGCATTGTTCATAGTTGAGACATAGCAGGATACGCCATTGTGCTGAAGTTGGTAGTTTCACCACACCACTGCATTACAGATGAAGAACACAAGCATACACATAGTGCTAAAGAAGACAACTTGCTATGTTTAGTTTAATTTACATGGTACGAATAAGGAACTAGGTTTTGCGACTAAACACTGAAATTGAGAAGGACAAACTTATGTTTATGTACTTCTTTATAAACTTTGAACGAGCAATTTGATGCAGACGACAAAAATAAATAGCATTTGCACTCATAGCTATCCAAATATAGACAACAAAATTTGAAGGCTCGAGGAGGACAAACTTACATTAGTAGTGAAGACATGCTCTATAAAGCCCTTGTCCATATTGATGGGGAGGGGGCAATTCAAGAAGTTACCGCACACTCTTCTTCAAGAATATTGCCTTTATTCTACATTTTGTTAAGAGTAAATATAGATGTGAAAGTATAGGAACAAATGACGATTATTTAAGTTAAGATGCATATTACAAATGTAAATACATCATACAGGAAAAAGGCACTGAAGAGAGCAATGCAGAGCTAAACTTCTTCAGTAACATTGGTTTTATTCAATATTTAGGCAAGAGTAAATGTAGATGTGATGTGTAGAAAATGGAGGGCAAGGGAAAATAAGCTGCAAAGTGTACATGAAGAACTACCTGACAAATATAAGTACAGAGATGAAGGACATTAGATACTTAAAAAGCAATGCAGAACTAAATTTATTCATACGTATTGGGTTTATTCTACATTAATTTAAGCATAAATATAGATCTGATAATTTGGAGAGAACAGTGAATAAGCAAGCTATAATGCAAAATGATGTCACATAATGCACCAGGTATGAATGTAAGGATAGTGATAGGACAATAGTACTCACAAGAGCAATGCAGCGAATAGCATAGTTGCGATATCCTAGGATTTGCGGCGCTGGTTCTATTGCCAATATACGCCGGGTGCTATGTGATTTCTCCGGTAGCACCACATTTTTCAAGGACTTTGCTTGTACTCCTTCAGGTTCTGCAATCACCCTCTTCCTTTTGGATGTCTGAAACACAAGAACAACATTTGAATGGAAAAACATGGTATGACAACAAATGGAATAGGTGTTGATAATGGATGGGCATGGCATCTTCACATATATCATGAGTAAACTAAGAAGATGGCCGTGCAACGAAGCAAAATAAATGCAAGACACCTTATGCAAGATATGTGCAACCAATGAAACCTTGCCAAATTAGAATAGGCACCTTATTGGGTGAACAGGATAGGCCATGTGCCTTTGACTCCTTGAGCTCAGAATAGTCATTATGACCATATTATGAATACAAATCCATAGGTCGGGAGCATGCGGGTTTCATTGCATCCACAATAGACCTCAATCCCTTGATGCCAAGTTTGTTACCCATTGAACTGTTCCGCAACATTCTTCTAATGTGTGCATTCTTATATTTATTGTGATTATGTACAATATCTGAAAGGCATGAAAACATAAATAGTAGTGAGATTATCTTTCTAATGCAGAGGATATTGTAATTTAATAGGGGCTCCCTCTAAACCCTTGTGTGCTATCACTGGACTCTGATGAGAGAGCCCATGTGTGCTGTAATATGGTGAGTAGATTAATATAATCTGGCACAACTACACAAAAAATAGGATCCCTGTTGGGAGCTCCAAATGTAAGGATAGTTGGCAGATGATAGGTTCATAATATACCGTATAGAAAGTTTATTGCCAAACAATGATAACAAGAGCGCAGAGCCAATAGGAAGATCGTAGTGTAGATAATAAGGGTACACCATAAGCACCATAAAAAAATCAGGAAAGCAGAACTGGCTCAAAACTAAAGGGTTTTGCCTCTACTAATATGTAACCTATTGGCCACCTACAGGCTAGCTCTATTCATCAGAAGGCGCACAGCTGTTACTATCAGTCTAGTCTATCAAAGATAGCACGACTCCCATCATTTCCGGGATATTATGGCAGGCCATCTCGAAGTGCAAAATCATGTAGCAAAACCGGCCCAATAGAGTTGTCGACTGTAGATGTCCCTGATCCACTTCCTGACAAGGAACATACCGTACTTACTAAAGAAGAACAGAACAGGAAGATGTTAAAGAATAGAAGGGGAAGCATATTATTGAGATTCCCCTTCTTTCTACACAATGTTGGTTTCCCGCCCATGATGAATCAGAGCACCCAAAGAAATGCAATTCCATGATGTATCTCTATATGTGGCCACGTGCATTTGGAAACTCAAGTGGGAGCATTAGCTAACCAATTAAATGTGTGTCTGTTAGCTAATGTCAGTATCATATCACATTTGTCTTTGAAGAACCTTCGGACGTCTGATTTGTGTGTTATTTAGCTTTAAAGGGTGAACAGCTTCTAGTAGGACACAAAGAACCTACTCAGATCATAGTGTAGATATAATGGGAAAACCCTAAGCATCAGGAGTAAAATCAGGATAGTGGAACTTGCTGGAATATATGTGCTAGTATTGACGGTACAGCCAGAAAAGTTTCGAATACCAGCTCTCTACAACTGAGGCACAGTGCTATTACTATCAGTCTAACTCTCAAAGGTGACACATACGATCGAATACGAAGAGTTGAGCGTCCATGACAATCGACATGAAGACCAACACGAAGAGTTGAAAGCGTCCATGACAAGCGACCGAATAGACTTGTACACAGCAAATGTGCCTGCTCCTCTTCACTACAAAGAACATATTGTACAACTATCATACCCCCCTTGTACTATTACAACTGAGGCACAGTGCTATTACTGTACAACTACCACGCGGGACAAGAAACAACGTACTTACAAAGAGGCAAAATAAACTCAGGCGAGGTACTACACATGGATATTTTATCCGAGAACTTATAAAATGTACAAGCATGGAATTATAGGCACATTATTGTGATTTTATATTATCATATGAAATGTTATGTTATTTTATGAAGAATAATATTATTCCATGCCTAAAATCATAGTTTAGGAATCTATCTCTTTGGTATCTAATTTTCCCTTAGTTGAAGAGACAATCAATCACCCCACTCTATTGTATATTTTTTTCATGCACGTCTTTACGTGAATGTTTCAGTTATATATTTGATAATTTACGTAGAAACCTATTTTTTTAATGTATGAACTTTGCATACTCTACACCAGGTATGAGGGAATATTTACATTTCTAAAGGGTCAGTGCATTGTTGTAAAAATTTCCATTTAAGTGATTGTCAAATTTTATTTTGTATTCAATAGTAGCTTAAGCTATCTCATAAAGCTATTGTAGATGTGCCTTGGTACTCCTACAATACTCAGATGGTTTTTCGAGATTGCTACCCGATAGACACATTTACCAACCACCCTCAGACAAAAAGAAAACTGAAATAATGTAAATTTAATCATTTCTTACAAAACGAGGCACCTCCATCGTTCAATATCCAATCAAAAGAGCAACCCCAGCTAACAGGAACTTCTCCAAAAGATCGTGCGCTAGAGAAAGACAGTTGTTCTAAGATGATGCAAAACACAAACAGTCATATAAGCAGGGTGGAGGAAGGAGTAATTCAACAGGAAAAAAAGGTCGGCATTGTCACCTGATTAATGTGACAGTAAAAAGATATGTGTGATACACACAATTGATATCGAACCATATAATATGTATCCTAAAGATATGCCACACAAAATTGGTATTGTGCAATAGAATTATGTATGCCCCGTAGCAATGCATGGGCATTTGTGCTATCATTTACCTACTCGAGGACGAGCAGGAATTAAGCTTGGGGATGCTTGACACGTCTCCAACGTATCTATAATTTTTGATTGTTCCATGCTATTATATTATCTATTTTGGATGTTTTATGGGCTTTAGTATGCTCTTTTATATTATTTTTGGGACTAACCTATTAACTGGAGGCCCAGTGCCAGTTTATATTTTTTGCCTATTTTAGAGTTTTGCAGAGAAGGAATATCAAATAGAGTCCAAACGGAATGAAACCTTCGTGAGGATCTTTCTTGGACCAAAAGCAATCCATAAGACTTGGAGTTGAAGTCTGGGACTCTACGAGGAGGCCACGAGGCAGGAGGGCGCGCCCAGGGGGGTAGGCGCGCCCCCCACCCTTGTGGGCCCCTGGTAGCTACACCAACGTATTTCTTTCGCCTATATATACTCTTATACCCTAGAAACATCAAGGGGAGCCACGAAACCACTGTTCCACCACTGCAAGCTTCTATACCCGTGAGATCCCATCTTGGGGCCTTTTCCGATGATCTGCCGGAGGGGGAATCGATCATTGAGGGCTTCTACATCAGCACCATTGCCTCTCCGATGAAGCATGAGTAGTTTACCACAGACCTTCGGGTCCATGGTTATTAGCTAGATGGCTTCTTCTCTCTCGCTGATTCTCAATACAAAGTTCTCCTTGATGTTCTTGGAGATCTATTCGATGTAATACTCTTTTGGGGTGTGTTTGCCAAGATCCGATGAATTGTGGATTTATAAACTTGATTATCTATGAATATTATTTGGTTCTTCTCTGAATTCTTATATGCATGATTTGATATCTTTGCAAGTCTCTTCGAATTATCGGTTTAGTTTGGCCACTAGATTGATCTTTCTTGACATGGGATAAGTGCTTAGCTTTGGGTTCAATCTTGCGGTGTCCTTTCCTAGTGACAGTAGGGGAATCAAGGCACGTATTGTATTATTGCCATCAAGGATAAAAATATGGGGTTTATATCATATTGCTTGAGTTTATCCCTCTACATCATGTCATCTTGCTTAATGTGTTACTCCGTTCTTATGAACTTAATACTCTAGATGCATGTTGGATAGAGGGCGATGTGTGGAGTAATAGTAGTAGATGCAGAATCGTTTCGGTCTACTTGACATGGACGTGATGCCTATGTTCATGATCATTGCCTTAGATATCTTCATAATTATGCACTTTTCTATCAACTGCTCGACAGTAATTTGTTCACCCACCATAATACATGCTATCTTGAGTGAATCCACTAGTGAAACCTATGTCCCCCGGGTCTCTTTCTTATTATATTGCATCTCTTTTATTTACATTGCATCTTGTTTACTATTTTTTAATCTTTACTTTCCAATCTATACAACAAAAATACCAAAAATATTTACTTTACTATCTCTATTAGATCTCACTTTTGTGAATGATCATGAAGGGATTGACAACCCCTTTATGGCGTTGGTCGCAAGGTTCTTGATTTTTTGTGCAGGTACTAGGTGACTTGTGTGTCGTCTCCTACTGGATTGATACCTTGGTTCTCAAAACTAAGGGAAATACTTACGCTACTTTGCTGCATCACCCTTTCCTCTTCAAGGGAAAACCAATGCATGCTCAAGAGGTAGCATGGCACATGTGCTTTTCGAAAGTAAAGTAGGAACATTAACTGACCAATTAAACATTCTCTATTTTAGTACATGTCAACATCATATCAAATTCGTATTTGAGCAACTAAGTTTGGAATTATGAGTGGCATGTTGTTTAGCTTGATGGGTTGAGGAGCACTGCTTGCACGTACGTCTTGAAGCACCTACGATAATAGTACTGAATATATGGGAATGTCTACATGCAAGTCGCCTGACTTTCTTCATTTGGGTCAGTCGACCATTTCAGACAGTTGGGTGAAGATCCTATGTCTCCTAACCCTTCTTCTTCCTCGCCTCTTATTCTTCCCCTAAACACCACTACATAGGTCACCGGCCGAACCACCGGCCCCCGCCCTCCGCTGAACCGACCACCACCTCCGATCTAACGCCGCCCCTGGCCATCCCTGTAGTTAACCCCATCCCCCACCCGTGTCGAGTTTTGCCTCCGGCAAGGCCCCACCATGGCTCGACAACAGCCCCCCACAACCACGGTTCCCAGCTGAAACCCTAAGCTAGATAATGGGGCAGCCCTCCGGCGAGCCCCTTCCTTCCCTCTAGCAAACTCCCAAAAATTGACTGACCCCAATTTGAAATCTAATCAACTGTCATTTAACCTAATGTTGAATATAAAAGGGCAAAACCATAAGCATTGCGAGTGTGCGCGTGCCACAGCAGATCTGAAGGTACAAACCTAACAAAGGCAATGTCCCAAACAATGTTTGGTTTCAACTAACAAATAAGATTCTAAGTGATGGACAAGAAATCACAGTAAAGCAGTGGCGATCTATTTTCTTGCTGAGATAAATAACTTGGGCAGATACGAAAGAGTACCGTCTCTGGTGTGGCGCTGTGTAAGCATCTGCTGAGGCGTTGAGGGTGCTGCAGTAGCGATGGCTGTTGGTGGTGTGGAAGCAGATCTAGGGGGGCGAGGGAAATATCCTGGCACGATTGACGAGACGATCGTACGAGCGGCCTCGGCAAGGAGGATGACAGCGCGGATGAAGCGAGAGGCCGGGAATCAAGGATCCTGGTCTGAAGCCACAGATGAGAGAGGTCAATCTCTTGTAATGGACGACAGCGTCGGGGTATCGGCTCCGACATGGTGGAGGAGGACAGCGGTGTATGGGGTGGCAGACGGAGGAGACTGCGGTGGAAAGGGTGTTTTGGCGCCCACGGAGCACGAATGGGGAAATGGAGGGAGAGAGGAAGGGGGGAACCATGTCTTTAGGGCGCCCTTGTCTCAAATGAGAGGAAATTTACAAACTTAGTCCTCGTTTAAAATTTCCTACATCACAACAATTATAGTCGGTTGGGGATACGATGGTAATCTCGCATACAACGAATTTTTGCCGACATAGATTTTGGCCAACGAGAGTTTGTTTTGGCGCCCACCGTGTATGAATCGGGGAGGGAGGTCAGAGGCGATTTCGACCGAGGAGAAACTATTATTTGGCGCCCACCATGTATGAATCCGGGGAGGTGAGAGGCGGAGGCGGTTATGTCACGTTTGAGTGAAATTACAAGCCTACCCCTATCGAAACCTATAGAAATCGAGCCGATAGGCTTTGCGTGTTAGGGATAGGCAGTAATTTCCATCTCATAGATTTTGGTTTCCAGGGGTTACTACGAATTTCCCCGCTTCGTTTAAATTTTTGCAGAGAAAGAGTGCACGTTTACCATGCCAACTCAATTCGAATCCAGTTTATTTTTTCGGGAAGGATCCATTTTGTATTGGAATATAAATCTATATACTTCATTTTTTATATATACTTTCAAAAGCACAACACCCTTTATACTTAAATATGGTTCACAAATGGAATGATCTCAGATTCATAAGGCTGGATCCATCTTAATTTGGATTTTCAAATATTTGAAACCACTTTATGTTGAAATCCAATGTATGCATTCCTCGCTAACTGTCTCCAATTAATGTGTGTTTGATGCATTTTTTTTACTTCTCAAACATGTATAATGTGTTTCACACACGCAACATATAATGTAATCCCGTTTAGACATTATTTACATATAAACCATGCATTTTCTCCAATTAAAGAATCTATGGATCGCTAATATTGATAAACTATATAAAATTACACGTCTCCCCAAATTCAAATGAATATGCATGTTTGATAAACCAATTTTCGTTATGTTATTAGCGATTTCATGATCTCTATTTTAAATATTTGAATCCCCTTTAATCCAGATATTCGTCTCATATAGCTATCACTCATGCTTATATATCTCTCTAGACCTATACGCCTTCATCATCTCTCAGGTATCTCTCGTGCTACTTGTATGTCGACAATGATCTTTTCCTTCGTAACACACTGACAGTACTCTCTCCCTCGACCTTCAATCTCTCTCTTTCTAAGTATATCTCGCTCCCTGATATGTGTCTCTAACTATGATTCTCCCTGTGAAATCTCTTTCTCTCACACAAACACAAACTTCATCTCCCAGAGTCTCATTTCTCTCTACTATTCCCCTGTGTGCCACTCGCACACCCCCTCTCAACAGAGATGTCTTGCGCTCCTTAGGTATGAGAAGCTGCCAATCTTGCTCTTAAATATCTCTTTCTCATACACAAACACAAACTCTGTCTCCCAGGGTCTCATATCTCTCCACATTCTCTTGTATGTCGCTCACACACACTCTCTCTCCCTAGAGATATCTTGCGTCCCCTGATATGTCTCTCTAGCTATCAGTCTGGTTGTGAAATATCTTTCTCCCTCGCAAACACAAAATTTCATCTATCGGGATATCATTTCTCTCTCATATTTTTTTTGTATGTGACTCACACCCACACACATAACTCAGCCTTCTGACCTACTCGACTCTTATCTCTAACACACACACTAGCCAACATGTTTATATTTCTATTTATCTATTTCTCCATCAACCTTCTTTCTCGCCCTCACTCGTGCTTCCTATCATGCACACTATATATGTTTCTCTCTACATGTAGTCATGCGCCCTCTTTTTATCTTTCTCTCACACACACATAACTTCACCCTCTGAACCACTCGGCGGTCATCTCTAACACACAAACTAGCCAATGTCCCTCTAGCTAGCATCTGTATCTCTCTATCTATCTGTAGTTTCTCCATCAACATTTATTTCTAGCACGCACTCTTGCTTCCTATCGCGCTCACTATATATGTCTCTCCATACATGCATCTATAGGTTGATCTCTTTTGCACAATCTTTGTGTCTCGCTCCCTCTGCTCGCCATAGATGCATGCTCTAGCCCATGCCACTATCTCTTAAAGACAAAAAGACATGCTCAATTATCAGGCCTTCTTCCCTCCACTCTCACATGCATGCATATTGTCATACCGATCCGTCTCTCCCATGTCATTGATCTTATGACTTATGTCTTCTTTCTTTTATCTCGATCATGCGCGCGCGCACACACACATCCCACGAATACATGTATACCTCTTGCACATATGTAGTGAATTACCCTTAGCCCTAACCCCACATCAAATTGTTCTCTTCTTGTGTGCACATAACTTCCGTGTGGATGGGTAAAACACACACTCACACTTAACAATCTCCTTCTAGGTACCCCCCCTCTCTCACTCTTCCCCTATATTCCTGAAACCAATAAGATCCTCCCTTGTTTAATTCCCACCTACATGCACCATCGATATATAGTAGTCTTCCTCGGTGTCTCTTGAACAAACACGTTCTCTCGATGTCGACTCCTCTCACGTGCACACACCTTCTCTTTCCTCTCCAGGGGCATCTTCTATCTCGCACCCCCTCATTGGTGGCCTCTGCCATACACATCACGTCTCTACGATGAAGCCACACACACTTAAATTACTTTTGCCACCGAAGACTCCGCTTAACACACACACAAATGCACACACGCACCCCCCCCCACACACACGCTAATTAAGACTCCATCTCACACACACATGCTCGAGGCGGAGCATTTGTTCCTACCACGCTTCATCCAACCTTACCCGTATGATAAACAAACACCTTAATTTACTTGTATACGAGATATGGTGATTATACGGTCACAGGCTGAGCGTATAGCTCCAGATTTGTTTGGTTGAAGAGTCAAACAGTCTACATGAGCCTCATCATCTCGTGTTCTTTATTTATCTATCTATGCGGGCCTACCTGTCAGTGGAGAAAGAAATAAAAACCAAAATTAAGCGTATGTGAGGAATCAAACCACGGACTCGTCGCTGCAATGCACACTCGATAGCCAAATGAAAATGAAATACTTTGCGTTAAATGCACAAATCGATTTTTTTAATATTATATGTGATGCCCACATTAGCGCACACCATCCATAGACGCAAGTAGCATGTACGTGTGCAGACACTCACGCTCACGCTGTCAAACAATGCTAATGCATGCACGTCTCCATCTCAATCAAAGTCCTGCTCATGGCGCAACGCAAATGGCGAGCCTGTCACCTGTGCGCCCTGGCGGTGCCTGACATTACTGTTTAGACGTTTGTTGGCGGCCTCCTCAAAGACCAAGCATGTATTTACCTGGCTCAACACCAACGTCATACTCGTGCTTGGGCACCGAGCTGCTTGACATTAGCCATGGCTCTGCACATGATGCAACAACGTGACTCGGCGCCTTGCTCATGTATATCATCCATCACAACGACAATCTATAAAAAAGCCTAGCTAGAGAGGGTACTATGGTACCTATATATGTATCATGAGCGACTGATCATAGTGCCACTACACACGAGTGTGTGTTTGATCGGTTCGTCCATTGTTCGTAAGTTATGCATGGTTGTGTGGTGTCTAGTTACGGTCGTCGAAGGATAGCTGGCCACACGAGCGGTTGCATGGATGCCTGGTTGTCTATAAGTGTGGCATACGCTTCAAAGGCTCGTCATCCATGAGTTCACATTTTACCACCACGCCAGTGTCTGACCACCCTAGCCTATCTAAACCCCTTCCATCACTAGCACGCGCTTCCCACCTGAAATGGTCACCATGGATCCAGAATGTCAATGTTGTATTCACGCTCGACGAGACCTCTCAATGGCACCGACATTGCAACAGCGAGACGACCGAGAGAGCGCCACCCGTGCGGCATCCCGGTGCAAGTGACTGCTCTGCGTTAACAACACCACGGCCATCCATCCGTCCACTACCGAGATTAATGACACACGGCTACCGACGAACCTACTCCGGCGCCAGCCATCCATCCGTCTGCCGCAGCTCACTGCCATTCGCCCGCTATATTAAATTCAGCCCTAGCTAACAACCATAGCCAAAGACCCATAGTCATTCTCGTCTGGTCCCTTCCTTCTCTCGGCACCACTCTAGCCATGGCCTCATGGCGCTCCAAAGCTCTCTTGAACGTACAGTCGCAGGAGCAGACAAAGCACATCGGCAGCTCCGCTCTAGGCACGCTCCAAAGCTCTCTTGGACGTAATGTCAAAGGAGCATATGAAGGACATTGCTGGCTCCCCCCCCCGGGCCGCCCTCCGCCGCCACGACCACGACACTGGCGCGCGTGTGCGGGCTCAGCCGGCAGCGAAGAAGAGTAGTACATGGTAGGTCGCCACCGCTCTGGTCCCAGGAAGGCCACTGCTCCTCAACTCAGTCAACGCCGAGCTTGGTGGGGTAAATATCGGCGGCTGATTAGCCACTTGATGGTGATGTGGAGGCGGAAATCTTCAGAACCATGTGCTCTGGAGGAGGAGGTTATCGAGGCGGAGCTGGACAAAGCCGAGGCGGATGAGGAGGAGACAAAGGCAATAGCCGGAGCGTCAGTTCTCTGGGCTCATGGCCAGACATGGTGGTCGGGCACCAGCGATCGTTTAGATTAGGTTTATAGTTGGTTTTAGTATGGTTTGTGCGAAATATGTAATGAATTTCTTCCAGTTTATAGGAAAAGGTTTTAAAATGTAATGAATTTCATCTGGTTAATTTGAAATTTGCTTTGCTTGCACGAGTTTCATTCAGTTAGTTCACATAACTGTCGAAAGGTATGCGGGCAGCATTGGATGGCATCATCTGGCATCAGTGTCCTCGGACAGATACCGGTGTAAATTTGTGGGTCAGAGTTGGAGATGCCCTAACTATCATGCTATAATCGCTAACAGTGCTCCATTATTTCGAAGTGAACAGTTATCCCTTGATCAAAATCAGATCCGCCGTATTTCGCACTCCTCCCACATAAGAGTGTAGACGCTTGCTTACATAAAAGTGGAGCAAGTGGACGGCACTATAGCATGTCATACCACTCAAACTAGCCCGCCTAATGCACGGGAAAGCCCTGCCCTCGTCATTTTGTTCTGGATTCTATCAATCGATCGCATGAACATGTTATGCTTTGCAAGTTCAAAAGGAAAATGTGGCACACTTAAAGCACGCCTGTCGCGTTCGCGTCGCACCCCCGGTTGTCCGGCTCGGATGCCGCTCACTAGACGGGACACACGTTTTCTTGCATTTTCACTGACATGTGGGACTGCAATAGAATAAACCGTCGATAGCCGAAATCTAATCGATCGGTGGGTGTCGGCTGAGAAGAGAGAGAGACGGGGAAGGGAGAAGAGATCGCCAGCCCGCTGCGCACTCACTCCAAGAAATATGGTGATAATGTGAGGTGGGGCATGCAAGAGTCTGGATAGCTTCCAAGCCCGCTTTTGACCGCCCTGGCCCACAAGAAAACCCCTCCCCTGTCCCACGCGCGCTCCCCCTCAAACGCCAATTGCCCGCTTTCATAGCAAGTACTCCCTCCGTCCGAAAATACTTGTCATCAAAAAGAATAAAATGGATCTATCTAGATGTATTTTAGTTCCAGATGCATCCCTTTTCATCCATTTTGATGACAAGTATTTTCGGATAGAGGGAGTAGTAGTACAATACTGGGCTATAAGCCCGCTTATGTGGAGGAGAGAGAGGCATTGCCAAAGTCAAGGAGTGGGCTCTGCAAGAGCCCGTCTCTACACGTGCTCCTAGGTATAAGAAAACTAATTTTTTTAAAAAAGAGGTATAAAAAAGAAGGTAAAAACATCTGAGAGGAAATAGATAGAGAGAAAGTGAGAAAAAGTTGTAACCTTATAGCCAACCTTATAGTCAACACTATGGTACATGAGGAAGGAGGGAGTTGTGCCCATGCCAAGTTCACTAGGCTGCCGTGTTTCACACTCCTCCGTCATAACTGTGCCGACAATAGCTTTCATAAAAAAGAAACAATGAATACTCGTTGCTCGTCCTCAATATCGGAAAGAATACTTCCATTTGCCGACATGTGGAACGTCGACCATCTTGGTCCACCTGCCATGCAAAAAATTATCCAGGTCCACCTCGATCGTAGCGCAGGCCCAACCTTTTCCCACTGTAAGTTGGTCGGATGAAGAAACCATCATGACATCGTTGAATTCTGTTTCTTGAAGAAACCTTACTGTACCCGCAATATTGCTACCACACGCGAAGACTGGATGGCACTGTAGCACGTCATATCACTGAAACCCACTCGGCCAAACTAGCCCGCCTAGGATTTGTACGTCTCTGCACTGCTATGACTTTGTGTTCTAAAAAAATATCCTTTGTCAATCTAACGATTAGGAGTACAAAGAGGGTCTTTCTCTCTCTCCAGACCTCTCTCCATTCCACAACCCCTCTAGCACACTACACACTCTCTGTAGCCACTCCGGAAGTATGACGTCACTACACATTCACGCTTCCAACAAAAAAATTACACATTCACGTATGTTACAAGTACGTGCCAATTTTGTTGGCTATTAATGTGGGGCCTCCTTTGGTTTAGAGGAATCTTGAAGGAATTTCATAGGATAGGATTTCTATAGGAAAAATTTCAGTAGAGCCTTCTGGTTTATAGGAATGGAATCATATTCCTATGGAGGAATTCTTCCTATCTTCCACATTTAATAGGAAAATAAACATTAGCCTATACTAAATGGAAAATATCCTATGATGTGAATCAAAGGGCATCTCCTTTCCTATTCCTACTCATAGGATTTAAGATACATGTCATCTCATTTTCTATGACTTCCCTATTGCTACGATTTTCCTACCCTATGAACCATATGAGGCCTCAATGTATACGTGAACCAACTCTTTGAGTTTGATGTATAATTGTGGACTATTGTTTGATCTATCGCTAAGCCCACAATTTGAAGAGCTTGGGCTATTGGCTGATCGACGATGGATCAGACCTATAAGCGTACCATGAGCTCATTAGCCCCAACATTTCTCTTCGGTGAGTGTTTTGCAAGTACTATAGCTCACACAGTAGCTAGCCTACTAACACCAAGAATCATCAAACAAGCCCTGTTGATATAATAAAAAGTTCAAACTTACATCTAAGCATGCCATATATTACTGATGTCTACCATGCAACCTTCTTCTTGTAGATGTTGTTGGGCCTCCAAGTGCAGATGTTTGTAGGACAGTAGCAAATTTCCCTCAAGTGGATGACCTAAGGTTTATCAATCCGTGGGAGGCGTAGGATGAAAATGGTCTCTCTCAAACATCCCTACAACCAAATAATAAAGAGTCTCTTGTGTCACCAACACACCCAATACAATGGTAAATTGTATAGGTGCACTAGTTTGGCGAAGAGATGGTGATACAAGTGCAATATGGATGGTAGATATAGGTTGTTGTAATCTGAAATTATAAAAATAGCAAGGTAGCAAGCGATAAAAGTGAGTGTAAACGGTATCGCAATGGTAGGAAACAAGGCCTAAGGTTCATACTTTCACTAGTGCAAGTTCTCTCAACAATAATAACATATCTGGATCAGATAACTATCCCTCAACAAGCAACAAAGAGTCACTCCAAAGTCACTAATAGCAGAGAACAAACGAAGAGATTATTGTAGGGTACGAAACCACCTCAAAGTTATCCTTTCTAGTTGATCTAGTCAAGAGTCCGTAGTAAATTAACATGAAGCTATTCTTTCAGTTCGATCTATCATAGAGTTCGTACTAGAATAACACCTTAAGACACAAATCAACCAAAACCCTAATGTCACCTAGATACTCCAATGTCACCTCAAGTATCCGTGGGCATGATTATATGATATGCATCACACAATCTCAGATTCATCTATTCAACCAACACAAAGAACTTCAAAGATTGCCCCAAAGTTTCTACCAGAGAGTCAAGATGAAAACATGTGCCAACCCCTATGCATAAGCTCACAAGGTCACTGAACCCGCAAGTTGATCACCAAAACATACATCTAGTAGATCACATGATATCCCATTATCACCATAGATAAGCACATGCAAGACACACATCAAGTGTTCTCAAATCCTTAAAGACTCAATCCGATAAGATAACTTCAAAGGGAAAACTCAATTCATTACAAGAAGGTAGAGGGGGAGAAACATAATAAGATCCAACTATAATAGCAAAGCTCGCGGTACATCAAGTTTGTGCCAAATCAAGAACACGAGAGAGAGATCAAACACATAGCTACTGGTACATACCCTCAGCCCCGAGGGTGAACTACTCCATCCTAGTCATGGAGAGCGATGGGATGATGAAGATGTCCACCGGTGATGATTCCTCCCTCCGGTAGGGTGCCGAAACAGGGTCCGATTGGTTTTTGGTGGCTACAAAGGCTTGCGGCAGCAAAACTCCCGATATAGGTTATGTTCTGGGGGTTTCTGTATTTATAGGAATTTTTGGCGTCGGTCTCACGTCAGGGGAGTCTCCGAGCCGTCCACAAGATAGGGGCGCGCCCAGGGGGGTGGGCGCGCCCCCCACCCTCGTGGGAAGCCCGAGACTCTTCTAGCCCAACTCTTTTACTCTGGGGGCTTTTTTTGGTCCATAAAAAATCATCAAAAATTGGCACGTCAATTGGACTCCGTTTGGTATTCCTTTTTTGTAAAACTCAAAATCAAGGAAAAAACAGAAACTTGCATTGGGCTCTAGGTTAATAGGCTAGTCCCAAAAATCATATAAAATAGCATATAAATGCATATAAAAAACCTAGATGGATAATGTAATAGCATGGAACAATAAAAAATTATAGATACGTTGGAGACATATCAAGCATCCCCAAGCTTAATCCATGCTCGTCCACGAATAGGTAAATGATAAAAATAGAATTTTTGATGTGGAATACTACGTAACATATTTATCCATGTAATTCTCTTTATTGTGGCAAGAATATTCAGATCCATAAGATTCAAAACAAAAGTTTAATATTGACATAAAAATAATAATTCTTCAAGTATACTAACAAAGTAATCATGTCTTCTGAAAATAACATGGCCAAAGAAAGTTCATCCCTACAAAATCATATAGTTTGGCTATGCTCCATCTTCGTCACACAGAATATTCAAATCATGCACAACCCCGGTTTCAGCCAAGCAATTGTTTCATACTTTAGAATTTTCAAACTTTTTCAACTTTCACGCAATACATGAGTGTGAGCCATGGACATAGCACTATAGGTGGAATGAGTGGTGGTTGTGGAGAAGACAAAAGGGAGGAATATGGTCTCACATCAATTAAGTGTATTAATGGGCTATGAAGATGCCCATCAATAGATATCAATGTGAGTGAGTAGTGATTGCCATGCAACGGATGCACTAGAGCTATAAGTGTATGAAAGCTCATCAAAAGAAACTAAGTGGGTGTGCATCCAACTTGCTTGCTCATGAAGACCTAGGGAAATTTGAGGAAGCCCATCATTGGAATATACAAGCCAAGTTCTATAATGAAAAATTCCCACTAGAATATGCAGGTGACAACATAGGAGACTCTCTATCATGAAGATCATGGTGCTACTTTGACGCACAAGTGTGGTAAAAGGATAGTAACATTCTCCCTTGTCTCTTTTTCTCTCATTTTTTTGGTGGGCTTGTTTGGCCTCTCTTTTTTGTTTGGGATTCTTTGGCCTCTTTTATTTTTCATAAAGTCCGGAGACTCATCCCAACTTGTGAGGGAATCATTGCTTCCATCATGCTTTCCTCACATGGGACAATGCTCTAATAATGAAGATTATCACACTTTTATCTACTTACAACACAAGAATCTTAGAACAAAATATGACTCTATGTGAATGCCTCCGGCGGTGTACCGGGATAATAAATGAAGAGTGACATGTATGAAAGAATTATGAATGGTGGCTTTGCCACAAATACGATGTGAACAACACGATCATGCAAAGCAATATGACAATGGTGGAGTGTGTCATAATAAACGTAACGGTGGAAAGTTGCATGGCAATATATCTCGGAATGGCTATGGAAATGCCATAACAGGTAGGTATGGTGGCTGTTTTGAGGAAGGTAAATGGTGGGTTTATGGTACCGACAAAAGTTGTGCGGTACTAGAGAGGCTAGCCATGGCGGAAGGGTGAGAGTGCGTATAATCCATGGACTCAACATTAGTCATAAAGAACTCACATACTTATTGCAAAAATCTACAAGTCATCAAAACCAAGAACTACACGCATGCTCCTAGGGGAAGGGTTGGTAGGAGTTAACCATCGCGCGATCCCGACCTCCACACATAAGGAAGACAATCAAAGAAATACTTCATGCTTCAAATTTATTACACAATAGTTACCATACATGCATGCTACGAGACTTGCAAACACCAACACAAGTATTTCTCAAATTCACAATTACTCAACTAGCATGACTCTAATATCACCATCCTCATGTCTCAAAACAATCATAAAGAATCAAACTTCTCATAGTATTCAATGCACTTTATATGAAAGTTTTTATTATATCCTTCTTGGATGCCCATCATATTAGGACAAATTTTATAACCAAAGCAAATTACCATGTTGTTTAAGACTCTCAAAATAATATAAGTGAATCATGAGAGTTCATCTATTTCTTCAAAATAAAACCACCACCGTGCTCTAAAAAGAAATAACTTAAGCACTAGCGCAAATGACAAACTACTCCGAAAGATATAAGTGAACACTACTAGGGAAAACCTTATACACATAAGATTATCAGTAGCGCGGTTTAAAAATGGGCGCTACTGCTAATTAGTAGTAGGGAGGGGTATAAAAACTGCGCTACTACTAAGTTGATAGTAGTAGCGAGGGGTATAAACCCGCGCTGCTACTAAATGGTCTCCTACAATGCCCCCGGGATAGGCCATAGTAGTAGCGAGGAGTATAAAACCGGCACTACTACTAAATCAGTAGCAGTAGCGCAGGTAAGACCCCCACGCTACTACTAAGCGTGTCCACCCCTGGCCCGATCCACACTCCCACCCCAACACCACCTCCCACCCCACCAACCGTCCCACACCACCCACCCCCCGTCTGTCTCAAAAAAATAAACCACGCAGCCCAATCCAGATCCCAAACCTCCTCTCCTCTCCCAACCCACTCGCCGCCGGCCTCCCTTCCACCTCCTCTCCTCCGTCCGTCCGCCCCCATGACCCCACCATGTGCGCCACACCGCGCGCTCGCCGCACCGGAGGGCCGTCCCCGGCAGAGGCGGCGCGACGGCCGCCGCCGACCTCACGCGAAGCAAGCAGGAAGGGGCCGTTGGTGGCGATCGTCCGGTGGTGGGCGGCTCCGGGCGGTTTGCGCGGTCGTAGGGGAGCATAGTCCCGTCGGCGATGTTTGACAACAGGACGAACGATGTGGATTGCTCCATGGCGGCCCATGGCGACCTATGGCGCGCCGAGGCGTCGCACTCCAGCAGCGGCAGCGGCAGCAGAGGCAGCGGCGCGGCGCCACTGTTCCTGGTGCAGCTCGGGCCCGTGCTCTTCCTCCGCAACACGACGCTGTTCTTCCCCATGAACCTCTCCAAGCGCCACCTCATCTGGCACAGCTTTGAGTGCAATGTAAACAACTGACGAACACACTGAATCTAATATCTTATCTGCACAAAGAAGAAGCTAAGAGTAAGATATGATATGTGAGCGGAACGGAGTGCACTCGGTGTGCCCGATGTACTGGACAGCTCGCCGGAGATGCTTCTTCATGTCGATGATCTGCCTCAACCCCTTTGCCTGCGTGAGTGTTCAATCGGCCTTCTGAATTCTCTATCCTGAATCCTGAATTCGTGATGATGAACAGTTAATTTAGACACTATCTTTGCCTGAACTTTCTGTTTGAAAACAATTGAGAAGTCATTCATGGACATGCAGTTCCCCAACGAACAGCTCAGATACGTGGCCGGCGACGTGTTCATGGCGAGGGGTTTCCTCCCTCTCGGCGGCGACGGCATCGTCTAGGCCCACGGAAAGTTCCCCGGGGAGAAGCGACTCAGGTTCTCCTACAAGGTCAGCACCCCACCTACCTGATCCCTCAAAACGTATCATCTGCACTTTCTGCACATATCACAAGTTCACAACAGAAACCCGATTGAGAGATGATTTGAGCCGTTGCTCTGCAGAACGGGAGCCGGTGCAGCGTGATTTTGTAACTTTGTATGCATGACAGATTCTATCTTCGGTAGTGTTATCTATCTAGTCTGATTTATACACTGCATTCCTAAGCTGAAATATATCACCAGTTCATCTGCACTTTGTATGCATGACAGATTCTATCTTCGGTAGTGTTATCTATCTAGTCTGATTTGTACACTGCATTCCTAAGCTGAAATATATTTTGTAACTTAAATATATAGTCCGAGTTTCATTGAGTTATTTGTCACTTTTTAATTGAATATCTTTTTGTAACTGAAATATCTATGTACTTACAATGCATATATAATAGGGCCCTTCCCGGCGAGACCTAAGTTTAACCCAATATCTTTTTTGTCGATCGTCGAAGGTTTTTATGCCCCATGTATTTAACTGAATATCTTTTCTGTCCTGATGCCTCATGTATTTATAGTAGTACTGTTCTAATTTAGTGTTTCTTGAACATGCTCAGGGCTCAGGGCAATGGATAAAATCTAGATGCTAAGTTGACTTTTTTCCTGCGGATTTGGTTATCGTGAAGAGATGCACAAAGGGTTGATTGCTACAGATACTGAAAACTATGAAACTAGTGACGGTGACGACCATGATCGTAATCACAAGCACCGAAGACCACTGCCTTGTTCCTGCACTTAACATTTTCAATCGCTGCATTGGAATAGTATGATCTATTACTCCACATTTTCTGTACCATGAGGACAACTGTCACATTGTGCCAATATATATGTAGCCTTGAAAGGTGTCCTCTAAGTGTTGTTACTATTGATGATTTGAGTTGCAATTAACGTTCTTCACAATACGCCCCAAAATCCTATCTGAATGTTGGATTTGAGTTGCTTGCCTAGACTATTTTCTGTGCTGCAGCATTTTATGCATCATTTTTTGTTTTTATTTTTTAATCCCTAATTAGTTACTAGTAGCGTGGGAATAAATGGTATGCTACTATTATTAGAATGCTAGTAGCGCCTGGTATTCTAGACACGCTACTACTATTTCGTTAGTAGTAGCGCTGGTTTCCAATAGTAGTAGCGCGGGCAGAACCCGCACTTCTACTAAGTTATAGTAGTAGCGTAGGTGGAACCCACGCTACTACTAACTTTTAGCTATAGCACGATAGTAGTAGCGCGATGACCCGCGCTACTACTAACCAAAAAACCCACGCTGCTAGTAGCCTTTTTCCTAGTAGTGGAAGATCAATGAGTACTCGAATAATTATGCAACTATGTGAAGACTCTATAACATTTAATAATTTCAGATCTTGGGATATTATTGAAACAACAAGCAAAACAAAATAAAACAAAATGACCCTCCAAGCAAAACACATATCATGTGGTGAACAAAAATATAGCTCCAAGTAAAGTTACCGATGAATGAAGACGAAAGAGGGGATGCCATCCGGGGCATCCCCAAGCTTAGGCTCTTGGTTGTCCTTGAATATTACCTTGGGGTGCCTTGGGAATCCCCAAGCTTAGGCTCTTGCCACACCTTATTCCATAGTCCATCGAATATTTACCCAAAACTTGAAAACTTCACAACACAAAACTCAACAGAAAACTCGTAAGCTCCGTTAGTATAAGAAAATAAATCACCACTTTTGGTACTGTTGTGAACTCATTCTAAATTCATATTGGTGTAATATCTACTGTATTCCAACTTCTCTATGGTTCATACCCTCCGATATTACCCATAGATTCATCAAAATAAGCAAACAACACATAGAAAACAGAATCTGTCAGAATCAGAACAGTCTGTAGTAATCTGTAACTCTCGAATACTTATGTAACTCCAACAATCCTACCAAATTAGGAAAACCTGAAAAAGTTTTGTACCAATCCACATAAAAAAGAACCAGATCAAAAGAACGTTTCTGTGAATTATCAAAACTAATTTACTGGGCGCAAAAGTTTCTGATTTTCAGCAGGATCAACACAACTATCACCGTAAGCTATCCTAAAGGTATTACTTGGCACTTTATTGAAACAAAAGCTATAAAACATGATTACTACAGTAGCATAATCATGTGGACAAACAAAAATAGTAAGGGTAAATATTGGGTTGTCTCCCAACAAGCGCTTTTCTTTAATGCCTTTCTAGCTAGGCATGATGATGACAATGATGCTCACATAAAAGATAAGAATTGAAACATAATGGGAGCATCATGAAGCATACGACTAGCACATTTAAGTCTAAACCACTTCCTATGCATAGTGATTTTGTGAGCAAACAACTTATGGGAACAAGAATCAACTAGCATAGGAAGGTAAAACAAGCATAGCATCAAGATTTTCAACACACAGAGGAAACTTGATATTATTGCAATTCCTACAAGCATATGTTCCTCCCTCATAATAATTTTCAGTAGCATCATGAATGAATTCAATAATATAACCATCACATAAAGAATTATTTTCATGATGCACAAGCATATAAATTTTACTACTCTCCACATAAGCAAACTTCTTTTCATGAAAAGTAGTGGGAGAAAACTCAACAAAATAACTATCATGTGAAGCATAACACAATTGATTAAAATCACGATGACAAGTTTCATGGTTATGTCTATTCTTTATGTCATACGTATCATCACAATAATCTTCATAAATAGGAGGCATGCTTTCATCATAATAAATTTGCTCATCAAAACTTGGGGGACAAAAAATATCATATTCATCAAACATAGCCTCCCCAAGCTTGTGGCTTTGAATATCATTAGCATCATGGGTATTCAAAGAATTCATACTAACAACATTACAATCATGCTCATCATTCACATATTTTATGCCAAGCATTCTATGTAATTCTTCTTCTAGTACTTGAGCACAATTTTCGGAATCCTTATTTTCATGGAAGACATTAAAAAGATGAAGCATATGGGGCACCCTCAATTCCATTTTTTTGTAATTTTCTTTTATAGACTAAACTAGTGATAAAACAAGAAACAAAAAGATTCGATTGCAAGATCTAAAGATATACCTTCAAGCACTCACCTCCCCGGCAACGGCACTAGAAATTGCTTGATGTCTACTATGCAACCTTCTTCTGGTAGACGTTGTTGGGCCTCCAAGTGCAGTGGTTTGTAGGACAGTAGCAAATTTCCCTCAAGTGGATGACCTATGGTTTATCAATCCGTGGGAGGCGTAGGATGAAGATGGTCTTTCTCAAACAACCCTGCAACCAAATAACAAAGAGTCTCTTGTGTCCCCAGCACACCCAATACAATGGTAAATTGTATAGGTCCACTACTTCGGTGAAGAGATGGTGATACAAGTGCAATATGGATGGTAGATATAGGTTTTTTAATCTGAAATTATAAAAACAGAAAGGTAGCAAGCGATAAAAGTGAGCGTAAACGGTATTGCAATGGTAGGAAACAAGACCTAAGGTTCATACTTTCACTAGTGCAGGTTCTCTCAACAATAATAGCATAACTGGATCATATAACTATCCCTCAACATGCAACAAAGAGTCACTCCAAAGTCACTAATAGTGGAGAACAAATGAAGAGATTATTGTAGGGTACGAAACCACCTCAAAGTTATCCTTTCTGATCGATGTATTCAAGAGTCCGTAGTGAAATAACACAAAGCTATTCTTTCCGTTCAATCTATCATAGAGTTCGTACTAGAATAACACCTTAAGACACAAATCAACCAAAACCCTAATGCCACCTAGATACTCCAATGTCACCTCAAGTATCCGTGGGCATGATTATATGATATGCATCACACAATCTCAGATTCATCTATTCAACCAACATAAAGAACTTCAAAGAGTGCCCCAAAGTTTCTACCAGAGAGTCAAGCCGAAAACATGTGCCAACCCCTATGCATAAGTTCACAAGGTCACTGTCGGTGTCAAAACCGGCGGATCTCGGGCAGGGGGTCCCGAACTGTGCGTCTAGGCGGATGGTAACAGGAGACAGGGGACACGATGTTTTTACCAAGGTTTGGGCCCTCTCGATGGAGGTAAAACCCTACTCCTGCTTGATTAATATTGATGATATGGGTAGTACAAGAGTGGATATACCAAGAGATCAGAGAGGCTAAACCCTAGAAGCTAGCCTATGGTATGATTGTTGTTCGTCCTACGGACTAAAACCCTCCAATTTATATAGAAATCGGAGAGGGCTAGGGTTACACAGAGTCGGTTACAATGGGAGGAGATCTACATATCCGTATCACCAAGCTTGCCTTCCACGCCAAGGAAAGTCCCATCCAGACATGGGACGAAGTCTTCAATCATTTATCTTCATAGTCCGGGAGTCCGGCCAAAGGTCATAGTCCGGTCATCCGGACACCCCCTAATCCAGGACTCCCTCAGTAGCCCCTGAACCAGGCTTCAATGATGAGGAGTCCGGCGTGAAAATTTTCTTCGGCATTGCAAGGCGGGTTCCTCCTCCGAATACTTCATAGAAGATGTTGAACACAAGGATAGTGTCCGGCTCTGCAAAATAAGTTCCACATACCACCGTAGAGAGAATAATATTTGTACAATCTAATCTGCTGACGTATTCCGCAGCGTGACATCATGCCACGGCCAAGCCTTTATTCTAATCGTTTTATGTCCCACCTCAGCGCGTTTAGCGAGGCGGTTTCCTTGGCACGTCTTATCAAAGAAGAGATCGTGTCCCCTTATTCCGGGATTCTCATCAATACGGGCGTGGGTAACCCAACTGCGCCATTAATCACAGAGCTTGGGAGATAAGCGAGTTTTACTAGGCTGGTGGGGGTACATAGTTTCGTCCGCCCATATAAGGGGATAAGGATCCACTCTTTCCATTTACGCATTCTTCCTCCTTTGCTTATCCATCTCCATGCACTCGAGGTCCAGCGCCCAAGTCCGCACTTCGCACCTCAACCTTCTCCAGCCATGTCCAGAGCGGGAGGCAGGTGGATGGCCTCCTCCGTCACCGAGAGGCACATCAAAAAGTTGAGGAAGGTCGGATACTTGTCAAATGACATCGCGCACCGGCTCCCAGATGAGGGGCAGCTCATCCCCACCCCCAGGCCCCATGAGAGGGTGGTGTTCCTCCCCCATTTCCTCTGCGGACTAGGCTTCCCACTCCACCCATTTCTCCAGGGGCTCATGTTCTACTATGGCCTGGATTTCCACGATTTGGCCCCAAACTTCATCCTCAACATCTCGGCGTTTATCGTCATGTCGAGGTCTTCCTCCGCATCAAGCCCCACTTCGGCTTATGGCTGAAGATCTTCAATGTCAAGCCGAAGGTAGTGGGCGGCCAGCAGGCGGAGTGCAGAGGCGCCATGGCGGGCAAGATGGCCGACGTCACATGGCTCGAGGATTCCTTTGTGGAAACCATCAAAGGGTGGCAATCGGGGTGGTTCTACATCACCGAGCCGCGCGACCCTGAATGGGCAGCGGGCCCCGAATTCCGATTTGGCATCCCCATGCGGCTCACCTCATGGAAAGAGATGGGCCTATCGTGGGGTAATTCGGCAGAGCTGGCCGGATTCCAAACCTGCGTCAAAGACCTGATTGAAAGGAAGGTTAAACTTGTCACCGTAGTCCAGGTCATGCTCTTCCGCCGGATCCTCCCGTGTCAACGACGGGCTTTTAATTTGTGGGAATTCGACCCGGCCCAGCACCAAACTTTGTCCAGGCTCTTCGACAGAATGCACGAAGATGCCTGGAAGGTGCTTTTCAAGAGCTCCGAGGTTCACCCTCCCATTACCGAGGATGGCGGGTTCTGCGCGAAGTGCCAAGCCAGCGCGGTAAGCTTAGTTTACCCATTACAGGGTACTTGTTTTTCATAGTTTGACTCTATGCGGGATCTAAGCTCCCATTCCTTTAACAGGACTGGCAGAAGAAGTCCGGACAGATTGACTGTCCGGTTCCTTTGCCCGAAGGCCCAGTAGATGCCCGCTTGGCGAAGCTGCTGGTCTCGGCACCTCACGTGGTGTCGGAGAAGAAGGCAAAGGCCACGAGAACTCAAAGGAGCTCCCGGCGCCTGGTGGTGTCAGACTCATCGCCCGACGACCCCGAAGCGCCCTCCTCCTCCGAAAATGAGGAGGAGGAAGAAGAAGCCTCTCCCCCTCCAACGGGGGGGGGGGGGGGAAGAAAAGGAAGGCCGCCCCAACTGGGGACGCTGGAGGGTCCAAGAAGAGGAAGACCCTTCTTCCGGACTACGCCATCGACGCCAAAGACGGCGGAGAGGAATGGCCTTCCAGGGCCAAGCCTCTGGCAACATCGTAAGTATCCGGATACCGGAATAACTCATGGCGTTCCTTTAGTGCACAGTATCTTCTAACGTCGAACATAATCATGCAGTCCGCCCAAGGCCCAACTGGACGCTTTGTCGAGCGGATCCCTGGATTCGTCGGATGTGGATAGTCTTTCACTTCCGACTACTACCTCCCCTCGCCCCACGGATGATGCCGAGGTGGAGTCCCAGAAGGGGCCTGGCCAGGAGGAGGTAGCCCCGGAGGCGCCGCAAGGCGACCTTCCGGACTCCAGGCGCAAAGGGGATAAAGCCCCAGAGGGATCTAAGTCCGGCCCTGGGCCAGACGCCGCACCGGAACCTTCAGTGGTTCCGGAGTCCGACAGGCGGCCCCTTCGTAAGAAGGGCAAGCCTATGACACCGGTGACCTCTGTCCAACCGGAGGCACCGGATAATTTGCTGGAGGTTCTTAACGGCGCCTCCATCGATGAGGAGCACCGCACTATTATGAGTGCGGTGATCTAGAAGGTTCAGTCCGCCAAGAGCGGGCTGACAAAAGCCTGTGCCAGCCTTCTAACAGGCTTTGAGGTATGTATTTAAGACATGTGAAAATATTACCGCATAGACAGTAGCCCCTGATGCTCAGTTCGGTGTTCAGAAAGAAAAGCCGGACTGAGGATCTGAAAAGATATACGCAGGAATCTAACATAAATATGTCAATATGGGAATGCAGGCTGTACTGCTGACCTATGCCGCACTGACTGCAGAGGTCGATGCATTGAAGCAGAGCCTCGAGCGGTCCGAGAACGAGCTCGGCCTTGCCAAGAAGCAGCTCGAGGACAAGGAAGGTAAGTAGTACCTTATTTAAGTATATAAAAATACTTGGTTGCAAATAATGACAGGACCAACGTGAATGTTACAGGGGCCACAACCGAGGTGGCGACCCTGAAGGAAGCGTTGTCCAAGGCCGACGACAATGCGGCCACGGAGCCCACCGAGCGAGAAAAGCAGGAGGCGCGGGCGGAGGAAGTGCGGCAAGAGCTCCATGCTCTTGTGAAGAAACACGAGAGATTGGAGCTTGACTCAAAGACTCGAGAGTCCGAGCTTGCCTCGGCCCTTGAGAGCGCCAAATCCGCCAAGGCCGAAGCCCAAAAAGCCCTCCAGGAAATTGAGGCGATGAAGAAGATAACGGCGGGTAAGGCATTCTTTATGCAAAGCAAGCACGTGAAAGTGAATTACTTGTTACTTACCCGAGTCCGGAGCTCTCCAGGAGCATTCGCAGGTCTGCCCCATAGTGTGTCCGCCGCCGCCGCATTCTACCGAGCCGAAGAAGGGAGCTCGACAGAGAAAGTGTTCTGGTCCTAGTATGCTGAGGCCGGACACCGGGTGCCCTTGAGCGGCCAGCTGAAGCAGCTGGTCGAGCTCCATAAGGTAGCCGAACAGGCTGAAAGTGCTAGTTATCGACTAGAGGGGGGGGTGAATAGGCGATTTTTATCAAAGTCTTCAAAACGTGGAAGTTTTGAAGACAAACAATAGAAATGACCTAATTGATATGCAGCGGAAGATAAACTACAACAAGCTAGCCATAGTCAAGTATGCAATAGTGTTAACGTACGAAGACTAATAGCAGCTAGGTAGTAAGTATCAGGATGGAAGATAGTATGAAGCCAATCAACAATAGTAGTCAAGTAATGAAGTCAAACAGATAAGACAGATAAGCAATGACTTCATGAAGACAAACTCAAAGTAAAGGAGGGAAGGGATAGAACCAGTCACTTGTTGAAGACACAGGATTTGTTGGACCAGTTCCAGTTGCTGTGACAACTGTACGTCTGGTTGGGGAGGCTGAGATTCAACTCAGAAGACCGCGTCTTCACCTTATTCCCCTTGAGCTAAGGACACACAGTCCTCGCCCAATCACTCTGGTAAGTCTTCAAGGTAGACTTCCGAACCTTCGCAGACTTCGCTCACCGGCAATCCACAATGACTCTTGGATGCTCAGAATGCGACGCCTAACCGGGTGGAGGATACACCATCCTCAAGTGTAATAAGTCTTTAGGTCACACAGACAGAAAGACTTTAGTGATGCCTAACACTCTTTGGCTCTGGGTGTTTGGGCTTTGTCCTCGCAAGGATTTCTCTCTCAAAGGCTTTGAGGTGGGTTGCTCTCAAAACGACAAAAGTCGTAAACTAACTCTGAGCAGCCACCAATTTATGGTGTACGGGGTGGGCTATTTATAGCCACAAGGCAACCCGACCTAATATGTCCGAAATGACCCTGGGTCACTAAGGAACTGACACGTGTTCCAACGGTCAGATTTCAAACACACACGGCAACTTTACTTGGGCTACAAGCAAAGCTGACTCATCCAGCTCTGGATAAGATTTGCTCTCATTGTCTTCGCTCAAAGACATAGGATTTGGGTTGAGCATCACTTCAGTCACTCTGACTTTGTTCACTCGGACCCCACTTAACAGTACGGTGGTTCCTATGACTCAACAAAGAAGAAAAGGAAACAACAAAACAACTCAGTCTTCGCGCTCCATAGTCTTCACTCAATGTCTTCTCATGTCATAGACTTCAGTGTGAATATCTTCACACACCACCATTGTCTTCAATGTCTTCATACATTTTTAGGGGTCATCTCCGGTAGGTAAACTGAATCAATGAGGGACACTTCCTGCGTTATCATGCAATTCTCACAAACGCATTAGTCTGTCAACCAACTTTGTCGTCAATACTCCAAAACCAACTAGTGGTGGCACTAGATGCACTTACAATCTCCCCCTTTTTGGTGATTGATGACAAACTGGTTGAAGTTTTCAACAGAAAAGAAGTATGTGAAATTGTAAAGGATAGTGTATTGTCTTCATAAGTGGCAAGGGCTCCCCCTGAAGATGTGCATATAAATAATTTGCTTTTGGAATGCAAATGCACATGGAAGGTTGTACTTGTGGGAGATCCACTTCAACTTATGAAGATAATTCATCATGCACGAAATGATATAACTAAGAGAATGACATGCATAATGAAAAATGGACGTCTGCAGAATGATCTAAGTGCGGAAGTTATCATCGCACGTGGAAACGCAAATAAGTAGCAGACTTTAAGTGTTACAACTCAAAGAACGAAGTGTATCAAAAGCAAGAGTTGTAAGCACTAGGGAAAAATATAAAGCTACCGCCCTTATGAACCCGCTTGAAGACTATCAAACTCATACGCTTCTCCCCCTTTTGTCAGTAATGACCAAAAAGGTTTGAAGACATAGCGCATCTACTCGTCCTCATGAGGAGTAGTTGAAGCAGCAGGGTTGTCGTTGTCGTTTGGCGGTGCAGACGAACTCGGTGCAGTGTTGATGCGTGTAGAAGTAGGGGGTGGTGAAGTAGCATCGTCTTCATCATCGATCACATTGGCATTGACTGTTGCCGCGGAGGAAGAATAGTCAGAGGCTTCAAGAGATGGAGTTCTTCGTAGGACAGCATTCTGTGGAGGAATGGAGTCAAACTTGAATCTTTCAGTGAAGCCATCGTCTTCAAGATCAGCTTCAGCACTGAGCAGGGTCAAACTCTTCCATGATCGCCGACAAGTTTCGTGAGTGACAAATGCATTCTTGGTGGCAAGGTTTCGAATGCGATTTACATCCACCAAGAGGCTTTGCATCTGACGCTTGAGCCAAAAATGATGCTTATGTTGCTTCTGATGCAGGGCCACAAGAAGTTCTTCGGTCATTCAGGACCCGAGAGCGCTTACGAGGCCTTTCAGCAATGGTGCTCGCAGTGTCTTCAGTTGGTGCACGATGAGGCAGACGAATATTTCCAGCCATCGGATAGACACGCGTGACAGCTTGGACTCCTTCCATAGGCTGAGTGAAGCTTTGTTGTTCAGCATTTTGAAGACAAAGAGGCTTCTTGGCAGGTTCAGGGTATATGGCTTCAACTGACATATCAACCTCTGGTAGAAAGATCACATGATTGAGAGCAGAGGGTTGATAGTTGATAGCAGAATATTGCTTAATGAGGTGCATGATCCAGATGCAGCCAGTTGCCTGATGAAGAAATCTTGCGCATTGAAGCTGATGCCATTGAGGATGTAAAAGACCAATGTCTTCATGGCTCCTTCAAGTTTTGCAGCTGATGAATGTCCTTTGATAGGCCATAGAGTCCGCCTGATGATATGATATATAGTGCACGGCAGATACTCAAGGTCATCAACAAAGAACTCCTTTCGATATTCAACATCACGTGGCAAAGGCTTCA
Organism: Triticum dicoccoides; assembly: GCF_002162155.2. Classification (NCBI taxonomy): domain Eukaryota; kingdom Viridiplantae; phylum Streptophyta; class Magnoliopsida; order Poales; family Poaceae; genus Triticum; species Triticum dicoccoides. Next base: position 644,537,323 of record NC_041385.1, on the reverse strand, counting down.
TCATGCTCAACATCTGGCTCATATTGGGTTCAGGCTTATGGAAGATGCTCTCAAGTGCATTGCGGTGGTTTTGACAACCAGGTTCATATAGCTCTCCGGGAGTGGATAGGCCTGTAAGCTCAATGATGTCAAGAGCTTTGGCTTCATGATGAACATTTCCTGTCATCCACTCGAGAACCCATGTCTTCGTATCTCTGTTATAACCGCGAATGTGGAGGGTAGCATAGAATTGAAGCAATAGCTCTTCATTCCAATGTTCTTTGTCTGTCACAAAGCTGAGCAGACCAGCATCACGGAAGCAGTCAAGTGCTTCTTCTAAGCATGGGAGTCCAGCAATGGCTTCAGTGTCGAGGCGCATATGAGGGAAAATTCTCCCTTGATCATACAGAACACAAGAGTAATAGCTTCGCTACTGATGGCTCCAGAAACAATCTGATGATATTCTTGGCTTTGTGTAGGGGTTCTTTGAACTGTCAAAGAATGTGTTGTGGCTTTTGAAGCCATTTGCATTGAAGGACCCGACAGATGTGGCAGTACTTGGAAACCTTGGCAGTCTTGGCTTTGGCTTCTGGACCGGAGGCCTATGCTCGATGTGATAATCAAACTGAGGACCAGAGACAGTAGGCGGAGGTACCAGAACGGGCCATCTTACTATGATTAGCGCGCCATGGTTGTATGCTTGCTCAATTGTATAGGGCCTTGGTGGCGGAACAGGAGCAGTGGCAGCAACAGTGGCTTCGGGCTGCACAACAGAAGCTTCAGGAGCATTTTCAGCATTGACTTCTGGTATGGGGCTTGGGACAGGCTCCACATTAGCTTCAGCCATGACTATGTCATTGGCTTCATTGGTGTTGGTGGTGGCAGCCTCAAGGTTTTCAACCTCCACTTGCTGATCTGGAGGGTCAGGCACAGACACGTTCACATCATGAACAACTTCTTCAGGAATGGGGGAGTAGGGACACGTTCTTCTTGATGTTCGTCATCGACTGATGCAGCCGGATTGTCTTCAGCAGCTGGTGCTTCAGACTCGGAGACATTCACAGCAGGAGTGGCTTTTGAAAACACTTGACGTGCAACAGGTTGATGGTGCACTTCTCCTTCTGGAACGCTCGGAAGAGGGGCCTGAGGCCTTGGTCCTTTGCGAATCCTTTGTAGTACAGGTGACGCCTTTGGAGATGGAGTGGGCGGGTCCTCATCCTCTTCAACTTGCACGGATGGTGTGGCTTGTTGTTGTTGGGGAGTACTGGGGGAGTCTTGTTGTTGCGGTCGATCAGCCCATGAAGCATCCTGAGCAATTGGCGTCAGAGGACGACCAATGCTGATGATTTCGCTGTTCGTACGAACAGGCGATGACACCACATTGTATTCAATTTGTGGAAGAACTTCATCATCTTCAACATTGTCATGATGACCAATGTCTTCAGCAGTGATGGGATCAACTCCTGGAATCTCTTCAGCTTCAGGAGCCTCTATGGAAGCAGGCTCATGAATAGTCATTCGAAGTTCTTGGGTTGCAGATGCAGGACGAACCACTGAGATGGGTTCAACAACAAGGGGCTCTATGGGAGCAGCCCGATTCTTCTTGGTCTTGCCCTTCTTCTTGGAGGGAGCAGCATCAAAGGCTTCTGAGGTTTTCCATTTTCTGGCTACAGCCTCAGCAGCCCTCGTTTTCTTCTGTTCTGAAGCGGTTGACGTGACTTTTGGCTTCGAGCCAGTCATGCTGCTTGGGAAGACAATATGAGGTTCATCTTGCCTTGAAGGTGCAGGTTGGACAGTCAATTTCTTCTTCTTTGCAGCCATCCTGGGGTCGATGCCAGGACGACCAAGAGCCTTGCGCTTTTCAGCCTCATTGTAGGCAAGCACACACTTGTCAGCCAGATTTTTCATGCGCTCTCTGGAGCCTCGAGCTTCTTCACACTTCTTGTGAAAGGCTTCTTTGAGCTCGTGCAGCATGATCTTGAAGTTCTTGACATCTTGCACGTTGAGTGTGGCCATATGCTTCTTGAACTGAGCCTTTTCATAGTCAATCTTGTGCTTCAGTTCGACGATGCGCTGAGCAATAGCTAGCTCAGACGCAATGGCACCATTGAAGGTGACGCTGAGGCCAATTGGAAGTTGTAGATCATCAAAGCTGAGATTTGGTGTGTCAAACCATTCATCAATGAAGTTATGGATGATTGCCACGTCAAAGAGAGGCAAGTTGTTGAAGATCTCTGCTTCTTCTTTGCTCTTGATCAGTTGCTCGAGAGCATCATCTGCAAGATCGTCATCGCTGGACAGATCAATGTGCTCATCATGCAGAATGGCAGCAGGAGTCAAAGCCTGATCAGTACTCTTGACGATTTTCTTTTTCTTCTCCGTCTTCTTGGAGATGCATGAAAGATCTTCAGACTGCACACTGTCTTCAGGAGGTGCAGTGGCCAGAGGCTTCACACGAGAAGCTTTTTGAGGTGCAGCTAATGTTGAAGCCTTAATTTTCTTTGGCTTCTGCGGCCTTGGAGGAGGAGCTGCGGCTTCATCAGAATCAGCATCAGAATGATCGACTTTGGCACCTTGTACCAAGACGTATGAGATGAGGCCATCAAGGTTTGCAAAGTGGCCAATTCTATTTTCTTCAGCTTCACGTGTGTCATCAACACGGGGAGCAGAGGGACTAGGATTGAAGTCTAATCCCCATGACTTCTTGCTTTCCTTTGCTGAAGCCTTAGCATACTGGAAGTTGCGCTTGAAGAGATTGTCGTCACGACACCAGAGCAATGATGATGGGTCGGCATCTTCAGGCTGTGGTCCACGGACCATGCAAGGATAGAATTCTTGCGCAATGGATTCAGCTTTGTTCTAGGGGGGAAGGCCTCGATAGAGAATATCACCCCAAGGACTCTTGATAGCATTCTTCTCAGTGTACTCCTGGGTCACGAATTTGTACTTGAACCATTGTTCAGCCCAAAAGCGTCGAATCCATTGGATTCGAGTCTTGCGTTGATTATAATCCTCTTCAGGATCTGTTTTGTAGATTTCTGCGAGATCATCTGGCAGATCCTTTGAAGTTCCCCCACGATGCTGTCTGCCACCCTTCCTTACTGATTTCTCTACAGCCATGAACTTCAAACTGAATGGTTTCAATAGGTTCAAGGGCTTCAAGGGCTTTCGCTTGCTGGTCAGACAAGAACTGGCTTCAGGAGATTCAATGTGTTGCTGTAAGAATTTTGCAAACGAATGCAGACTATGAGAACATAGGGATTCTCCAACGGACATGTACCTGTGACAGCATTAGAGATGGGAGGGAAGGGGAAGAGGTCATATGCATTCTCAGAAGATTTTGAAGATAAATCAGTTTGAAGACATTGACCTCATGTTGCGAGGACATTCACTTATATGTTGAGCGTCGGTTCCGAATTTGTACGAATCCGTGAATAAGTACAAGTGAGGAATCTAACTAGATGTGAAGCTTAATTGAATATACTAGGCAGTATGAGATGCAGACAGAATAGATCTAACTTTGTATAGACAGAAACCAATTTTGGTAAATTGGATGAATCATTGAGGATCAAAAAGGTGGTAAAAATAGAGTTATATTTACCACACGAAGAACTGCTAGATGGGATGAATAGGAGACCGAGCAGTTCAATCCACCATGCCCTAACTTGGTGACGGAGGACACCTACGGCGGTGGCGGAGAGGACGATGCTCGCGGCCGGCGTGAGGGCGGCGTCGGAGAAGTCTCGGCAGCTAAGCGCTTCATCGCCGGCGTCGTCGAGAGCTAGCGGTGGCTCTTGGGTTTTGACGAGGTGGAGAGGTGGAAGAAGGTTTTCTTGACCGCAGGGGGGACGTATTTATAAGTAGGTGTGTGGCACAGTGCAATTATGCAGGTGCCCCTGTCTGTTCACATCCGTGGGACACGTGGCAAGCATGCAACATACTCAGAGTTGTCCCACGTTCCCACGCCCGCCAAGTTTGTCGGATGGTTGTTCCGGCTTCTCCGGATATCGATAATAAATATGAGTCATTTAAAGAGGACTTGATGTTTGTCTCTGTGTCTTCTGCTGACAAGGATGCAGAGAAGACATTCGACAGTTTCAACAGAATGCATATGATTTGGACAGATAGAGTTTGAGACAGTAAGCATATTGAGTTTAGGGTCCGATCACATTCACTTAGTTCAAAAGATTCAACAATGAAGACATAGCTATAAGTGAATGCTGTAGAGGACAGAATATTGGTATATATATATATATATATATATATATATATATATATATATATATATATATATATATGAGAAAGCAATCAACTCAACATAGTGAAGTAAATCATGAAGATAAGTTGAGAGTTGAAGACAAATCAATATGCGAAGATATTCAACAATAACGCCATGAGTGAAACACTTCAAACCAAGAAATTTGGTGGTGGCGTTACCCACCGTATAGGAAGTATTAGACCCAGACACGGCGCACAATTATCATGGCGCTCCGAAGTCAAATTCCACGTTAATGTATTCACACTCAGAATGTAAGTCTCCATTGATTGAAGATATACTTTACTTCGTGTGTTGCACATCTAAGTCATCAACATGCATAAGTGTTAGGATGTGTGCCTGATCACAGGACATTTGAGGATTCCAAGATATTTAGCTCACACCGTAACTTGCAAAACCTTTTCTCGTCGAAGGGCTTTGTGAAGATATCTGCCAGTTGCTCTTCATTGTTGACGTGAATGATGTCAATATCTTTCTTCATAACATGATCTCGGAGAAAATGATGACGAATTTCATGTGCTTTGTCTTCGAGTGCTGAACTGGATTGTTGGCAATCTTGATGGCGCTTTCGTTGTCGCAGAAGAGAGGGACTTGTTTTAGATTGACGCCATAGTCCTTGAGAGTTTGCTTCATCCATAGAAGCTGAGCACAACAAGATCTAGTAGCAATGTATTCAGATTCAACAGTCGAGAGTGATACAAAGTTTTGCTTCTTTGAAGACTAACAGACAAGTGATCGTCCCAAAAAGTGACATGTTCCAGATGTAGACTTGCGATCCACCTTGTCACCAGCATAATCAGCATCCGAGAATCCAACCAGATCAAACCTTGAGCCCTTTGGATACCATAATCCGAGTGTTGGGGTGTAAGCCAAATATCTAAGAATTCGCTTCGCAGCTAAGTGATGCGATTCCTTTGGTGCCGCTTGGAATTGAGCACACATGCAAACACTAAGCATAATATCTGGCCTAGATGCACATAGGTAAAGTAAAGAACCAATCATGGAGCGGTATACCTGTTGATCGAACTCTTTACCATTGTCGTCGAGACCAAGATGATGTTTGGCTGGCATTGGCGTCGTGTAACCTTTGCAATCTTGCATGCCGATCTTCTTCAGACATTCTTTGAGATATTTTTCTTGAGAAATGAAGATGCCATTTCTTTGGTGACGAATTTGAAGACCAAGGAAGAACTTCAGCTCACCCATCATGGACATCTGATATTGCTCTTGCATCATGTATCCAAACTCATCACTATACTTCTGGTTGGTGCAGCCGAAGATTATGTCATCCACATATATTTGGCACACAAACAGTTCACCATCATATGTCTTCGTGAAGAGTGTGGGATCTAGGGATCCTGGTTTGAAGCCTTTGCTCTTCAGGAAGTCTTTGATTGTATCATACCAAGCGCGAGGAGCTTGTTTGAGGCCATACAGTGCTTTGTTTAGTTTGTACACCATATCAGGATGTTTAGGATCTTCAAAGCCATGTGGTTGAGCAACATACACTTCTTCTTCAATCTTTCCATTGAGGAATGCACTTTTCACATCCATTTGATATAGCAAGATGTTGTGGTGATTAGCATAGGCTAGCAGTATGCGAATTGTTTCAAGCCTAGCCACAGGAGCAAATGTTTCATCGAAGTCAATTCCTTCAACTTGAGTATATCCTTGTGCCACTAGACGTGCTTTGTTTCTGACGACTTGACCATGCTCATCTTGCTTGTTCCGATATATCCATTTAGTGCCAATAATGTTATGCTTGCGAGGGTCAGGGCGCTTGACAATTTCCCAAACATTATTCAGCTTGAACTGTAGAAGTTCTTCTTGCATGGCTTGAATCCATTCAGGTTCCATAAAGGCTTCAGCAACTTTCTTGGGTTCAGATATTGATACAAATGAAAAATGCCCACAGAAATTTGCTAACTGTGTTGCTCTTGAGCGAGTAAGCGGACCAGGTGCATTGATGCTCTCAATTATCCTCTCAATTTGTACTTCATTTGCAACACGAGGATGAACTGGACGAAGACCTTGCTCATGTTGATCATTGTCATCATTTGAAGGATTGTCTTCGGTCTGAGCATTGTCTTCAGGTTGGTTTGGTGCTGAAATGATAAGTTCCTCTTCAGGCTGTGCTTCAGAGGGCATGATTTCACCAGTTCCCATTAGCTTGATAGATTCACTGGAAGGAGCTTCATCTAGTGTGCTTGGCAGGAGTTCTCGTTGTGAACCATTAGTTTCATCAAATCGCACGTCCACAGTTTCAACGATTTTGTAGTGAAAGAGGTTGAAGACTCCGTAAGAGTGTGAATCCTTTCCATAACCGAGCATGAAGCCTTCATGTGCTTTAGGCTCAAATTTTGACTTGTGATGGGGATCCTTGATCCAGCATCTAGCACCAAAAACTCTGAAGTAGCTGACATTTGGCTTCTTGCCAGTAAGGAGCTCATAGGATGTTTTGCCCAGAAGCTTATGGATGTAGACACGGTTGATGATGTGACAAGCTGTATCAATAGCTTCAGGCCAGAACTTTCTTGGTGTCTTGTACTCATCGAGCATTGTTCGAGCCATCTCAATGAGGGTTCTGTTCTTGCGCTCAACAATGCCATTTTGCTGAGGTGTGTATGGAGCAGAAAATTCATGAGTGATTCCCATTGTATCCAGATAAAGATCAAGCCCGATGTTATTGAATTCAGTGCCGTTATCACTTCTGATATGCTTGATCTTGACGCCATAATTGTTCATTGCTCGATTGGCGAATCGTCTGAAGACATCTTGTACTTCAGTCTTGTAGAGAATTATGTGCACCCATGTATATCTTGAGTAGTCATCAAAAATGACGAAGCCATAGAGACACGCCATTGTTGTGAGGGTAGAGTAGTGAGTAGGGCCAAATAAGTCCATGTGCAACAGCTCAAACGGTTGAGATGTCATCATGATTGTCTTCGAGGGGTGCTTGTCCCTAGTCATCTTCCCATCTTCGCAAGCACCACACAAATGATCTTTCTTGAACTTGACACCTTCGATGCCTATGACATGCTTCTTCTTGACGAGAGTGTGTAAGTTCCTCATGACAGCATGCCCCAGCCTTCGATGCCAGAGCCAGCATTCTGAAGCTTTTGCAAGAAGACATACGGCAAACTGTGGACCTGCTGAGAAATCTACCATGTATAGATCACCTTTCCTATACCCTTCAAAGACTAGAGACTTGTCAGATTCCATTAGTACAAGGCAACGATATTTTCCAAATATCATAATCATGTTTAAGTCACAAAGCATTGAGACAGACATCAAGTTGAATCCAAGGGATTCAACAAGCATCACTTTATCCATGTGTTGATCCTTTGAGATTGCAACTCTACCTAGACCCAATACCTTGCCTTTACCAGTGTCAGCAAATGTGATTTGACTCTTGTCGGATGCACGTAAGGTTGAGTCCATGAGAAGACTTCGATCACCAGTCATATGATTAGTGCATCCGCTATCCATAATCCATTCTGAAGCACGAGGTGTCATACCCTACAGTGCAGTTAGGAGGATAGGCTTCACAAGGTATGTTGTGAAGCATAAGCATTTGATGCACACTTGGATTATCACAGCTTAGATGAAAGCTAGCACATAGTATGACAGGTAAGCTATTCATATGTGGAATACATAGTAAGTCATTTTATCATGCGTCCCATTGTGTTTTAGGTCCCTAGCCATAATATCGGACGCCTTTGATTGCTGGCTGGAGACCATGTTCTGCAAAAGAGAGTTAGTTCTTCTTCACCTCCCACATCTTTAGGGGTGGCTTAGAAGCAATGAGTCTAAGTACAGCATCTGAGAATTTCGGCTTTGGACCCCTAGCAAATAGCCTTGCAGAAGATGAATGATACTCATATGAATAAGCAGAATAGTTCTTAGTCCTATGAACATAGCGGTTTGAAGACACGCGCTCATATTCATAAGTTTGAGTATGATTTCCCTGCAAAACATTGGCGTTAGGGTGACTCAGGTGAGTCATGTTTCCGTATGAAGCCGTTGGACCATGTGACTCCTTTGTTCTGGGGTTTGTCTTCTTCCCTGGTGGTGTCATGAAAACATTCACAGGAAGATTCTCAAGACAGCTTTTGGGAACCCAGATCTTCTTCATTGGCGGTCCATTCCTGCAGTTAGTACCAATATACCTGGAAAACACTTCACCATTCTAATTTTTGAACAGTTTATAGTTTGCATCAAAGGATTCATTAATGATAATAGGATTAGCACAGGTAAAGCCAGATAAAGTGGATGGATCCACTGAAGGTTCCTTTGCAGCAACCCATGTGGTTTTGGGATACTGCTCAGGCTTCCAGTAGGAACCATCAGCATTCATTTTCCTATCGAACCCAACACCCTCTTTCCTAGGGTTTCGGTTCAGAATCTGCTTTTTGAGGACATCACAAACTTTTGTACATCCCTATTTCAAGCAATCTCTTCAACCTAGTATTTTCATCAGCAATAGTAGTGGTATCCTCAGCAGAGGGGTTAGTTACCACATCAGTAGTTGAAGACAGAGCAATAGTAGCAGCAGTGGAACATTCAGCAATAGAGGTAGTGTTATCACGCTCAATGCATTTTAGACATGGTGGTTCAAATCCTTCCTGAGCAACGCTGATTTGTTGAGCAAGTAATGAATCGTTCTTCTTCAGAAGATCTTCAAAATCCACTCTTATCTTTTCAAGATCTTGCTCTCTTTAAAGACATTCAGAAGAAAGTTTCTCATGATTAGACAAGAGAGCATTATGTTGATCTTGAAGGCCATCAAAATTGCAATGAAGTCTCTGAAGTCTCTCAGCCAAAGCTTTTGACTGATCCATTTCTTCGCCCAACATATCATCGCTCTTACTAAGCATGTTTTGAATTTTTTCCAAAGCTCTTTGTTGTTTAGTGGCAAGGGAAGCAAGTTTGACATAGCTGGGGCCAAGTTCATCACCTGATTCATCATCACTGGTTTCAGAGGGGTATCATTCAGTTACCTTAGCAACCCCTGCCATGAGGCATGGTGAAGATGAAGACGATTCAGGTGGAAAGGTCATCTCTTTAGAGACTCCTTGTAGTCATCAAGCCAAGGATCATGACGATTAAGATGACTTTCATAAACCTCAGAAAGCCAGTCACAGATTAGCTTCGCGTGATTGAGGTGCATGACGTTCCTGAACTAATTTCAGGACAGGCAGGAGCAGATGACATCCTTCGCTGTGAGGTTCAGTAGAGTGTACTTGCGAATGTCATCAGCCTCCACCATCTTGCATAGATCGGTAAGACCAATCTCAGTGACGGTCCAGAGTTCACTGTCCATAGCCATGAGTCGCTTCTTCATCATGGCTTTCCACCAAGGATATTCATGACCGTCAAAGGTAGGGCAAGATACATTCCTCAATCCTGTAGTCGACATAGCTAAACTCCAGGTGGTTAAACCGAATCACATAGAACACGGGACTACCTTGCTCTGATACCAATTGAAAGTGCTAGTTATCGACTAGAGGGGGGGTGAATAGGCGATTTTTATTTAAGTCTTCGAAACATGGAAGTTTCGAAGACAAACAATAGAAATGACCTAATTGATATGCAGCGGAAGATAAACTATAACAAGCTAGCCATAGTCAAGTATGCAATAGTGTTAACGTACGAAGACTAATAGCAGCTAGGTAGTAAGGATCAGGATGGAAGATAGTATGAAGCCAATCAACAATAGTAGTCAAGCAATGAAGTCAAACAGATAAGAAAGATAAGCAATGACTTCACGAAGACAAACTCAAAGTAAAGGAGGGAAGGGATAGAACCAGTCACTTGTTGAAGACACATGATTTGTTGGACCAGTTCCAGTTGCTGTGACAATTGTACGTCTGGTTGGGGAGGCTGAGATTCAACTCAGAAGACCGCGTCTTCACCTTATTCCCCTTGAGCTAAGGACACACAGTCCTTGCCCAATCACTCTGGTAAGTCTTCAAGGTAGACTTCTGAACCTTCACAGACTTCGTTCACCGGCAATCCACAATGACTCTTGGATGCTCAGAACGCGACGCCTAACCGGCTGGAGGATACACAGTCCTCAAGTGTAATAAGTCTTCAGGTCACACAAACAGAAAGACTTCAGTGATGCCTAACACTCTTTGGCTTTGGGTGTTTGGGCTTTGTCCTCGCAAGGATTTCTCTCCCAAAGGCTTCGAGGTGGGTTGCTCTCAAAATGACAAAAGCCGTAAACTAACTCTGAGCGGCCACCAATTTATGGTGTCGGGGGTGGGCTATTTATAGCCATAAGGCAACCCGACATGATATGTCCGAAATGACCCTGGGTCACTAAGGAACTGACATGTGTTCCAACGGTCAGATTTCAAACACACACGGCAACTTTACTTGGGATACAAGCAAAGCTGACTCATCCAGCTCTGGATAAGATTTGCTCTCATTGTCTTCGCTCGAAGACATAGGATTTGGGTTGAGCATCACTTCAGTCACTCTGACTTTGTTCACTTGGACCCCACTTAACAGTACGGTGGTTCCTATGACTCAACAAAGAAGAAAAGGAAACAACGAAACAACTCAGTCTTCGCACGCCATATTCTTCACTCAATGTCTTCTCATGCCATATACTTCAGTGTGAATATATTCATACACCACCATTGTCTTCAATTTCTTCATACATTTTTAGGGGTCATCTCCGGTAGGTAAACCGAATCAATGAGGGACACTTCCTACATTATCCTGCAATTCTCACAAACGCATTAGTCCCTCAACCAACTTTGTCGTCAATACTCCAAAACCATCTAGGGGTGGCACTAGATGCACTTACACAGGCCATGAAGGGCCTTATAGGCCGGCTGTGGCCTAGGGAGGTCCTGCCTGGGAGCTACTTTGGACTGGTGAGGCGGCTGGTGGATGCCTGTCCACGGCTTGAAGTCATAAAGCGCTCCGTATGCATCGAAGGCGCCCGTAGGGCCCTTGCCCGCGCTAAAGTGCACTGGGGCAAGCTGGATGCTGAGAAGCTGGTGACAGATGGGCCACCGGAGGGGAAGGAGCATCGCAGGCCCGAAATGTATTATGAGGGCGTCCTGAAGGGTGCCCGCCTTGTGGCGAATGAATGTACCAGGGATGTAATTTTTGAGTAAACTCACTCGTGTTTATCCTGTGCGCTAAAAACTTGTTCATGTGCGCTAAGCAACGCTTGTTGAATTTAAAATATTACCTTCTGTGCGGCCGTTTATTGAATCTAAGAGATGCAAGTCGTCGGCTTCCACCCCCATGCCACGAGTGCTGGGGTGTTCGGGATAAACCTGAGGGCTCTTGTTCCCATTCTTGGGTCCTTCGAGGGAGGCGCTCAGCACAACGAACAAGGCAATCGGACTATAATACTTTATCACTCTCACTTAGCCATAGAATTCTATAATTTTAAATTTCAGCGAAGCCCCTAGTATTCGGAAGACCGAGTTTGGGGCGCTATCCACGCCTAGGCCGGACAAAGCCAACTCCTCGCTCTAAGCGTCATAAGTCTTTAGGGACTCGAAAACCTCTCGAACAGCGACCGGCTCTCGCCCTATCATGAAGGTCAGTTTTAGCTTTCTCTACTGAGGTGCTCAACCCAGCTCAACTGGGGCACAATCGCAGTAGTTCTCCCAGTGCTACCTTAGACGATATAACGGAATGTAAGGTACCAAAACATGGGAGCCAGGCAAACCCAACTATTGACCCAATACATGATTCGGAGCCGATGCATATAATGCTATAAGTTTGGTTTGCCGCACTCGTGAGAGTGTTCGGTCTTCTCACACCATATTCTGGGGTACTCAAGCCCCTGGTGTATTGGCCGTACCAAAGTGTACGGTTGCATAATGTTATAACTGAACATACTTAAAAAAATGAATGCAAGAATAGACAAGAGCTATGTATTGTTTATTAAAGGGCTGCTGTGAAAGCAGAACGATACAAATAGTGCGATAAGCAAGAGATGGGATTATTTGACATGTCCCCTCCAGGGGCAAGCTGCGGGACTTTATGTAAGACAGGTATTTAGCTCGTTAAAGAGACCACCTAGACATTCGACGCAGCTTGCTGCCTCCGTGGCTGTTGCATCGTGTGTTCGGCGATTGTACTGCCGGACAGGCCTTCCGGAGAATGGAGTCCTGAAAGTAAGAAAAAAGAAATGACAAAATCAGGAGCCCCTAGTGCGGTTGAGCCGCATTTTGGGCGTGCCGTGGTTGTGCCCCTCCCCTTATACCCATGGTATTTCCAGAGTGTAATTATGTATGCGTAGCACTGGTTTCCAATTTCGCGAGGGTTGGGGTTGGGGCCGCACTGCTATGCTTGCACGGAACGTGCTAGGCGGTCTTGTTGTAGGTTACTCCGGGTGCGCTTGACGGTGTCCGGACGTGTAATAGTCGGATTGGAGAATTGCCTTGAGAGGCTACTTTGTACTTCCACCGTGAGGGCCGCCGTATGCTCCTCTGTTCTGAGAGAGCGTTCAGTGTTTCCATTGACCGTAATGACTCCTTGAGGGCCTGGCATCTTGAGCTTGAGGTATGCATAGTGCGGCACCGCATTGAACTTTGCAAATACGATTCGCCCGAGCAGGGCGTGATAGCCACTACGGAACGGGACTATGTCGAAGATTAACTCCTCGCTTCAGAAATTATCTGGGGATCCGAAGACCACTTTTCTAGTGTAACTGAGCCTGTCCAGTTGGCCTCTACACCTGGTATGACGCCCTTAAAGGTCGTCTTTGTGTGTTTAATCCTTGAGGGATCTATGCCCATTTTTCGCACTGTATCCTGATAAAGCAGGTTCGGGCTACTGCCGCCGTCCATAAGAACTCTAGTGAGGTGAAATCCGTCAATGATTGGGTCTAGAACCAACATGGCGAATCCGCCGTGGCGGATGCTAGTGGGGTGGTCCCTTCGATCGAAGGTGATCGGGCAGGAGGACCATGGGTTGAACTTTGGGGCGACTGGCTCCAACGCATATACGTCCCTGAGTGCACGCTTCCGTTCCCTTTTAGGGATGTGGGTTCCGTATAGCATGTTCACCGTCCGCACTTGTGGGCGAAAGCCCTTCTGTCCCCTATTGTTCGGCGGCCGGGGCTCCTCCTCGTCATCGCTATGCAGCCCCTTGTCTCTGTTTTTGGTGCTTAAATTGCCTGCCTGCTTGAACACCCAACAGTCCCTGTTGGTGTGATTGGCTGGTTTTTTGGGGGTGCTGTGTATCTGGCACAAGCGATCGAGTATTCGGTCCAAATTGGACGGGCCCGGAGTACTTCTTTTGAATGGCTTTTTCCGCTGACCGGGTTTAGAGCCTTGGAATCCGGCGTTAACTGCCGTATCCTCCGCATTATCGCCGTTAATGCGGCGCTTCTGTTTGTTGTGACGCGACCTACCATTGTTGTCCTTGGTATCCGAATTACCAGGGCTCTTGGTCATGTTATTACTACGAGCTAGCCAGGTGTCTTTGCCCGCGCAAAAGCGGGTCATGAGTGTTGTGAGGGCTGCCATGGATTTCGGCTTTTCCTGTCCTAGGTGCCGGGCAAGCCATTCGTCACGTATGTTATGTTTGAAGGCTGCGAGGGCCTCTGCGTCCGGACAGTCGACTATTTGATTTTTCTTGGTTAAGAACCATGTCCAGAATTGTCTGGCCGATTCCTTTGGCTGTTGAATGATGTGGCTTAAGTCATCGGCGTCTGGTGGTCGCACATAGGTGCCCTGGAATTTGTCAAGGAATGCGGCTTCCAGGTCCCCCCAGCAACCAATTGACTCTGCTGGCAAGCTGTTAAGCCAATGCCGAGCTGGTCCTTTAAGCTTGAGTGGGAGGTATTTGATAGCGTGTAGATCATCACCGCAGGCCATGTGGATATGAAGGAGATAATCCTCGATCCATACAACAGGATCTGTTGTGCCATCGTATGATTCGATGTTTACGGGTTTAAAACCCTCGGGGATTAGATGATCCATTACTTCAGCTGTGAAGCATAGTGGGTGTGCGCCGCCTCTGTACTGGGCTATATCACGACGTAGCTCAAATGAGCTTTGTCTGCTGTGTTCGGCCTAGCCGTATTTGCCATGTCCGGCATGACAGTTATCGCCCCACGTGCCATGGGGAGCCCACGCGATCTGTAGATCGATCTCGTTTGCCTTGCCTTGTCCTCCAATATGTCTCACAGGTCCGGCGCGTTTCCCCGTGCCTTGGTATTAGCGGTGCCGGGATGCGGCTTGAATCGATGGCCGAGAGGCCTCTCTGTCGTGGCCACGAGGTGGTCGAGAGGTCGCGTCGTGCGCTGGTGATGTAGGTTTAGGTGCTTCCTCCTCTTATCGGGGTAGCAGCCTGCGCTTTGGGTAGCTCTTGGAGGGGCATTCGAGTTCATACTCTTCGGCCACAAGGACTTCAGTCCATCGGTCGGCTAGCAAGTCCTGGTCAGCTCTAAGCTGCTGCTGTTTTTTCTTGAGGCTGCTTGCCGTGGCCATAAGCCTGTTTTTGAAACACTCTTGTTCGACGGGATCATCAGGCACGACAAATTCGTCGTCTTCGAGGCTTGCCTCGTCTTCGGAGGGAGGCATGTAATTATCATCCTCAACCTCCCTGTCTGCCGCTCTCTCATGAGGGTTGGCTTCTCCATCCTCCTGTGCTGAATCCTGCTGGAGGGGGTTGTCTTCGGCACTGTCCGGGGTGTTATTACCTCCTGTGCCGGAATCACAGTTTTTCCTTTGGCGGGATTTAAAGCGGCGCCATTGACGCCGGCGCTTAGGATGCTTCTTGGAGGGGTCGTCCTCCGTTGTTCCATCGCCATTCCCTTCTTTTGGGGTGTCCACCATGTATTTGTCGTATGACGAGGTGGCCTTCCAGTGCCCTAAAGGCGTTGGGTCTTGGTCGTCTCCTGCATCGTCGTCCATGCCGTCGATGTCTTCGGAGTCGAAATCGAGCATGTCGGTGAAATCATTGACAGTGGCTATTAAGTGGGCGGTGGGTGGGCTTTGAATTTCTTCGTCGTCCGCATACCATCCTTGCTGACCATAGTACGTCCAGGGCTCTCCTGATAAGGAGAGAGACTTTAGTGAATTCATAATGTCGCCGAAGGGCGAATGCTAAAAGATGTCCGCGGCGGCGAACTCCATGATCGGCGCCCAATCGGATTCGATCGGTAGGGGCGCGGAAGGTTCGGAGTCTGGAGAGGAGTCCGGTACCTTGGAGTCGCGAGCTTCGCAAAGGACAAGACGGGTGTTCGGCTCGATCGCCGTAGAGGTTGCAGCACCGAGGTGGTGTCTAGCCATCCGTCCTCGTTTGGCGCAGTCGGCTTCGAACTAAGGGTCAGAGCGGACACCGGGGCGGCCTCCTGGGCACTGTTCGGCGGCAAAGCTAGATCATGCCCATCGCAACAGTGCGGCGCCCCCGGCCGTGGCTCAAATCCGTCGAAGATCAAGTCTCCGCGGATGTCGGCCGTGTAGTTCAAGCTTCCAAATCTGACCTGATGACCAGGGGCATAGCTTTCGATCTGCTCCAGATGGCCAAGCGAATTGGCCTGCAGTGCAAAGCCGCCGAATACGAAGATCTGTCCGGGGAGAAAAGTCTCACCCTGGACCACGTCGTTGTTGATGGTTGGAGGAGCCATCGGGCCTAAAGATGATGACACAGAGGAACTCTCAATGAAAGCACCAATGTCGGTGTCAAAACCGGCGGATCTCGGGTAGTTAGTCCCGAACTGTGCGTCTAGGCGGATGGTAACAGGAGACAGGGGACACGATGTTTTTACCCAGGTTCGGGCCCTCTCGATGGAGGTAAAACCCTACTCCTGCTTGATTAATATTGATGGTATGGGTAGTACAAGAGTGGATCTACCACGAGATCAAAGAGGCTAAAACCTAGAAGCTAGACTATGGTATGATTGTTGTTCGTCCTACGGACTAAAACCCTCCGGTTTATATAGACACCAGAGAGGGCTAGGGTTACACAGAGTCAGTTACAACGGGAGGAGATCTACATATCCGTATCGCCAAGCTTGCCTTCCACGCCAAGGAAAGTCCCATCCAGACACGGGACGAAGTCTTCAATCTTGTATCTTCATAGTCCGGGAGTCCGGCCAAAGGTCATAATCCGGTCATCCGGACACCCCCTAATCCAGGACTCCCTCAGTCACTGAACCCGCAAGTTGATCACCAAAACATACATCTAGTAGATCATGTGATATCACATTGTCACCACAGATAAGCACATGCAAGATATACATCAAGAGTTCTCAAATCCTTAAAGACACAATCGATAAGATAACTTCAAAGGGAAAAGTCAATTCATTACAAGAAGGTAGAGGGGGAGAAACATCATAAGATCCAACTATAATAGCGAAGCTCGCGGTATATTATGATCGTGCCAAATCAAGAACACGAGAGAGAGATCAAACACATAGCTACTGGTACATACCCTCAGCCCCGAGGGTGAACTACTCCCTCCTTGTCATGGAGAGCGTATGGATGATGAAGACGGCCACCGGTGATGATTGCCCCCTCCGGTAGGGTGTCGGAACAGGGTCTCGATTGGTTTTTGGTGGCTAAAGAGGCTTTCTATGGAGGAACTCCCGATCTACGTTATGTTCTAGGGGTTTCTGTATTTAGAGGAATTTTTGGCGTCGGTCTCACGTCAGGGGAGTCTCCGAGCCGTCCACGTGATAGGGGCGCGCTCCCAGGGGGTGAGCGTGCCCCCCCGCCTTGTGGGCAGCCCGGGACTCTTCTGGCCCAACTCTTTTACTTTAGGGGCTTCTTTTGGTCCATAAAAAATCATCAAAAATTGGCACGTCAATTGGACTCCGTTTGGTATTCCTTTTCTGTAAAACTCAAAAACAAGGAAAAAACAAAAACTGGCACTGGGCTCTAGGTTAATAGGTTAGTCCCAAAAATCATATAAAATAGCATATAAATGCATATAAAACATCCTAGATGGATAATATAATAGCATGGAACAATCAAAAATTATAGATATGTTGGAGACGTATCAATTACATCAAAAGCTGGTGAGGATACATCTGTTTCCATAACTCAGAGAGGGTTTGGATGATTCACTATCTACCAAAAGTA
Organism: Triticum dicoccoides; assembly: GCF_002162155.2. NCBI lineage: Eukaryota > Viridiplantae > Streptophyta > Magnoliopsida > Poales > Poaceae > Triticum > Triticum dicoccoides. The sequence continues at coordinate 644,519,998 of NC_041385.1, read as the reverse complement.
GCAAGTACCGCCCACACAAGACAATGCACTAGCCCTAAGATGGTTTCATAACATGCATCGTTCTGGTAATTAAACACAATGCAAACTACCTTGAAGGATTAGCATGGCCAACTATTTCTTGTCATCAATCTCTCGGGCAATGACCACAGCACGGACAGCGGCATGGGAATCGATCTCTGGGGCGATGTCCACAAGTCGGACCACTAAATCGAAATTGACCTCTGGGACGATGTCCACAGGATGGATCACGACATCAAAATCGATCTCTGGGGCGATGTCCACAGGACGGACAACAGCATCGAAATTGATCTCCGGGGCGACGTCCACAGGACAGACCACGACGTGGAAATGATCTCTAGGGCGTTGTCCACAGGACGGACCGCGAAATGGGAATCATCAAGGACGTCCACCAGCACCTGCACAACCCTAACATATTAGCAAGCACATTGCAAATAATCAAAAACCACAACTATGGTAAGCCATTATTTTCTACCTTGTGCAGCTCACCGGAGGTTCCCATCCCTCTCGGGGCCATCGCCTTGCCAGGAAAATACTGCATCTCAACGGCGATTATCTCCTCAAACTCGGCCTTGAGCCTCTCATAGGTGGCCATTAGTGTTTCTGGGGTAGGCACGGTGGGGACCTTGCTATTCTTCCAGCTTTTTTTTGAGGAGTTCGTCCGCCAACGTCGTCAACTCTTTGGACAGTGCTTGTTTCTTGGAGTTCTTCGTCACCATGGGTTGGCCCGCCGACATGGCCAACTCGTTGGTCGGTGCTCGTTTCCTGGAGATCTCTGCCTCGAGTGGGTTATCCGCCGACAACTCTTTGCCTAGTGCTCCACGATCCATCAATAAACTGACAAACAAAAAGCAATCGAAAGGAAACCACAATCGCAATGAAAACCGGAAAAGAATAGGCTATGAGAATCGGTCGGTGCTTCGCAAAAGGAAGATTCTAGGAATGAAAATATAGTAGCATCACTGATTCGCCTACCTTTCCTTCCTCGGTACATAAGAAGAATAGCAGAAGTGAGTAGCCTGGAGTGAGGTTTTCTTCAAGGGAAGAAAGGGCTTCAACGAGCCTTCCAATGAAATGATGGTTTCTTTGTCCAGTCCAACTTCGAGGCCACTTTAACACTGCTGGTAAAGCTGTGGGTTTTGTGATATGACAGGTAATGACGGCCACACTGGGGTGACCGGTGAGTCTCGACTGTAGAACCTCGCTGTGATTTGGTGGATGGCACGCGGGCCCAGATGCTTTGATGTCCCGCATGTAGATAGAGCGGCCAGTCATATACAGTACTCCGTCCTGGTTTACTGGTCCCTATGATAAATCTGTGCCAAATTTTGACTATAAATTTAACTAACAAAATGTTCATGCATGTCACAAAAAATTACATCATTGAAAACTATGTTCAGATACGAACTAAAGTATATAATTTTTTTAACACACATTAATGTTTTGTCAGTTAAATCTTTCGTCAAAATTTAGCACAAATTACAAAAGCGACCCAATAAAGATTGTACTCTCACATTTTGTTTTGAGGATACTCCCATATAGAAAATATTAATAATAATGCATGTTGGGGTAGCCCACATTTCCGATAATTCTAGCCGTGGGCTTGTTCACAAATTTTATGAGACGGTGGTTGTTCACTTAATGAAGGGTCTAGTACCAGACTTGAACGATACAAAGTGCGACCTGGCACACCGTAACCCCACTTGGAATACGCGGGTAGCTATCTCAAAAAACAATCAACAACTCAAAAAAACGACAACCTGGAACGTACACAATTTTAAACGATTGTTTTGATGGAGTGAAAAAGGAAAACTACCCCATTATATGTATATATAGGACGGAGCCTCCGTGCTTGCTTGCTAGAGTTGCTCTATTCACACACTCTCATCCTCTCGAGATCAAACAAGATAGCGGTGGTAAACACTATCTTTCTACCCTCACCGTTGGTTACAGATCCGGACGTATCCCCCTCCGCCGGTGAAGGGGAGGAGGGGCAGCGTTATCATCGACAGCGAGGGAGGAGACCCACTGCCGACCGCACCGTTATCTCTGGCTGAGTGCTGCGCGGGAGGTCCTCCGACGCCTTCATCGCTGCCCTAGTGTGGACGGATTCGGCCTCCCTCCGCCCACCTATCCACATCCTGATGACCTTCAGGTATATCTTCCTTCAAAACCAGTCTAGCTCTACTTCCCCAGCTCACTACGTTGCTACATGTGCATCATTTTCTACCTCTCATCCCCTGTCGGTCGGATGGTCCAATGTCACCTAATTTTTGTCTTCTATTGTTAGAGGTAAAGCTACTTCATGGAGTCGAATCTTGTACTTGGTTCAAAAAAAGGGGGGGGATTTAGTATGTACATCAGACTTGGTACAAACCGGAAGGAAAGGGGGTGAAAGTAGTACACACTGGTCATCCAATCCGTCTCTTGGTCGAAAAGGGAAATTTAGGGAAAACGCTTTACACACTAGTATGACCAGGACTAGATTAGATATCCACGCATAGCAGTAGGTGGCTAGAGTGAACAAACATGGGACCAACCCAGATTTGTTTCTTCGATCTTTGTTTCTTGGGGCAACAAACTCTGAATCACCACTTTATGCCCCAGTTTAGGTACATGGTGCTGGACTACTGGTGCACCCACTGTCCCATGCCCTTATAGCAAATATTTAGTTGTTCTTAATCTAATGCCCCAGGTAAAATGAAGCCATGCCACTATTATAAACCATGACAAGTTTAGCCAATTGTTTTTGCCAGTAATTGTTTGAGACTCTAACTGTTTCCTCTGTTGCTTCTTGTGCAAACAGGGATATCCATTTCACCTCGTTGCTATTGCGACCTTTTGGTGCACTACACAAAACACTTCTTAAAAGAAGTGACTTTTGTGTTGTTTAACTGGAATGTCAGAATGGAAGCGTTTGTTCATTTCGGTGGAACTGCACAAAGGGAGATCTGTATTCCAATCTTCATTATCCAAATTGGAACCATGACCTTCCTTTAGGTAAGAATGTTATTTAATGCATGTGTTCATCTCTATTTTGGACAACCATGAGAAAATATTGCTATTGTTTACTAGTACACTTGTATTCCCTCACTAACAAAACCAATTATGAAATAGAAGGCCAATCATGTACTTGGTTTCAGCAACTGGTTAGGAGAAATAGAAACACAAGATGAAGAGGAATAAGAAGAAGAAGAAGAAGAAGGAGGAGGAGGAGGAGGAGGAGGAGGAGGAAATGAATAAGATCACACGATGGTACCGACCTATGTTATTGATGTGTTGCTAGTGGTATTGTATTGATGTGTTGCTACTAGTCTTAATTTACTTGTAAGACTAGCAAGATGCTCGTTCGTTGCACATAACATCGAGATGCACTTAACACCAAGATTACCAACTCTGTTTTTTGTAAGAGTATAAGAGTAATAGATAATAGAGTAGAGATCGATAGAGAAATGCAGCAGAGTAGTACTTGGCTTAACGACACATCATACTAATTAACCGGATTCTGGATGCATGTGTGACCCAGCTCTACACGATCAACAGTGTCAAGGTGATCTTGCTAAAGCCGAGGCCTCGGTCAAGGCCATTCAAGGGCTCCGGCAATGTCTCCCTTACATGTGTGACGATCCTCCAGGGAGCCCTTCCACTTCTACTGTCTCTCCTACAAGGTCACTTAATTAATCAGGAGTACTTAAGTAGCACTAATTTATTGCTGCCTAATTTTCATGTCGTAGTTAAACAAATCTTTAGTAGCACCCTATGCTGAATCATGTATGTGTATATCTGTGTCTGTGGAGGTGAATAATGTGGTAGAGCAGGGAGGGAATCTTGGTAGTGTCATGACATAATAATGCTATTGTCTTTCTATCCTTTCTCACTAAGGTAATGAAGGTTTGACCTTGTTCCTACTTGTGCAAATAGGGATCATGTTGTTCCAATCGTTCATTTTAGTGGAACTGCAAAAGTGAATACAATGAACTGTATCCCAGCCAGTGCTTTAATTCTGCTGGAAGTTCTTGATAATCTTTCGATATAATCTCACCACTGTTAAACAAGAGTTATTTCAACCGTACATTTGAAGTGCACAAAAATATATAATATAGATTGATTCTAGTGAGTGCTTTATCATCTCTTCTGGGACTACTTGAATAGCTTTTTTTCTCAGGTTGGTACCGGCCTAAGGCCTTCGGCCATATTAGTTTGTTGTCATTTTTATTTGTATCGTGCTACTCTGTTGCTACTGTCATGGGAAACTCCTTTATCTTTGCACGTTAAAGTTTTAAAACCTATGATACATGGCAATGCTTTGAGTGTTGAGCTAATTGGCACTAATTGAATAAACTAATACCTCCCTTTAAGCAAGACTACTATGTTGCTAACTTTACCCATTAGGATAATGAGGGTGCTTCTATTTGTTAGTGTATGTTTCGTCAACTAGTCCCACTATTACAGTAATCTCACTCTCTCAATATATGTGCCAACAGGGATGCTCAATTTTGGTGGAACTGCACAAAAACTTTCGGTGCGACATTGCCTCGACCGCTTCCTTCCCTTCCTGTTAGCCGCTTTGTCTCGGCTTGCTTGCTTCCTTCCTTTCCTGTCAGTCATTTATCTCGGCTTCCAGTCAAAGGAAATAGTAATTGATATGCTACCTCACATAGGTTGGTACCGGTCTTTATCCTGATTATTGTGCTTGTCATATGTATTAGTAATTTGGTATTGTGCTACTGTTTGCTGATTTCATAAAGGAGTAACTTGGAGCATGAACTCACAAGCAAATCAGTACATTGGGCGATTTCAGTAGAACTGCGCAAAAAGATCTGATGGACACATACTTATGTTACTGTTATGTACTCCAAAGTTCATCAGACAAGCATCAATGTTGACAAGAAGAAGTGCGTATATTCATTCAAGTATAAACCAGCATCAACCAGCTGTTCAACTCCAAGTATTAGGAGTGAGCGCCAAAATATTGCTTGGCTCATAGCACAGACAAACTCAGTCCAGTATTTGGTGCCAACTTCTGCTTTTTGGTTATCGGCACATATGGTAGTGAATTGCATGGCATGGGGTCTAAAGATTCTAGACAAGTTGGTTGACGCTGATAGTCTCCAACGTATCAATAATTTTTTATTGTTCCATGCTATTATATTACCCGTTTTGGATGTTTATGGGCTTTAATTTAAACTTTTATATCATTTTTTGGGCTAACCTACTAACCTGAGGCCCAACCCAAATAGTTGTTTTCTTGCCTATTTCAGTGTTTCGAAGAAAAGGAATATCAAACGGAGTCCAAACGGAATGAAACCTTCGGGAGAGTTATTTTTGGAATGGAAGCAATCTAGGAGACTTGAAGTAGACGTTAGGGAAGCCTCGAGGTGTCCACGAGACAGGAAGGTGCACCCTACCCCCTGGGCGCGCCCCCCACCCTCGTGGCTCCCCTGACCGACTTCTTTCTCCTATATATGTCCATATACCCTAAAACACCAAGGGGCACAATAGATCGGGAGTTCTGCCGCCGCAAGCCTCTGTAGCCACCAAAAACCTCTCGGCAACCCGTTCCGGCACCCTGCCGGAGGGGGATCCCTCACCGGTGGCCATCTTCATCATCCCGGTGCTCTCCATGACAAGGAGGGAGTAGTTCACCCTCGGGGCTGACGGTATGTGTTTGATCTTTATCTCTCGTGTTCTTGAGGTGATACGATCTTGATGAAACGCGAGCTTTGCTATTATTGTTGGATCTTATGATGTTTCTCCCCCTCTACTCTCTTGTAATGGATTGAGTTTTCCCTTTGAAGTTATCTTGTCGGATTGAGACTTTAAGGATTTGAGAACACTTGATGTATGTCTTGCCGTGCTTATCTATGGTGACAATGGGATATTCATGTGATCTACTTGATGTATGTTTTGGTGATCAACTTGCGAGTTCAATGAACTTATGCATAGGGGTTGGCACACGTTTTCATCTTGACTCTCCGGTAGAAACTTTGGGGCACTCTTTGAAGTTCTTTGTGTTGGTTGAATAGATGAATCTAAGATTGTGTGATGCATATCGTATAATCATGCCCACGGATACTTGAGGTGACATTGGAGTATCTAGGTGACATTAGGGTTTTGGTTGATTTGTGTCTTAAGGTGTTATTCTAGTACGAACTGTATGATAGATCGAATGGAAAGAATAGCTTCATGTTATTTTACTACAGACTCTTGAATATATCGACCAGAAAGGATAACTTTGAGGTGGTTTCCTACCCTACAATAATCTCTTCGTTTGTTATCCACTATTAGTGACTTTGCTGTGACTCTTTGTTGCATGTTGAGGGATAGTTATATGATCCAGTTATGTTATTAATGTTGAGAGAACTTGCACTAGTGAAAGTCTGAACCCTAGGCCTTGTTTCCTAGCATTGCAATACCGTTTACGCTCACTTTTACCACTTGTTACCTTGCTGTTTTTAGATTTTTAGATTACAAATACTCATATCTTCCATCCATATTACACTTGTATCACCATCTCTTCGCCAAACTAGTGCACCTATACAATTCACCATTGTATTGGGTGTGTTGGGGACACAAGAGACTCTGTGTTATTTGGTTGCAGGGTTGCTTGAGAGAGATCATCTTCATCCTACGCCTTCCACGGATTGATAAACCTTAGGTCATCCAATTGAGGGATATTTGCTATTGTCCTACAAACCTCTGCACTTGGAGGCCCAGCAACGTCTACAAGAAGAAGGTTGCATAGTAGACATCAAGCTCTTTTCTGGCGCCGTTGCCGGGGAGATGAGTGATTGTAGGTATATCTTTAGATCTCGCAATCGAATCTTTTAGTTTCTTGTTTTGTCACTAGTTTAGTCTATAAAAGAAAACTACAAAAAAATGGAATTGAGTTTGCATCATACGCTTCATCTTTTTAATATCTTTTGTGAGAATGATGGAAAGGAAAATTGTGCTCAAGTGCTAGAAGAAGAAGTCTATAAAATGTTTGGCACTAAATCTTTGAATGGTTAGCATGATTGCAATGTTGTTAGTATGAACTCTTTGAATATCCATAGTACTAATGATGATTGCACTAGTCATGATGAAAATGTCTCTTCTAAGCATGTCAATTTTTGTGGAGTCCTTAGAGTTTGCAAGTACACACCAAATAGGGAAGATAGATTTTGCAAGAGGCATAAGCATTTAGAAACTAAATGGTTGCAAGAAAGGCTAGATGTGAGTGTTGAAAATTTAAAATTTCTTTACTGTACTTGTGAACTTTACAATGAACATGGTCATTGAGGGAGTCCTGGATTAGGGGGTATCCGGACAGCCGGACTATATACATCATCCGGACGATTGAAGCGTGAAGATACAAGACTCAAGACTCCGTCCCGTGTCCGTATGGGACTCTCCTTTGCGTGGAAGACAAGCTTGGCGATCCGGATATTGTATTTCCTTCCTTGTAACCGACTCCATGTAAACCCTAGCCCTCTCCGGTGTCTATATAAACCGGAGAGGATGGTCCTTAGAAGGCCGATCACAATTACAATCATACCATCATAGGCTAGCTTCTAGGGTTTAGCCTCTATGATCTCGTGGTAGATCTACTCTTGTACTACTCATATCTTCAATACTAATCAAGCAGGAAGTAGGGTTTTACCTCCATCGAGAGGGCCCGAACCTGGGTAAACATTTTGTCCCTTGCTTCCTGTTACCATCAGCCTAAGAAGCACAGATCGGGACCCCCTACCCGAGATCCACCGGTTTTGACACCAACATTGGTGCTTTCATTGAGAGTTCCTCTTTGTCATCGCTTCGAGGCTTGATAGCGCCTTCAATCGTCAACAACACGGTCCAGGGCGAGAATTTTCTCCCCAGACAGATCTTTGTGTTCGGTGGCTTCGCACTGTGGGCCAATTTGCTTGGCCATCTGGAGCATATCGACAGCTACGCCCACGGCCACTAGGTTAGGTTCGGAAACCTGAACTACACGGCCGATATACAATAAGACTTAATCTTTGACGGAATCCGGCCTGTGCCAGGAGCGCCGTACAGTCACGATGAGCACGGCCTAGACCTGTTGTCGGACAGTGCTCGGGATATCACCTATGCAGTATCCCTGGACCTAAATCCGGAGCAGACTGCATGGCCCAAGGACGGGTGAATGGACCCCGCCCCGCAGACCGCGCACTCATCGGCGGTAGGGCTGAACTCAGGCCTCACCTCTAGGGACGCCTATGATGCCAAACCCCCGGACTCGTATCCGGTTGTAGGTTCCAGTCAACCTGCTCCTGAACCCTCCGAGCCTGGTTGGGCTTCGGTAGTGGAGTTTAGCACTGCGGATGTCTTCCAGCACTCGCCCTCTGGCGACATGCTGAATTCATTAAAGTCTCTCTCTTTGTCAGGAGGCTGTCAGCCGAACTATGTCCGGCTCGAGTGGGAGGCTAGCGACGAAAGAATTCATTGCCCACCCACCACCCACTTCATAGCCATGGTCGATGATTTGACCGACGTGCTTGACTTCGACTCTGAAGACATCGACGGTTTGGACGACAATGTAGGAGAAGAACAGGAACCACCACCCATGGGGCGGTGGACAGCCACCTCTTCATATGACATATATATGGTGGACACTCCGAAAGAAACCAATGGCGATGAGGCAATGGAGGATAACCCCTCCAAGAAGAAAGCAAAGCAGGGGCGTCATCGGTGCCGCTCCAAGCCCAGCCACAGCAATACCGGCACCAGAGATGAAAATAATCCGGATGGTGCCGAAGATAAATACAACCCCGATCAGCCCGCCTTCGAGCAGGCCGAGCAGGAAGATGGGCAGGACAGCCCAGACGAACAGGCGACTGACGGGTATCCGGAGGAGGACAACTACATGCCCCCCTCTGAAGACGAGATTAGCCTCGGTCACGACAAGTTCAGCGTGCCTGAGGACCCCGCGGAGCAGGAGCACTTCAAGCGGCGGCTTATTGCCACTGCAAGAAGCCTGGAGAAGAAATAGTAGCAGCTTCAAGCTGTTCAAGACCTGCTCACAGAAAGATGGACAGAAGTCCTGGCAGCCGAGGAATATGGACTCGAGCGCCACACGGCTGACCAGCCACCTCGAGGTCAGGATAAAATGGCATATCAGCCCGAATACCAGCTCGCACCCCCGCGCCAGTTTACTACGGCCCGGGGCAATACTCAGGACCTGCGAGATAGATTCGATAATACCTCTATAGGATCAGAAGTATGTCTAGAGGGGGGTGATTAGACTACTTGACCAAATAAAAACTTATCCTTTTCCCAATTTTAGTCTTTGGCAGATTTTAGCTATCTTAGCACAAGTGAAGCAATCTTAACACAATTCAAGCAAGCGTGCAAAGAGTATATGAGCAGCGAAAAGTAAAGCATGAAACTTACAAGAATGTAAAGGGAAGGGTTTGGAGAATTCAAACGCAACTGGAGACACGGATTTTTTTGTCATGGTTCCGATAGGTGGTGCTATCGTACATCCACGTTGATGGAGACTTCAACCCACGAAGGGTAACGGTTTCGCAAGTCCACGGAGGGCTCCACCCACAAAGGGTCCACGAAGAAGCAACCTTGTCTATCCCACCATGGTCGTCGCCCATGAAGGACTTGCCTCACTAGCGGTAGATCTTCACGAAGTAGGCAATCTCCTTGCCCTTACAAACTCCTTGGTTCAACTCCACAATATTGTCAGAGGCTCCCAAGTGACACCTAGCCAATCTAGGAGACACCACTTTCCAAGAGGTAACAAATGGTGTGTCGATGATGAACTCCTTGCTCTTGTGCTTCAAATGATAGTCTCCCCAGCACCCAACTCTCTCTCACAGGATTTGGATTTGGTGGAAAGAAGATTTGAGTGGAAAGCAACTTGGGGAAGGCTAGAGATCAAGATTCATATGGTAGGAATGGAATATCTTGGCCTCAACACACGAGTAGGTGGTTCTCTCTCAGAAACAACAAGTTGGAAGTGTAGGTTTGTTCTGATGGCTCTCTCCACGAATGAAGAGGAGGTGGAGGGGTATATATAGCCTCCACATAAAATCTAACCGTTATACACAACTTACCAAACTCGGTTGGACCAAATTGAGAAACTCGGTCGGACCGACTTAGCAAATCTAGTGACCGTTAGGATTTTCGGTGGGACCGACATGCAACTTGGTACGACCGATATGATTAGGGTTAGGGCATAACGTAATCTCGGTGAGACCGATTACACAAACTCGGTGAGACCGATTTTGGTAATAAGCTAACCAGAGAGTTGGTCAGGTAAACTCGGTGGGACCGGTTTGCTCATTTCGGTGGGACCGAAATGTTACGAAAAGGAAACAGGGAGTTTACATTGCAATCTCGGTGGGACCGATCGCTCATCTCAGTGGTACTGAAACATTACGAAGGGAAACAGAGAGATTACAATCCCATCTCGGTGAGACCGAGATCCCTATCGGTGAGACCGATTTGCCTAGGGTTTGTGGCAGTGGCTATGACATCTGAACTCGGTGGCGCCGGGTAGAAAGAATCGGTAGGGCCGAGTTTGACTTTTGGGTTTTGGTCATATGTGGAAGTGAGAAAGTAGTTGAGGGTTTTGGAGCATATCACTAAGCACTGTGGAGCAAGAAAGTCATTAAGAAACACCTCATCCCTTCTTGATAGTATTGGCTTTTCCTATAGACTCAATGTGATCTTGGATCACTAAAATATAAAATGTAGAGTCTTGAGATTTTGAGCTTGAGCCAATCCTTTTATCCTTAGGATTTTGAGGGATCCACTTTTCTCATCCATGCCATGCCATTCATTGAGCTTTTCCTGAAATATTCATCTTGGAATGATGTTAGCTCAATGAGCTATATGTTGTTAGGAATTACCAAAACCACCTAGGGATAGTTGCACTTTCATTCTCCCCCTTTTTGGTAATTGATGACAACATATAGATCAAAGCTTCGACAAATGATAATAAGAGTGAAAAACGTTGTCGCTTTGAGAAGTATGTGATAAGCAAGAGCTCCCCCTAAATTTGTGCATAGTTTAAGATTTGCTTTGGACTGCAAATGCACAAAGAGTTAGGCTTATGGGCTACTCTTCCATGTCACATACATCTTGGTGGAGCGCTCAAAATGATTATGATTTAATGCATGCACTCATCACCAAGCAAAGTGAATGATCATATAGAGATAAGAAGGATAATATCATCCAACAAGCATAAATGTAGCATATGATCAAACACATGATCATCCAGGTATCACACAGACATAAAGTATCTCAAACAAGCAAATAAAGTTCAACCACCAAAGCAAGAGAGAATAAAAAGCAACACTCTCTCTCGAAGCCTATGATCTATACATTTTTCTCCCCCTTTGGCAACAAGTTACCAAAAAGTTCATAGAAAATGCATAGCACTAGATCAACTCTCAAGCTTGATCTTCATCTGGTGGTGTAGAGATGGCTCCTTGGACGAAGACTTCAGTTGATGTGGATGGAGCTGGAGGTGTAGGTGCTGGAGCTGGTTGCACTAGAGCTGTAGGAGCTGTAGCTGGTGCAGATGAAGTGGCTCTGGTGTCTGTCACTGGCACTGCAGCTGATCTCTGAGCTCTAGGCATTCTGGCAAATGCATCAGTGGTTGTCTTGCCCTTCCTCTCCTGCATATCAGCCTGAAGCTGCTCAACAACAGACTGGATCTCAGTTACCTTCACATCCAAGTCATAGAACTTCTGCTCCATGATCCTCTCCAGGCTCTCTTGGTTTTGAGTCAAGGTGGCTAGCCCCTTCTCAATCCTCAGAGTGGATGCAATCAAGTAGCCTAGTTGATCTTGTTTGCTCTTCAGAAAGTACTGAGATGCCTCTTCCATTGTTGGCATCTTGGTAGCCTTCTCTGTCCTTACCTTCTCCTTCTTTGCTTGAGCATGCACAGAAGATGGTTCATTTTCATCCATAACCACTTGGTTATCCTCAAAGTCTGGAAAGATAGGCATGTGTTCCTTGTCCAACAAGTTTGTGTCTGTGCCCATCTTGGAGTTAATCAGCTCCTGGATCTGTGGGGCATACCCACAATTTCTCTTCTGGTCAGCAGCTGTCCTCTCGATAGTTTCAACAATGAGGCTCGTGACCTTGAACTTTTGAGGCACATCAAATATGTGTAGCAGATTGATAGCATGGCCTCTGATCATGTTATGATCTCCTGACTTGGGCAAGAGTGTGTGCCTAAGGATCCAGTTGATGGTTGGCAGTCCTGACAGAAGGAAATGTACAGATCCAAACTTGTGAGTTTCAAGAGCTTTATCTGGGATCTCCTTGTACATGTGTGCCATAGAATTGTGATCCTTCTTCTTCTTGGCATAGACATCCAAGTCATATTCTTTCTCCTTTGGTGCATTGATCAGATTTGCCCATTCTTCAATAGTAGACTGGTACCTTGTACCTTGAGACATCCAAACTATTCTGCCATCTGGATAGAAGTGTGCTGTGGAGTAGAATTGCATTATGAGCTCATCATTCCACTTTGTGAACTTCTGTCCAACAAAGTCTGCAACTCCACAAGCACTGAAACTGTCAAACACTCCTGGGTAGTGTTCCTCATTCTCCTTGATGTATTTCAAGTCCACCCACCTCATGTCACAAACTATAGGCTTCTTGTCCAGTAGCACAGTCTCATAGAAATCCTGTTGTCCTTAGTATGGAACCTGTAGTCAACAACAGTCCTTCTCTTGATAGCATAAGGATCAGACAACCTCCACTGTCTGAGTCATGCATCCTTCCTAATCTTCATGTTCTCAGCCACATGATGAGCATCATTGTGGTCTGGAATCTTTGGCTTCAACTTTCTCAAGATATGCTCTTCATCTTCTTCTTCTTCAGCAGCAGTCTCTTTGGGATCTGATTTCTCAGGTACTTGAGTAGAGGCTCTAGATTTAGACATGGGAGTTCTCTTTGCAGGCACTTTGGTCTTCATACCAGGCTTAGTGGTTGCAGATGTGCCATATTCCTTTTTGAGCACTTTCTTCTTGGAAGTGGCCTCATCCTCAACTGCCACATAGTCTTCATCCTCAGATTATGAGGTTTTCTTCTTTCTGGCCCTGGTGGCAGCTTTGCGCAAGTTGCTTGGGGTGCTCCTGCTGCCCTCATCAGAGGTGCTAGAGGAACTAGTGCCCTCACTCATGTGAATCTGCTCCTCTGACTGGTTCTGGCTGTCACTTTGATCAGACATATAGCAAACACTGACTGTAGACCTTGTGAATAGATATAGATGAGATAGAGTGGATGAGCATCACAAAATACAGAGGTTTTTGCAAAAGAATGATTCAAAAATTTAATTTTAGTTTTCCACAGAAAGCATTTCGGATCAACCGATTTGCAAACTCAGTGATACCGAAGCAGCTTTTGGAACCTCAACTAGTGAACTCGGTTAGACCGAGTCACAGTTCGGTGGCACCGAGACTGCTAGGGATTGACAAAGTCCTGAACTCGGTCACACCGATTTGCAATTCTCTGTCAGACCGAGAATCACTTGTGCAATGGCCTTAGCCGAATCCGTGGAACCGAGTTCTACAACTTGGTGGGTCCGAGATGGTTTTGGCGGAAACCTAACCCTAAATTTTCAATTCACCTCTAATCTATGGATTGTTTTGACTAGATAGAGTAGTTTCAATCGTGGCAAGAATCATGTTGAACACAATGTGCTAGGAATTAGACGGGGATAGCACCTTGATCGAGTCCATACCCTAGCTCGGCGATGAACTCGCTACGGCGGCAACAGTGGGGATGAATTCTGTTGACGACGGCGGAGACCAGTGACTGGAGGCGGCTGACGACGAGGAGGACGATCCGGAGACCCTGGAGGCAGAGCAAGCTATGCGCGGGCGAAAGGGTTCGGAGAAGGTTTCCAAATTTTTGCCCGTGAGTATATATAGCCCGACCCTGTCGGTGTGACCGAGTGGAACAACTCGGTGGCACCGAGATGCATAACTATTGACACTTACAGCAACTCGGTGTGACCGAAAAGTTCAAATCGGTTTCACCGAGATTGAAAACCTAGATTGACTTAGTGATCTCGGTATGACCGAAATGGAAGAATCGGTCAGACCGAAACGCACAAAGAAGTTTTGGAAGTTTAAGTCTATGACGAATCGGGGACCCCGAGTGCTCCTCACACAGAGTGGTTCGAATCTGACTTGATCAAATTTTATGATGTAGCATGAATAGAATTTGAGACAAGAAAAGCATAGATAGCTAGAGAAGGTTCTTAGGCATTCTTGTCCATCCACTTGGCAAAAGAAAAAGAAACCAACCAAATTGCTCAAACCTCCCTTGCCCCTCCCTCGCCCCTTGGCATCGAGGCCACTATCTCGAAGATAAACCTACAAGCAAAGTTCAGATTGTCTGTGCTGCCTCTTATGTACTCGAAGGTTTACTCGTACAAGCATTAATTTTAGCAAGAAGTACCATGGACTGGACACCATTTTCCAGTACCCTAGGTAATTAAAGTTTTTCCATGGATGGCATTTGTTGTGATCTCAATTATTTGGATGCATAAACATACTAAACATGTGTATATCTGAATATTTTTGTGAATTATCTATGAATATTGTCTTGTGATCTATCAATCATATGGATGCATAGACATGTTGAACCTGTGTATATATGAATCTTTTGAGTTGGTGATTGTGAATGTTGGCTATGAATATGAACATGTCCTATGAACCCGAGTTTGATATGAATGTTTACCTTTTCTGTTGTACTTGTCTGTGAACTTGTTAGTATGTCTACTGTGGGATTTGTGGCGTGTGGGTGTCAACGGCACACCTTCCCAAGAAGAATTGCACCTGCTTGTTAGGGTAGCAACAGTGCATCAGCTCTTTTTTTTATCTTTTTGCTCTGTCTTCCCCCCTACCCCGCTCAACCCCTGCTGTAATGTTTTCGGCCTCAAAACAAACATAGTACTGCGTTGTTTTGGGGGCTTGATGAAAAATTGAGTGTTGCTTTCTGTAGGATGACCCACCTAGCAAATGGGTTGCTGGTCCACCACAGACTAGGAGGCTAAAAATACAAGTTTTATGGTGCAGAGGCAAGTAAAAAAGCGCCATCAAGAGCCATCCACTTAGAAAAATAATTGCATCTGACGTGCTTCTTCAGTCGCACCACCGCCCCCTCTTTAATCTAGTTCGCTCCATTCCCCAACCGGTAGCAGGGGATGTAAGTTTATCCCCCCCTCGCACTGCCAGGGGATTGAAGAAGCATGACATCGAATCCAACACCGCCAATGGCTACTTGTCCAAGTAATTTTCATATAAGAAACTGCATGTTTCAGAGGCAGATTATTTAAATCTACAGGCACTTTTCAAACATGGGTAATAGAATTTTGGAAATTTTATTCATGGTAAAAAATGGAACTAACAACAAGTGAACATCATGCTGATCAACATTCATGTATAGCACATCTTCATATGATGCAAAGTCAAAAAAGATATGCTATTTTCAAAATGGAAAGACAATGCTGCGTGTGCAAAAAACTGGGTAAACTAGGGACGAATTTTTTTTAGTGTTAGATATTTTTCAACTACACTAGTTGGAATTGAACCCGGGCAGTACAACTTTTGGGTGAGAGGGCTGCAGCCACCGGGTTAGTGTGGTACCTTCGAAAGAATGAAGGCGTCCTCCCTGGCTCTGGTTCTTTCCCGTCAGTGTGCGCTCTCCGTGGAGCCGCCGTATGTCGTTGTCAACATGCTCAACAAACGAGAGGAATCTGGAGAGGATTGTACGCCGAGAGACTGGCACTGAGGACCTACCAGATCCAAGCCGTACGCAAGCAAGTGCCTCATTGGAAAAAAAGCTTCCTCCTAATTGTATACTGCCGTTGGGGCACATGGGTTTATCAATCTAGTCAATAAACGAAATAAATTCCCAACGATGTCATCAGGGAGCTTTTTTTTCAGGGGTATCGGGGATTTTTTTTGTTGTTGCAGGTAAGGTGTATCGGGGATCTAGCTAGTATCATTTTTTCAGAGGGCGAACAACTATTAGCTAGGCCTAGGTTTTGTTTTCTAACATGCGTAGCCCACGACATACCGAGACAGTGTTTTCAACTTATTTTTTAAGGTCCATCATGTACGTACCGGCCTATGGGCCTCCCAACGTAGGTTTTACTGTTTCGTAAAGATCGGCAACCCAATGTATTTTTTTTCATAAAATGCAAATCTTTGTTCTATTTATCTATATATAAGAATAATAATGTCGTGTCCAATTTATGTTTTCCCTTCTAACCACATTATATATATTTATATTATTACTATTATCTATATTTAATAGAGACTTATATATACATTATAAAAACATCCCACGTCTTATTAACTTGTAAAATTAAATGTTTAACAGAAGTTGGCAAGGAAAATCCTGGTGACTGCGTACAAAAGCTTGCGAAGATTTTAAGGACCAATGTAATAATAACGCGCTCATTTTTCTTTTGAGCAATAACTTGCTAATTTGTTAATTTTATATAAAAAATGTGCCGCTCATGTTTATTTTTTGATATTAATTGCTTGTTCTACCCTAACATTATATATAGAACAAGCCCAGCTAATTTGTGTATTTCAAGAAAGTGCAAATGGGCTGGGATTTCTTGGAAAATATTAAATGGGCTGCATTGACACGAAATTATTTGTTCACCGACCCCAGCAAATGGACTGTAAATTCTAGAAAACATGGGTTAAATATATGCCACATTTTTGCAGGCTGACATGTGGGCCAATAGGTCCACCCTACGCAAGGCATTGTCAACTTAGTCAACAAATGATTCTGACATCCACAGCTATTGGATTTATATCCAACGGCCGGCATGCACCTTCAATCTCTCGTCTTCTTCCTCCAGCGTCACCGGGACCGCCTGTTCTGGCCTCCGGTGGCTAGCGGCTCTGCTTAGCACGTATCACTATGAAGCGCTACCCCACCGCTAGCCAGGCTATCCCCCCACTCCTCCACACCTTCTGTTATTCTCCACCGACTGTAGCCCCACGCCGCACCAGAACCAGTTATAACCCTTGTACTCCTCTGAATCCGTGACTCCACTGCCAGATCTTCCAATCTCCGGGTCGTTCCCGTCCGAGGCCTCGCCGTCGTCCATCGCCTCACTGCGCTCGGCATGGCATGGTCAACAAACGAGAGTCATCGGAAGAGGATTATACATGAGAGACTGACAGCTGGGACCCACAAGGTCCATGGTTGCACGCAAGGAAAGTTCCTTCTTATTAAGCTGAATTTTTTTTCCTCCCCCTGACAGCTGGGCCCACCGGCTGTATGTTTGCACGGAAGGAAGTGCCTCCTTGTTATGCGAAAAAACTATTCCTCCCGACGACAGCTAGGACGCGGCAGGTTTGGTGGCTGACTTGTGGGCCTACTAAGCTGACGCGTACGCAGGGCTTTCTCAACATAATCAACAAATGTTTCTAGCAGCTGGACCATTGGATGCTAATCCAACAGCCGTGCTACTTCTTCAACCTATGTTCTTGCTCGTGTCTCCCGTGGAGCTATATTTTAATTCACCACATGATATGTTTTTTGCTTGGGGCGTCTTGTATGATTTGAGTTATTGCTTTTTAGTTTACCACAATCATTCTTGTTGTACACACCTTTTGGGAGAGACACACATGAATCAGAATTTATTAGAATACTCTATGTACTTCACTTATATCTTTTGAGCTAGACAATATTGCTCTAGTGCTTCACTTATATCTGTTTAGAGCACGGTGGTGGTTTTATTTTACAGAAATTGTTGATCTCTCATGCTTCACTTATATTATTTTGAGAGTCTTTTAGAACATCATGGTAATTTGCTTTGGTTATAAAAATAGTCCTAATATGATGGGCATCCAAGATGGGTATAATAAAAAGTTTCATACAAAGTGTGTTGAATACTATGAGAAGTTTGATTCTTTATGATTGTTTTGAGATATGAAGATGGTGATATTAGAGTCATGCTAGTAGAATAGTTGTGAATTTGAGAGATACTTGTGTTAAAGTTTGTGATTCCCATAGCATGCACGTATGGTGAACCGTTATGTGATGAAGTTGGAGCATGATTTATTTATTCATTGTCTTCCTTATGAGTGGCAGTCGGGGACGAGCAATGGTCTTTTCTACCAGTCTATCCCCCAAGGAGCATGCACGTAGTACTTTATTTCGATAACTAATAGATTTTTGCAATAAGTACGTGAGTTCTTTATGACTAATGTTGAGTCCATGGATTATACGCACTCTCACCCTTCTACCATTGCTAGCCTCTCTAGTACCGCGCAACTTTCACTGGTACCATATACCCACCATATAGCTTCCTCAAGACAGCCACCATACCTAACTATTACGGCATTTCCATAGTCATTCCGAGATATATTGCCATGCAACTTTCCACCATTCCGTTTATTATGACACGCTCCATCATTGACATATTGCCTTGCATGATCAGGTAGTTAACATCGTATTTGTGGCAAAGCCAACGTGCATAATTTTTCATACATGTCACTCTTGAATCATTGCACATCCCGGTACACCGCCAGAGGCATTCACATAGAGTCATATTTTGTTCTAAGTATTGCGTTGCAATTCTTGAGTTGTAAGTAAATAAAAGTGTGATGATCTTCATTATTAGAGCATTGTCCCAGTGATGAAAGGATGATGGTGACTATGATTCCCCCACTAGTCGGGATGTGACACTACAAAAAAAGACACATTCGTGACATTTTGGGCCGAACGAATTTTTTTCTGTCATACTTATGACACTTCTATGACAATAATTGTGACAAAACCCGGTATCATCATAGATGTGGTGGGCTCCTACTTCTATGACAAAAAATCATGACAGAAAATGGGCTCTTCATCCTGGGCGGGCCGGAGACGCAGTTGCATGACATTCATTGGGCTGTCCATGATGGAAAAAACTATGGTAGAAGCGAGGGCGAGGAAAATTTCGAGGAGTTCCCGGTTACGGTGGGTGGTCGGGGGCCGAGCGATGCGCGTTTCTCTCATACACGTACGCGCGTGTGTGCAAGGCGTTGGCTTGAAATGAACTGGAGCAAGGCGTTGTGTGTCGGTGTCAAAACCGGCGGATCTCGGGTAGGGGGTCTCGATCTGTGCGTCTTAGGCTGATGGTAACAGGAAGCAAGGGACACAATGTTTACCCAGGTTCGGGCCCTCTCGATGGAGGTAAAACCCTACTTCCTGCTTGATTAATATGTCACACCCTAGTTAGCCATGCATTAGAGTGTTGCATCATGTTTACTCTTTCATCAGAAACCTGAAATGGGGATGACAGAACCCCCAGTCCCCTCTGAAACCAACTAGGGTTTACTAAAAAAGATTTTTCAATGAACCTGAAATGCCCTTCTAAAATGCCCATCATTTTTGTCTTGGTTCAGAACCTCTGCCAAAAGTGGTGCACATTTTCCTAGGCCATCTTAGGGTTTTTGAATTAAATCATAAATATTTGAATTTGGGCATTTAGAATTATAACAAATATTTAAATGCTCAAATATCTCCAAACTAAAATGTTTCATGTTGGAAATAATCCAACTATGGACCAGGAGTAGTTTGGTGATTTTAGGAGTAGCCTAAGTATTTTATTTAATTCAACAAAGTTGCAGAAGTATTAAAAAAACAGAAAATAGAAGAAATGGAAAAAACTTACCTGGCGCCTGCTCCCGGCCCACCTGCCGGCCCAGCCCAGCGCCGCTCCAGCGAGCTGCTTGCCGGCCAGGCAGGCAGGCAGGTGCCCGACGGCGACCGCAGCGCGCGCCACGCACCTGCTCGCCGCCTCGCCGCTCCCCTCGCCCGGTGACGTCGTGGACCGGCCTCTCTCGCTCCCCCGAACCCCCCAGACACCCCCTCTCCTCTCCAGCTCCTCCCCCTCGCGCTCCCCCGCCATGACCGACGCCACCATCGCCGTGCCTTCGTCATAGCCGTGCTCCCCGCCGCCCGTGCGTCCTCTCATCGTGTCCAGGAGCTCCGCCGCTGTCCACTCCATCGAGCAAGCCAAGCCCCGAGCGCTCGCAACGCCCGAGTCCACCGCAACGACCTCGCCCGAACCGCCGTCACCGGAGATCCCCTTCAACGCCGTCGTCGCTCCGGTCCATCTCCGGCCACACCAAGGGCTTCGTCGCACTCACTGTGAGCTTAGCCATCTTTCCCCCCCTTCCTTTGCTTGCTCCCGAGCCGTGTAGCGACCTCCCGGAGCTCAACCGCACCCACCGCCGTGGAGCTCGTCGCCGACGTGCTCCCGGTCACCCTCCGACCACTCCACGGTGTCCATCATGCTCACCGTGTCACTTAGCACCTAGCTAGCCACTCCCCGAGCCTCACCGACCCCTCTAGCGCCAAGTTCGTCTTCGACCGAACCCCGGTGGCCGCCAAAGTCGTCGCCGGCGCCAACTCCGGCCACCCCGACCCCAACGGACTCCACCAAGAGCTGCGGCTCGTCCTCAGCTCCACTCCGGTGGTCTCCGCGACCCATTTGGTGGCCGAAACAGCCAAAACCACTTCCGCCGCCGCGTCGGGCTCGCCGGCGGCTAAACGCCGGTGCAGCCGACCCGGGTTTGACCACGGGTGGGCCCTGGTTGACTCCCCTGAGTCAATGACAGGTGGGGCCCAGCCCTGTTAATTAAACAGGTTTAGTTTTATTTAAACTTTAATTAAACTAATCACACTGACACGCGGGACCCACTGTCAGGTTTGACCCGGACGTGTTCCGTTGACCTACTGACGTCACACTGACGTCAGGCTGACGCAATAATTGATTTTCTGGAATTAATCTAATATAGGAAATTCCAGAATATAGTTTAAACTTTAAAAATTCATAACTTTTATTCTGTAACTCCAAATCAGACAAATTATATATGAAAAATGATCAGAAAAATCCAATCTATCCATCTGTACTATTTTCATGCATGACCAAACAAGTTAACTTGATGTTTAATGCAGAACAAGGAAAAACACTTTAAAGGGTCATGTTTGAGTTTGAAATTTGAATCTTTGATTCAAATTGGTTCAAACCCTTCTGGTCTTAGTTGCATTAGCCCAACACACTCATATTGCTATGATTCATGCATGCATCATATTGTTGCACATTGTTTGGTGATGGTTGTGTATCGGTGTTCTTTGCGGCAGGTTCTGCCTCCGAGGAGTATCGTGTTTACCCTAACGAAGAACCGTATCAGTGCATCGAACCATCAGGCAAGCAACCAACCATTTGATCATATCGATACAATCCCATGTTCTCGCTCCTGCTCTCTTTTACTGCATTAAGACAACGCGTTTCAAACTGCTATGTGCTACGGTAGTTGAACCCACTTCCTCTGCATGACCTGTCATTGCCACAGTAACTAGATGAAACCCACTAGCATGTGTAGGAGTTGATTGAGCCATATGTATGTATTGTTCCTACCTTGCTATGCCTGCTATGCTTAGAGTCGTGTCAGGTCTGGTTCATCTGGGTGATGGGCTAGAGTGAAATGATTATGTCGGTAATGAGAGCGGTGTGGTGAACACGATTTGGTAAAGGTATCGATGAGAGGCCATGTAGGAGTACATGGTGGGTTGTTTCATTGAAGCCGACCTTAAGCACTGAGATCTGTATGTGTGATTTAAGAATCAGCTACTACCATGCATTGGGCCCGAAACCAAAGGACCCTCTCGGCTTCTTATTCACCCTAGTTCTCCGTCCAGGAGTTGCAAGTAGTTTCTGGTGTTTGTAGCCTACTGGAGGCCGTGGACAGCGCTGACCGTAGGGGTGGGCTGTGATGCGGTAGGTACGTGGCCGGGTGTACCGAATGCCCGTTAGGTATCTCGGGAACCCTGTTCACATCGTTCGGGGCCGTATGGGAAACCTCGGCCGGACTCCCTGCGGATGGAACCTGGATAGGCGATAAACCTGGACTGGAGGCTTAGGTGATTAGGTAGGTCGTGGTCGACACCCACGCTGGGCTTCCGCTTGAAGGTTGCCGAGTACATGTCGTGTAAACGACGGTAAGTGGTGAGAGCATGTATGAAGAAGTACACCCCTGCAGGGTTATCATGATCTATTCGAATAGCCGCGTCCGTGGTAAAGGACTACTTGGTTGCCTATACAGTTCATAGACAAGTAAATGGAAACTACTAAAAACCTCAAGATAAGTGTGAGTGCCGAGGATGGCTCTTCCATAGGAAGACGGAGGTGGATCCTCGGTAGTGTATTGAATTGGTGAGTAGTGGACTCGTGTACGCAAAACCATTTCAAGTTGGAGTCTCGTAGGTTAGCCTAGCCAAGAGTCAAAGTTGGCTTGCTGCAATAACTCCACCAACCCTTCTTGATAATGTGCATGTATGTAGGATCTGATGTAAGTCTTGCTGAGTACCTTTGTACTCATGTTGCTATAATTTACATTTTTACAGAAGACGCTGCAACCCCTTCTGATGGGTTCTACGTAGACGTTGACATCAATGAGTAGGCTAAGGCCCAGGTGGTGATCCTGAGCTTGTGAAGGACCACGTAGTATAGCTAGGCTTTCCAAGCCTCTTTTATTTTTCTAGTTGTCTGTACTCAGACAAATTACTTCCGCTGCTGGTTTGTATGACTGTATGACTTGAATGCTGGGTCGTGTGACCCGTACCTTTGTGTATGTTATGTATGGCTCTCTGAGCCTTAAATAAAGTACTTGTGTCATAGAGTCATGTTGTGATGCCTTGTTGTATTTGCACATATCGAGCATATTGTGTGTATGTTTGAAATGCTTGGTATGTGTGGGATCTGACTATCTAGTTGTTTATCCTTAGTAGCCTCTCTTACCGGGAAATGTCTCCTAGTGTTACCACTGAGCCATGGTAGCTTGCTACTGCTCGGGAACACTCACGCTGGCCGGCATGTGTCCTTCTTCGTTCCTGTGTCTGTCCCTTCGGGGAAATGTCACGCATTGAGTACCGGAGTCCTGTTAGCCCGCTACAGCCCGGTTTACCGGAGTCCTGCTAGCCCAGTGCTACAGCCCGGACCCACTTGCTGATGACCGACACGTTAGTTGCTGGGTCATGGATGCATGTCCCTGTAAGTCTGAGCCACTTTGGGTTTACAACTAGTCATGTCAGCCCGGGCTCCTTAACATATGGATGCTAGCGACACTATCATATACGTGAGCCAAAAGGCGCAAACGGTCCCGGGCAAAGGTAAGGCAACACCCGTGGGGATACCGTGCGTGAGGCCGCAAAGTGATATGAGGTGTTACAGGCTAGATCGATGTGTCATCGAGTCGGGGTCCTGACAGCGTTGGCATCAGAGCCGGACTGCCTGTAGGTTCTCCAAGCCAAACTGGTCGATGTTGAGTCTACAAATTCTTTAATTATATGTAGGGGAATTGTTTGTGGGTGGAACGTAAGGCTCTTTTTACTCCTTTATCTTATGACATTCTGATCTGAGTCAGTCTATTCTTCCACCGGGGGTTAAGGAATTAGGATCTATTCTCTCTATCAGGATCACGTGTTACTTATCAGTAGTACCTTATAGGGTTGATGGATACAAGCCTAGTTCAGTTCTACTACCACGTTATGTTGCTAGGATGGACTCAGAACTTTGATATGATGATGTTGAGTGTGTATGAAATCCTTTGTCAAATGTCTCAAAATCCTTCTTGAGCATTTACAGCTGTTATGCTGCCGAAATTTTGCTAGAAATTCTAATGCCTTTGCATTATGATTGTGCTTTCAGATGGCCACTCGCGACCTCAATCAAGTGGTTCGCCTGACTCGATGCCTAGATGTACCCGGCCATACTGCCATGTTGGTCAGGGTAATGACTGAGGCTGGATACCGTTGGTATCCTGAGTACACGGTCGAAGAGCAATTCCGAGACTTTAATCAAAGCCAGTATCTCTGCACTGTCAGGATATTTCCATCTTATCCTGGGTCCACCGAGCCCCTTCACTGCTCCTATGGACTCGGGGTTACTATTGAGATGGCTGTGCAGGACGCCGCCTACTCTATGATGACCATCATGCGAGTCAGGTCTGGCCTATTTCGGGACTCTGATTTCCGGTATATGCCAGGATCACTTCCGGGAGCACAAGGGTATCTCCAGGCTATCTATGCTGACCCCACCCAGGAGGATTCACGGACTCGCACCACTGCTGATATGCTCGAGGATAAGGACCGTGAAAATCGGGCCTTGAGGTTAGAGCTCTTCAATACCCGTGCTGACCACTGGGCCACATTGACTCGGTTTGCACCGGCGGTGCAAGCTGGATATTCGGATATGCGCGATCTCTATCCTGTGAGATCTGCTCTGCCAGACGTGATGGGTTGGCGTGATGTAGGAGGCATCACCCCACCTCGCGGTCCCCGCAGGCCACCGTCTGTTGGTCCAAGACCTCATCCTAGTCCCTATGGTCCACAAGCTCCGCGAGATCGTCTGTTTCCGGATGATCATGTTGAGCTTCCAGGCTATGGAGGTGACTTCTACGAGGACTACTACGGATTGGTCTGAGTTAGTAGTAGTATCACTAGTTCGTGTTAGCTGTGTCGTTTATCGTCCCGCGCGACTCGTGGGATATGACCTAGTTTGTATCGCCTTCCGGAGGTGTAGAAAAATAATGTATAGGAGCTTGGGATGCCTCCGATGAGATGTAATCCTCTTTTCACCATAATAGTACTTTGTTTGGTCTTGTACTAAACCCTGTATGGTGTGTATGACGATGGAATAAAGAAGCAGTTTCTGTATCTACCATGTCATACGGATGATCATCTTGCATTCCGAGTTATTCCTTACATTCTGTATCCTATGTCGGAATTTTATCATCCTGATTAAATCATTGTCTTGTTTACCTAGGATGGTCAACACGCGCACTAACCCTGCTCCTCAAGAGCAGGCCGAAGGCAGTGAAGTCAGGAATGCAAATCTGCCTCATCCTCCTTCCCTAGCCGAGTTTATGATGGAAGCCGAAAGAAACAAGCGGGAGACCAACCGTTTGTTGGAGCGTATTGAACAGAACACGACACACCATCAGAGGACTAACGTGGTGTCACTCAGTGATTTCATCAAGTTACATCCACCCACGTTCCACCACTCCGTCGAGCCTCTCGACGCTGATGACTGGCTTCGCAGTATTTCTCACAAACTGCGTTCCGCGCTGGTAGCGGAGGCTGACAAGGTCACCTTCGCTGCATATCATCTTGAAGGTCCCGCCAGTCTATGGTGGGAGAATTATGGAGCTATGCGCCCAGCGGGCCATGTCACTACTTGGACTGAATTCAGCGAGGCTTTCCGTGAACATCACATTCCGGAGGGTCTCATGGACCGTAAACGTGAGGAATTTTGCAGTTTCACTCAGGGGCGGCTCTCTGTGGCTGCTTACAGCAGGGAGTTTGGTAACCTCGCACGATATGCAACTGAGGAAGTTTCTACTGATGCCAAGAAGCAAGCAAGGTTCCGTAAGGGGCTTAGTCCTGAGCTTCGCCGCGACCTCCGTCTGCATCAGTGCACATCTTTTCAGAAACTTGTTAACAAGGCCATCAGTGCTAAAACTGGTCAGACTGATTATGATGCAACACGCAAGCATGGCCGTGACATGGGTTCCTCATCCAGTGCGGGTCCTCAGAAGCGCCGCGTGTGGGTGCCCAACACTGCCCTGCCACCTAGGTTCACACCGAGGCCATCCTTCCAGGCGCCTCGCCCCGTTCAACAGTCTGCACCAGCCAAGCCCTATGGGGGTCCAACCAACAATGCTCCTCCACGTACCAATTCCGTGACTTGTTTCAAGTGTGGGGAATCTGGCCACTATATGCGTGAGTGTCCCCAGACCAACCCCAACCAATCTGCTAAAGCTGTTGGCCGTGGCAAGCCGACAGGGAAAGTGTTCCACGCCAAGCCGGCCACCGCTACACGTGGCCATGTCAACTGTATCTCTGCCGAAGAAGCTCAAGAGGATCCCAACGTCGTTCTCGGTACGCTCCTTGTTAATTGCCACCCGGCATCTGTTCTTTTCGATACAGGAGCCTCTCATTCATTTATATCCGAGAACTATGCTCGTTTGCATAACACCGCATTCTGTGACATGCCATCCACTATGGAAATTTCTACTCCTGGTTCTAGATGGCAGACCTCCAGGGTAAGTTATGGAAATGAAATCCAAGTCGACAGACTTGTTTTCCTTGCATCTTTGATAGCTCTCAAATTTTCAGATATTAATATCATTTGGGGTATGGACTGGATGTCAGCTCATCATGCCAAAATTGATTGCTTCTCTAGGACTGTTCAACTCACTCATCCTTTGGGGAAGATAGTCAATGTCTTGACCCGATTAGCCAAGCGACAATTATATTCTCTTAACGCCAGCCCTTTGCCAGACCTTGAGGACGTTCCGGTAGTCCGTGACTTCCTGGATGTCTTCCCAGAGGAATTGCCAGGCGTTCCACCTGACAGGGATGTTGAGTTCGTAATAGACCTCATTCCGGGAACCGTTCCGATTGCTAGAAGACCCTATAAGATGGCACCACTAGAACTAGCCGAGCTTAAGAAACAACTCGATGAGTCCTTGAAAAAGGGTTTCATCCGACCTAGTTCATCTCCGTGGGCTTGCCCCGTCCTCTTCGTCAAGAAGAAGGATGGTACGGACCGGATGGTTGTAGATTACCGACCTGTCAATTTGGTCACAATCAAGAACAAATATCCGCTCCCTAGGATCAACGACCTGTATGATCAGCTCGTTGGATCCTCAATCTTCTCCAAAATGGATTTGAGGTTGGGCTACCATCAAATCAAAATCAAAAACGGGGACATTCCTAAAACGGCCTTTGTTACTCGTTATGGCCAATACGAGTACACCGTCATGTCCTTCGGTTTAACCAACGCTCCAGCCACCTTTTCTCGGTTAATGAACTCAATCTTCATGGAGTATTTGGATAAATTCGTCGTGGTTTATCTCGATGATATACTCATCTACTCCAAGAACGAGGAAGAACATGCCGAACATCTAAGGCTAGTGTTGAAGAAACTTCGAGAGCATCGCCTTTATGCCAAATTTTCTAAATGTGAATTCTAGTTGTCGGAAGTGACCTATCTGGGTCATGTAATATCTGGTAAAGGTATTGCTGTTAACCCTGAGCGAGTTCAAGCCGTCCTTAATTGGACTCCACCTGAATCGGTCAAACAAGTTCGGAGTTTTCTGGGCTTAGCGAGCTATTGTCGTCGCTTTGTCGAGAACTTCTCCAAAGTTGCTAAACCTCTAACCGAACTCCTCAAGAAAGATAAAAAGTTCGAATGGACTCCACAATGTGAGCACAGCTTTCAGGAACTGAAAAGACGCCTGACTTCTGCTCTCGTACTGGTACCGCCAGACTTCTCCAAGGACTTTGTTATCTACTGCGACGCCTCGCGACAAGGAATAGGTTGCATTCTCATGCAAGATCGACACGTAATTGCTTACGCTTCACGGCAATTGCACCCACATGAGGAGAATTATCCTACTCATGATCTAGAGCTTGCAGCCGTAGTCTATGCACTTAATACCTGGCGACATTACCTCCTCGGTAACCGTTGCGAAATATTCACTGATCACCAAAGTCTGAAGTACATTTTCACCCAACCGGATTTGAATCTCAGGCAAAGACGTTGGGTTGAGTTGATCACAGATTTCGACTTAGGAATAACTTACACCCCAGGGAAAGCCAACGTCATGGCTGATGCGCTAAGTCGTAAATCTTATTGTAACAACCTAATGTTACAACAAAGTCAACCGCTTCTCCATGAGGAATTTCGGAAGCTTAACCTTCACATTGTTCCTCAAGGTTTTCTTTCCACCTTGGTGGCGAAACCTACCCTTATGGACCAGATCGTCAAGGCACAGAAGGTAGATCCGGGAATCTCCCGCATCAAGAGAAACATCAAGAAAGGAATTGCGAATTGTTTCTCCATTAATGATCAAGGGGTCGTATACTTCGGGAATCGACTAGTGGTTCCCAAAGTGCGAAACCTGAGGCGATTGATCCTTAAGGAGGCTCATGAATCTCCTCTCACCATTCATCCCGGTAGTACTAAGATGTATCAGGACCTACGCCAGAGGTTCTGGTGGACTAGGATGAAGAGAGAAATTGCTCAGTATATTGCTAATTGCGACGTCTGTCGTCGTGTAAAAGAAGAACATCAACGGCCTGCTGGCACCCTTCAACCCTTAGCTATTCCTGAATGGAAATGGGATAAAATTGGTATGGATTTCATTACCGATTTTCCCAGGACCAAGAGAGGGAATAATGCTATCTTCGTCGTTGTCGATCGTCTTTCCAAAGTAGCCCATTTCCTACCTGTTCGTGAGAGTATAACCGCTAGTCAATTGGCAGACTTATACATCTCCCGGATAGTGTCTCTCCATGGTGTTCCTTTGGAAATTAACTCGGATCGAGGAAGTCTTTTCACCTCTCGATTTTGGGAAAGTTTCCAAAATGCTATGGGACCCGTCTCTCCTTTAGCACCGCTTTCCACCCTCAGTCGAGTGGTCAAGTGGAACGCGTCAACCAGATTCTAGAAGACATGCTTCGAGCCTCTGTTATCTCATTCGGAATGGATTGGGAGAAGTGCCTTCCATTTGCCGAATTCGCTTACAACAACAGATATCAATCTAGCTTGGGTAAAGCCCCTTTTGAAGTTCTCTATGGACGACGGTGTCGAACACCCCTTAACTGGTCAGAGACCGGGGCAAGACAATTCTTTGGCCCGGATATGATTCAGGAAGCAGAAGAGCAAGTTTGCATCGTTCGTGAAAAGTTGAAAACAGCCCAATCCCGTCAGAAGAGTCAATATGACCGAAAACATAAGGCTATGACTTTCGAGATTGACGAGAAGGCTTACCTTCGGGTTACCCCTCTGAAGGGAACCCATCGTTTCGGTATCAAAGGCAAATTGGCTCCTCGTTACATTGGACCTTTTCGCATTCTCGCCAAACGAGGAGAAGTTGCCTACCAGTTGGAACTACCTCCGCACCTCTCCAGAGTCCACGATGTCTTCCACGTTTCTCAACTCAGGCGTTGCTTCTTGGATCCTATCCGTGGAGTGGACTACGAAACGCTTGATCTCCAAGATAATCTTACATATCGAGAGTACCCCATCCGTAAACTCGATCAGGCCGAGCGTACCACTCGACGTCATAATATCAAGTTTCTCAAAGTTCAATGGTCGCACCATTCTGAGGATGAAGCAACTTGGGAAAGGGAGGATCGTCTTCGACTTGAGTATCCCGCCTTCTTTCCGGAGGAACCCAAATCTGGGACGAGATTCTTTTGAGTGGGGGTGAGTTGTCACACCCTAGTTAGCCATGCATTAGAGTGTTGCATCATGTTTACTCTTTCATCAGAAACCTGAAATGGGGATGACAGAACCCCCAGTCCCCTCTGAAATCAACTAGGGTTTACTAAAAAAACTTTTTCAATGAACCTAAAATGCCCTTCTAAAATGCCCATCATTTTTGTCTTGGTTCAGAACCTCTGCCAAAAGTGGTGCACATTTTCCTAGTCCATCTTAGGGTTTTTGAATTAAATCATAAATATTTGAATTTGGGCATTTAGAATTATATAAAATATTTAAATGCTCAAATATCTCCAAACTAAAATGTTTCATGTTGGAAATAATCCAACTATGGACCAGGAGTAGTTTGGTGATTTTAGGAGTAGCCTAAGTATTTTATTTAATTCAACAAAGTTGCAGAAGTATTAAAAAAACAGAAAATAGAAGAAATGGAAAAAACTTACCTGGCGCCTGCTCCCGGCCCACCTGCCGGCCCAGCCCAGCGCCGCTCCAGCGAGCTGCTTGCCGGCCAGGCAGGCAGGCAGGTGCCCGACGGCGACCGCAGCGCGCGCCACGCACCTGCTCGCCGCCTCGCCGCTCCCCTCGCCCGGTGACGTCGTGGACCGGCCTCTCTCGCTCCCCCGAACCCCCCAGACACCCCCTCTCCTCTCCAGCTCCTCCCCCTCGCGCTCCCCCGCCATGACCGACGCCACCATCGCCGTGCCTTCGTCATAGCCGTGCTCCC
>NC_041385.1:644477392-644489815 GCF_002162155.2 Triticum dicoccoides | reverse complement strand
GCCACCATCGCCGTGCCTTCGTCGTAGCCGTGCTCCCTGCCGCTCGTGCATCCTCTCATCGTGTCCAGGAGCTCCGCCGCTGTCCACTCCATCGAGCAAGCCGAGCCCCGAGCGCTCGCAACGCCCGAGTCCACCGCAACGACCTCGTCCGAACCGCCGTCGCCGGAGATCCCCTTCAACGCCGTCGTCGCTCCGTTCCATCTCCGGCCACACCAAGGGCTTCATCGCACTCACTGTGAGCTTAGCCATCTTTCCCCCCCTTCCTTTGCTTGTTCCCGAGCCGTGTAGCGACCTCCCGGAGCTCAACCGCACCCACCGCCGTGGAGCTCGTCGCCGACGTGCTCCTGGTCACCCTCCGACCACTCCACGGTGTCTATCATGCTCACCGTGTCACTTAGCACCTAGCTAGCCACTCCCCGAGCCTCACCGACCCCTCTAGCGCCAAGTTCGTCTTCGACCGAACCCCGGTGGCCGCCAAAGTCGTCGCCGGCGCCAACTCCGGCCACCCCGACCCCAACGGACTCCACCAAGAGCTGCGGCTCGTCCTCAGCTCCACTCCGGTGGTCTCCGCGACCCATTTGGTGGCCGAAACAGCCAAAACCACTTCTGCCGCCGCGTCGGGCTCTGGTTGACTCCCCTGAGTCAATGACAGGTGGGGCCCAGCCCTGTTAATTAAACAGGTTTAGTTTTATTTAAACTTTAATTAAACTAATCACACTGACACGCGGGACCCACTGTCAGGTTTGACCCGGACGTGTTCCGTTGACCTGCTGACGTCACACTGACGTCAGGCTGACGCAATAATTGATTTTCTGGAATTAATCTAATATAGGAAATTCTAGAATATAGTTTAAACTTTAAAAATTCATAACTTTTATTCTGTAACTCCAAATCAGACAAATTATATATGAAAAATGATCAGAAAAATCCAATCTATCCATCTGTTCTATTTTCATGCATGACCAAACAAGTTAACTTGATGTTTAATGCAGAACAAGGAAAAACACTTTAAAGGGCCATGTTTGAGTTTGAAATTTGAATCTTTGATTCAAATTGGTTCAAACCCTTCTGGTCTTAGTTGCATTAGCCCAACACACTCATATTGCTATGATTCATGCATGCATCATATTGTTGCACATTGTTTGGTGATGGTTGTGTATCGGTGTTCTTTGCGGCAGGTTCTGCCTCCGAGGAGTATCGTGTTTACCCTAACGAAGAACCATATCAGTGCATCGAACCATCAGGCAAGCAACCAACCATTTGATCATATCGATACAATCCCATGTTCTCGCTCCTGCTCTCTTTTACTGCATTAGGACAACGCGTTTCAAACTGCTGTGTGCTACGGTAGTTGAACCCACTTCCTCTGCATGACCTGTCATTGCCACAGTAACTAGATGAAACCCACTAGCATGTGTAGGAGTTGATTGAGCCATATGTATGTATTGTTCCTACCTTGCTATGCCTGCTATGCTTAGAGTCGTGTCAGGTCTGGTTCATCTGGGTGATGGGCTAGAGTGAAATGATTATGTCGGTAATGAGAGCGGTGTGGTGAACACGATTTGGTAAAGGTATCGATGAGAGGCCATGTAGGAGTACATGGTGGGTTGTTTCATTGAAGCCGACCTTAAGCACTGAGATCTGTATGTGTGATTTAAGAATCAGCTACTACCATGCATTGGGCCCGAAACCAATGGACCCTCTCGGCTTCTTATTCACCCTAGTTCTCCGTCCAGGAGTTGCAAGTAGTTTCTGGTGTTTGTAGCCTACTGGAGGCCGTGGACAGCGCTGACCGTAGGGGTGGGCTGTGATGCGGTAGGTACGTGGCCGGGTGTACCGAATACCCGTTAGGTATCTCGGGAACCCTGTTCACATCGTTCGGGGCCGTATGGGAAACCTCGGCCGGACTCCCTGCGGATGGAACCTGGATAGGCGATAAACCTGGACTGGAGGCTTAGGTGATTAGGTAGGTCGTGGCGAAACCCACGTTGGGCTTCCGCTTGAAGGTTGCCGAGTACATGTCGTGTAAACGACGGTAAGTGGTGAGAGCGTGTATGAAGAAGTACACCCCTGCAGGGTTATCATGATCTATTCGAATAGCCGCGTCCGCGGTAAAGGACTACTTGGTTGCCTATACAGTTCATAGACAAGTAAATGGAAACTACTAAAAGCCTCAAGATAAGTGTGAGTGCCGAGGATGGCTCTTCCGTAGGAAGACGGAGGTGGATCCTCGGTAGTGTATTGAATTGGTGAGTAGTGGACTCGTGTACGCAAAACCATTTCAAGTTGGAGTCTCGTAGGTTAGCCTAGCCAAGAGTCAAAGCTGGCTTGCTGCAATAACTCCACCAACCCTTCTTGATAATGTGCATGTATGTAGGATCTGATGTAAGTCTTGCTGAGTACCTTTGTACTCATGTTGCTATAATTTACATTTTTACAGAAGACGCTGCAACCCCTTCTGATGGGTTCTACGTAGACGTTGACATCAATGAGTAGGCTAAGGCCCAGGTGGTGATCCTGAGCTTGTGAAGGACCACGTAGTATAGCTAGGCTTTCCAAGCCTCTTTTATTTTTCCAGTTGTCTGTACTCAGACAAATTACTTCCGCTGCTGGTTTGTATGACTGTATGACTTGAATGCTTGGTCGTGTGACCCATACCTTTGTGTATGTTATGTATGGCTCTCTGAGCCTTAAATAAAGTACTTGTGTCATAGAGTCATGTTGTGATGCCTTGTTGTATTTGCACATATCGAGCATATTGTGTGTATGTTTGAAATGCTTGGTATGTGTGGGATCTGACTATCTAGTTGTTTATCCTTAGTAGCCTCTCTTACCGGGAAATGTCTCCTAGTGTTACCACTGAGCCATGGTAGCTTGTTACTGCTCGGGAACACTTAGGCTGGCCGGCATGTGTCCTTCTTCGTTCCTGTGTCTGTCCCTTCGGGGAAATGTCACGCATTGAGTACTGGAGTCCTGTTAGCCCGCTACAGCCCGGTTTACCGGAGTCCTGCTAGCCCAGTGCTACAGCCCGGACCCACTTGCTGATGACCGACACGTTCGTTGCTGGGTCATGGATGCCTGTCCCTGTAAGTCTGAGCCACTTTGGGTTTACAACTAGTCATGTCAGCCCGGGCTCCTTAACATATGGATGCTAGCGACACTATCATATACGTGAGCCAAAAGGCGCAAACGGTCCCGGGCAAAGGTAAGGCAACACCCGTGGGGATACCGTGCGTGAGGCCGCAAAGTGATATGAGGTGTTACAGGCTAGATCGATGTGTCATCGAGTCGGGGTCCTGACATAATATTAAAGATATGTGGAATACAAGAGTAGATTTACCACGAGATCGTAGAGGCTAAACCTTAGAAGCTAGCCTATGATGGTATGATTGTAATTGTGATCGGCCTTCTAAGGACCATCCTCTCCGGTTTATATAGACACCGGAGAGCTAGGGTTTACATGGAGTCGGTTACAAGGAAGAAACATAATATCCGGATCGCCAAGCTTGCCTTCCACGCAAAGGAGAGTCCCATCCGGATACGAGCCGAAGTCTTGAGTCTCGTATCTTGACGCTTCTATAGTCCGGACAATGAATATAGCCTGGCTGTCCGGATACCCCCTTATCCAGGACTCCCTCAGTATCCCATAAACCAGGCTTCAATGACAATGAGTCCGGCGCTCAGTCTTGTCTTCGGCATTGCAAGGCGGGTTCCTCCTCCGAATACTCCAAGGTTATCATGGACCACGTAAGTCGTGTTCGGATCTGCAAAATGATCTTCACATACCACCATAGAGAGAATGATGCTTCAGTTAACAACTTTTAGACGACGTGACATGCCATTAGAGTCAGGTCATTATTCGAACCGTTTTTTCACCACCAGCCACAACGCGCATTGCCAGGCAGTTTCCTTGACACGTCTTGTCAAAGCAGAGATCATGTGCCCATATCACGGGATTCTCATCAATACGGGTATGGGTAATCCCCCCGTGCCATCAATCGTGGCGCTTGGGAAGTAAGTGATTCTCAATAGGCTAGTGGGGAGGCGCACCGCTTTCGTCGCCTCTATAAAGGGATAAAAGTTCCCCATTCTTACCCACGCCTTCTTCCTCCCGCGCATACTCTTGCCCCCTCGAGCTCCAGCGCCCTAGTCCAGGTTTTCTCGGCAAAGTTAGTCATGTCTAGAGCAGGAGGCAAGTGGGTGGCTTCCACCATGACGGAGAAGAAGATCGTGAATCTCCGGGCGGCCGGATACTTGGCCGCACATATAGCGCACCGGCTACCAGACGAGGGGCAGGTCATTCCAACTCTAGGACCCCACGAGAGGGTCGTGTTCCTTGCCCACTTCGTCCGTGGACTGGGGTTTCCACTCCACCCCTTCATCTGCGGGCTCATGTTCTACTACGGGCTAGACTTTCATGATCTAGCTCCGAACTTCGTCACCAACATCTCGGCGTTCATCGTCGTGTGCGAGGCTTTCCTCCGCATCAAGCCTCATTTCGGCTTGTGGCTCCAAACCTTCTGCGTGAAGCCGAAGATTGTGAGCGGCTAGCAAGCAGAGTGCGGAGGAGCCATGGTTGGCAAAATGCCTAATGTCACCTGGTCTGATGGCTCCTTTGCGGAAACCGTGAAGGGGTGGCAATCGGGGTGGTTCTACATCACCGAGCCACGCGACGCCAACTGTGCGACGGTCCCCGAGTTCCGATCTGGAACCCCTATGCGGCTCACCTCCTGGGAACAGAAGGGCCTGTTATGGGGAGAATCTGCAGACCTGACCGGACTCATCAACTGCATCAAGGGCATGAAGGATAGGAACATCAAGCTTGTCAACGTGATCCAAGTCATGCTCATTCGCCGGATTCTGACGTGCCAAAGGCAGGCATTCAATCTGTGGGAGTTCGTCTCGGCCGAACACCAGATGCTCCAGAGGCTCTACGACATGAAGCACAAGAACGCGTGGAAGGCGCTATTCAAGGCCACCGAAGTACCTCCTCTCATAACCGAGGACCGTGGGCTCCATGCCGCACGGCACCCTACCCAGGTGAGTTCTCAGGCCGCCACCAGGTCCGGTTCTTCCCAATGTACTCATTGGGAATTCCTAAGTGATTGTGTATATTTGTTTAGGAGTATGTGGAGACAGCGGAGCGGATTGACAGTCCGGCTCCGTTGCCAGAAACTCCAGCCAATGATCTCCTGACGAAGATGCTGGTCCCGGCGCCCTATAAGGGGCCGGAGAAGAAGGCCGATAAGAAGGTCCCGGGGACCCGAAAGGGTCTCCGAAGTAAGGTTGCGCAAGCCTCGTCTGAAGACGACGAGGTGCACTCCTCCCCCGAAAGGGAAGAAGAAGAAGAAGAGGAGGCCGCCCCGCCCGGAAAGGATGGGGGGCCTGAGGCGGATCAGGGGGGCAAGAGAGGCCGCCGGCATAAGCCCGTCATACCCTTGTTGTCCGATGACGACGAGGCTGATTCCTCTCGCGGAGGCGGGGAGGAATAGGGAGAAACTCCACCTCCCCGTACTGGAGGGGGGGTAAGAAGAGGAAGGCTGCCCCGGTGGGAGAGACTGGGACGTCCAAGAAGGGAAAGGTGTCCCTACCGGACTACTCTGCCACCGCTGTCCATAGCGAGGAAGGGTGGCTGCCCAGGAAGAAGCCCCTAGTGAAATCGTAAGTATCCGCACACAATCATAATTTCGCTTCATAGTATTGTTTATAATGCCGAACTTGTATGCAGTCCGAACAAGGCCCATCTTGAAGTATCGTCTTCGGACGGGTCCTTGAGTGAGTCAGCAATGAACTCACTCTCGACGGCCATGTCTCCTCGGCCTGCGGACGACACAGAGGTGTTGTCCCGAAGGCTCCCGGCGATGGCGGAGGTGGCCCTCGAGGCGCCTCAAGGCGGCGTCCCAGACATCGGACTCGCGGGGTTCAAGGTCCCCACGGATCGTGTTGATGAGAGCGACGGTAAACCGGGCTCTCAGCCGAACACAGTTCTGGAGCCTTCAGTGGTTCCGGACTTAGGCGGGCAGCCCCTCGTTATGGAGGGAGGGCCGTCTGTATCAAGGACTTCCGTTGCACCGCAGGCGCCGGATTGTCTGCTAGAAGCGCTTCGTGGCGCTTCCCTAGATGGAGAGCACTGTACTCTTATGAGTGCGGTGATTCATAAGGTTTCGTTCGCCAAGAGCGGACTAACCGAAGCCTGCACCAGCCTCCTAACAGGCTTTGAGGTAAGTAGTAAAAATATGTGAAGTTACCACCTGATAGGTAGTAGCCCCTGATCCGCAGGAGTCTGACAATAAGTTTGAATTGAAATAAATAGGCGGTGCTGCTGGTCGCAGCTGCTCACACGGCCGAAATTGCCGGCCTAACGCAGGACTTAGAGCGGGCACAGGGAGAGCTCGGCCTCACGAGGAGGCAGCTCGAGGAGAGCAAAGGTGAATGATTCCCCTCTCTCATATAATGAATAGTAAATAAAATTTGATTATGCTAACGATGAGACGTCGTGATATGGTAACAGAGGCCACCACTTAAGTGGCGTCTCTCAAGAAGGCGCTGTCCGAGGCCGTACACAAAGCACCCTTGGAACTCAAGGAGCGCGAAAAGCAAGAGGCCCGAGTGGGCGAGGTACAAGAAGAGCTCCGGGAGCTCGGCAAGAAGCTCGAGTCTGCGGAGCATGAGCTGAAAGCAAAAGAGGCCGAGCTTGCAAAGGCCCTTACAAATATAAAATACGCCAAGGCCGAAGCTGAGAGGGCACAGCAGGAGATCTAGGAGGCCAAAATGATAGCGGCGGGTAAGAATTTTTTTATGCAAAGCAAACATGTGGAGGAGGCATTTCTTTTACTAACTCGAATCCGGAGCTCTCCAGGGGCATTTGCAGACCTGCCACGCAGCATATCAGATGCCAAGGAGTTCTACCGTGCCCAGGAGGGGAGCTCAACGGAGAAGTTGTTCTGGTCCCAGTATGCTGGGGCCGAACATGCAACGCCTCTGAGTGACCAACTGAAGCAGTTGGTCGAACTTCACAAGGCGGCCGAAGTGGCTATGGAAGATCTCATAGTCCGGATATGGCATGGCGAGCTTCTGCCCACCAGCTACTTCGTCCTGATCAAGCGGATGGTGGATTCCTGTCCGCGACTGGAAGTCATCAAGCGATCTTTTTGCATTGAGTGTGCCCGCCGGGCCCTTGCCCGCGCCAAGGTGCATTGGGGCAAGCTGGATGCGGAGAAGCTGGTGAAGGACGGGCCGCCGGAGGGCAAGCCGCATCGCATCCCCGAGAAGTATTATGATGGCGTTATGAAGGGTGCTTGCCTCATGGCCAACGAATGTACCAAAGACATAATTTTTGAATGAATTCACTTCTATCATGTCTGTAATTTAAAGACGAAGTAACTTGCGCCATGTAACACTTTTGTGATTTAAAATATTACCTTCCGTGCGGCTGTTTATCAAATTCTAAAAGTAGGCTAGTCGTCGGCTTCCGCCCCCGTGTAACTAGTACTGGGGTGTTCGTGGAAAACCCGGACATCTTTATCCAAATGTTTGGTCCCTTAAGGAGGTGTCCAGCACAGCGAACCAGGCAATCGAACTATACGGCTTTATAACCTTCACTTAGCCATATAAGTCTATGATTTTAAATTTCGGCGAAGCCCCTACAATCCGGAAGGCCGAATTGGGACACTATACACGCCTATATCGGACAAAGCCGAATTAGCGCCTAAAGCGGAAAAATCTTTAAGGATATTAAGACCTCTTGAACAGTGACCAGCTCTCGCCACATCATGCCGGACAGTTTTGTGCTTTCTCTACCGAGGTGCTCGTCCGGAAAAACCAGGGCACAATCGCAGTAGTTCTCCCTGCGCTACCTTAGACGAATTAACGGAACGTAAGGCACCAAAACAAGGGAGCCTGGCTATCCCGACTGTAACCCAAGACATGATTCGGAGTTGATGCATATAATGCTATAAGTTCGGGGTGCCGCACTGTTGAAATTGTTCGGACTTGTCTTGCCGTATTATGGGGCGCTATAAGAAGCCCCTGGCAAACTAAGCGTACCAAAGTGTACGGATGCAAAATCAAATAGACGTTCATAAAAAATGCTCAAATAAAAATAAGTAAGCTGACGCTATATATGGTCTCCCATTGATAAGTAATACGTTTAAGTGTATGTTTACAATGAATGCATTAAGCGGAGATAAATAGGATTATGTGACATATCCTATCCAGGAGCAGGCTACGCACAGATAGATAAAGCAGGAACAACGATCGTAAATAGATTCCACCTGGGTGTTTCCTGCTGTGCCCGAAGCCTGTTACCTCCTGGGGTTCCTTCTCCTTTGTAAGTCCGACAATCCGGATCTTCTAGAGAAGCTGCACTAAAGCAATGTCCTTAAGGGTAAAAGGAAAGGTTACGAAGCAATATCGTACTGTTGACTGAGCCACTGCTACGCCTCCGCCTGTGCCCATGGTATTTTGAGTGCGTAATTGTGTGCGCGTGGCACGAATGCTACTTGAGTGGGACTTGGGCGGAGGCCGGACTGCTAGTCATGCTCTTGACGTGCCTACTGATCCTGTTGCGGGGTGTTCCACCCTTGCTTAACGGAGCTTGAGGTTGTCGTCGCCGGATTGGTGGTTTGCCGGAGGAGGCCGCATTGTACTTCGGCCACAAGGGCCACCATGTGTTCTTCCGTACGGAGAGAGCGGTCCATATTGCCCTTGACTGTTATGACTCCGCGTGGGCCTGGCATCTTGAGCTTGAGGTATGCATAGTGTGGTACCGCATTGAATCTAGCAAATACGGTTCGCCCGAGCAGTGCGTGGTAACCACTGCGGAAAGGGACGATATCGAAGATTAGCTCTTTGCTTCGGAAGTTATCCGGAGATCCAAAGACCACTTCTAATGTTATAGAGACCGTACAGCGGGCCTCTACTCCAAGAATGACACCCTTAAAGGTGGTTTTGGTGGGCTTAATCCTTGAAGGATCGATGCCCATTTTGTGCATTGTGTCCTGATAAAGCAGGTTCAGGCTGCTGCCTCCGTCCATAAGGACCCTTGTAAGGTGAAATCCATCTATAATTGGGTTATAAACCAATGCGGCTGAGCCGCCGTGACGGATGCTAGTAGGATGATCCCTATGATCAAAGGTAATCGGACAAGCAGACCATGGGTTGAATTTGGGGACGACTGGCTCCATCTCATATACGTCTCGTAGTGCTCGCTTCCGTTCCCACTTGGGGATGTGGGTGGCATAGATCATGTTGACCGTTTTCACCTGGGGGGGGGAGATTTCTTCTGCCCACCCCCATGTTCGGGCACCGGGGCTTATCGTCATCATAGCTGTGCAACCCCTTGTCCTTGTTTTCGGTGTTTATTTTGCCGGCCTGTTTAAATACCCACAATCTCTGTTGGTGTGGTTGGCTGGCTTGTCCGGGGTGCCATGAATTTGGCACGAGCGCTCCAGTATACGGTCCAGACTAGACGGTCCTTGATTGTTACGCTTGAATGGCTTCTTCCGCTGACCGGATTTGGATCCGCTGAATCCGGCATTGACCGCCGTATCCTCGGTGTTGTTGCTGTTGTTCCGTTGCTTGTGTCTGTTGCGCCGTGGCTTGCCATTATTGTCCCGGACATCTGAAGTTCCAGAATGCGGCGTAGTGCTACTGCGAGCCAACCAGCTGTCCTCGCCCGCGCAAAAGCGGGTCATTAGTGTCGTAAGAGCTGCCATGGACTTGGGTTTCTCCTGGCCGAGGTGTCTGGCGAGCCACTCGTCATGGATATTATGCTTGAAAGCCACCAGGGCTTCGGCATCCGGACAGTCGACTATATGGTTCTTTTTAGTTAGAAACCGAGTCCAGAATTTCCTGGCTGATTCTCCGGGCTGTTGAGTAATGTGGCTCAAGTCATCGGCATCCGGAGGTCACACATATGTGCCCTGGAAGTTGTCAAGAAATGCGTCTTTCAGATTTTCCCAACTGCCAAAGGAATTTGCGGGAAGGCTGTTTAGCCAGTGTCGGGCAGGTCCTTTGAGCTTAAGGGGAAGATACTTGATGGCATGTTGACCATCTCTGTGGGCCATGTGAATGTGGAGAAGGAAATCCTCGATCCATACCGCGGGGTCTGTGGTGCCATCGTATGATTCGATGTTTACGGGTTTAAACCCTTCTGGGAATTCATGATCCATCACTTCATCAGTGAAGCAGAGGGGGTGTGCGGTGCCTCTATGTCGGGCTATGTCGCGCAGTCCGGTTGCGTCTGACTGGTTGTATTCAGCACGGCTGGATTTGCTGTTAGTGTATCCGATATGACGGTCATCGTCGTGTGCTTCGGCGCGCCCCCGTGATCCGTAGATCGAAATTAGTTGTCCTGCGGCATCATCCAGTTTATCGCGCAGGTCCTGAGTATTGCCCCGGGCCAGAGTAAACCGACACGAGGGTACAAGTTGGTATTTAGGCTGATATGTCGTTTTGTCCCGACCTCGAGGCGGTCGGTCAGCCGTGGGGCGCTCGAGTCCATATTCCTCGGCTGCCAGGACTTCTATCCATCTGTCTGTGAGCAGATCTTGATCAGCTTGGAGCTGCTGCTGCTTCTTCTTTAGGCTTCTCGCAGTGGCAATAAGCCGGCGCTTGAAGCGCTCCTGCTCTACGGGGTCTTCGGGTACGCCGAACTCGTCGTTGCCGAGGATTAGCTTGTCTTCAGAGAGGGGCATGTAGTTGTCCTCCTCCAAATACCCGTCCGTCGCCTGTTCATCTGGGCTGTCATGCCCGTCTTCCTGTTCGGCCTGCTCGAAGGTGGGCTGTTTGGGGTTGTATTCATCGTCGGCACCGTCTGGATTATTATCGTCTCCGGTGCCGGTATTGCCTTGGCGGGGCTTGGAGCGGCGCTGGCGACGCCCATGCTTTGCTTTCTTCTTTGAGGGGTTATCCTCCGTTGCCTCATCGCCATTGGTTTCTTTTGGAGTGTCCACCATATATATATCATATGAAGAGGTGGCTGTCCACCGCCGTGTGAGCGGTGGCTCCTGTATGTCTCCTGCATCGTCATCCATACCGTCAATGTCTTCGAAGTCAAAGTCGAGCACGTCGGTTAAATCATCGATCGTGGCGACAAAGGGGTGGTGGGTGGGCAGCGAATTCCTTCATCGCCTGCTTCCCACTCAAGCCGAACATAGTTCGGCCCAGAACCTCTTGACAAAGAGAGAGACTTCAATGAG
This sequence comes from Triticum dicoccoides, assembly GCF_002162155.2. Taxonomy (NCBI): domain Eukaryota; kingdom Viridiplantae; phylum Streptophyta; class Magnoliopsida; order Poales; family Poaceae; genus Triticum; species Triticum dicoccoides. Next base: position 644,478,614 of record NC_041385.1, on the reverse strand, counting down.
TTCAGCATGTCGCCAAAGGGCGAGTGCTGAAAGATGTCCGCAACGGTAAACTCCATTACCAGAGCCCAGCTTGGCTCGGCTGGCTCGAGGGTGAGCGGACCAGGACCAACAGCCGGATATGAGTTCGGGGGCCCAGCGTTACAGGCCTCCACAGAGGTGAGACCCGTGTTCGGCTTCACAACCGATAAGTGAGCGGCCTGCGGGGCGGGGTCCAGCCCTCCGTCCATGGGCAACGCAACCTGCCCTGGATTTAGATCCGGGGCTGCTTCGGGGATGATGTCCCGGGCACTATCCGACAGCAGGTCTAGGCCGTGCTCGTCGTGGCTGTCCGGCGCTCCTGGCGCAGGCTCGAATCCATCGAAGATCAAGTCTCCGCGGATATCTGCCGCATAGTTCAAGTTTCCGAACCTGATCTGGTGGCCAGGGGCAAAGCTGTCGATCTGCTCCAACTGGCCAAGCGAATTGGCCCGCAGTGCGAAGCCGCTGAACACAAAGATCTGTCCGGGGAGAAAAGTCTCACCCTGGACCGTGTTGTTGACGATTGAAGACGCCGTCAAGCCTCGAAGCGACGACACAGAGGAACTCTCAATGAAAGCACCAATGTCGGTGTCAAAATCGGCGGATCTCGGGTAGGGGGTCCCGATCTGTGCATCTTAGGCTGATGGTAACAGGAAGCAAGGGACACAAAGTTTAGCCAGGTTCGGGCCCTCTCGATGGAGGTAAAACCCTACTTCCTGCTTGATTAATATTGAAGATATGTGGAATACAAGAGTAGATCTACCACGAGATCGTAGAGGCTAAACCCAAAGAGCTAGCCTATGATGGTATGATTGTAATTGTGATCGGCCTTCTAAGGACCATCCTCTGCGATTTATAAAGACACAGGAGAGCTAGGGTTTACATGGAGTCGGTTACAAGGAAGGAAACATAATATCCGGATCGCCAAGCTTGCCTTCCATGCAAAGGAGAGTCCCATCCGGACATGAGCTGAAGTCTTGAGTCTCGTATCTGGACGCTTCTATAGTCCGAACGATGAATATAGTCCGGCTGTCCGAATACCCCCTTATCCAGGACTCCCTCATTGGGCTCTAACTGAACCCGGGCGATTGCACTGCAGGCTACGTGTTACTGAACCCAAGCGATCGATCGATGGATGTTAACTGAACCCGATCGAGCGATTCCTTCGCTGCTACCGCTAACTGAAGCCGATCGATGCTGCCTC
>NC_041385.1:644435903-644477096 GCF_002162155.2 Triticum dicoccoides | reverse complement strand
CCCCATGGAGGGCTGGATGAACAGGACGACCCCGTGGAGGGCTAGATGAATAGTAGACGGCAGAGGGGTGCCCGTGGAGGGGTGGTTGAACAGTAGCCGGTGGAGTAGCGCGCGGTGGAGGCTGGATGAACAGGAGCCCGTGGAGGTTGGAGGAGGTCGACGATGGATATGAACAGTACCCCGTCGAGTCCCGTTTTGCGGTACGCCACACCCCTCCCGATGAACAGGACCCCCGTTCCAACCGTAGCACTCCAACACAAGTCCGTTTTGTCCATTTTGCGGTACGCCACACCCCTCCCGATCAACAGGACCCCCGTTTCGACCGTACGAGGTCCGTTTCCTTTGTTTTGCGGTACGCCAGACCCCTCCCGATGAATAGGATCCCGTTTCGAACATGCCTAGTCGAACACAAGGCCGTTTCCTCTATTCTGCGGTATGCCAGGCCTCGTTTCCATCGCCTGTTCTGTCCAAGCCGGTTGGATCCCACGCGTTCCGTTGCCTCCCGATGAACACGACGCATTCTGTTTGCCTCCCGATGAACACGACGCATTCTGTTGCCTCCCCATGAACACGACGACGTCGTAGTTTCTCCGTTTCGAACCATCCATGTACATGAGCCCTGGCCATACGTATGCGCGAGTAGGCATTCGAGACCCCGCCCGTATGTACGTACGTGGCCGTATTTTCTTTCTTGCACCCTGGCTGTTGTACGTACGTGTACATGCTACGTGCGCGCCTCTACTACGACACGTGTGCGCCTCTACATCGACAGCGGGCGGGGGGGGGGACGTTTTTTTGCGAAATACGGTGGCCCGTCCGGTGGGTCCCTGCTGTGAGGTGGAGGACTAATTATTTTCCGCGTAATAAGGAGACACTTCCTTGCGGCTGCCGTGGACCCAGCTGTCAGACTCTCCACGTACAGTACTCTTTCGACGAAAGTCGGTCGTTGACCACATTGACCAAGGCGGTGGACGACGGTGAGGCCTAGGAAGGGGACGACACGGAGTCGGGGAAGACGCGACAGTGGATGCCCATGCGGAGAGGAGTACGAGGGTTGACTGGTTCGGCTGCGGTGTGAGGCTGCCGTCGCCGCAGAATAACAGGGGGTGTGGGTGAGTGGAGGGATGGCCTGGCCAGTGGTGGGAGTAGTATGGGGGCGGTGACGCCTCCGCGGTAGCACAGCCGGCCACGGGAGGTAGGAGCAGGCGGCACGACCAGCGCTTCTTTGGGCGGCTGGAGCAAGAAGACCACAGGTTGAAGAAGCACTATGGCCGTTGGATGGACATCATACGTTCACTGGAGTATTGACTAAGTTGACAAAGCCCTCCGTCCCCGTCAACTTAGTAGGCCCACAAGTCAGCCCAACAATATGGTGGGTCCCAGCTAGCAGGGGGTATTCATTTTTTTGGGTGTAATAAGGAGGCACTTCCTTGCGTGCGAAGATATAGCTGGTGGGTCCGACCTGTCAGCGAGGGGAAAGTTTTTTCGGGAAATACAGAGGCCCTTCCTGTGGGTCCTAGCTGTCAGGTGGAGGAATCATTATTTTGCACGTAATAAGGAGGCATTTCCTTGCGTGCGGCCGTGGACCCAGTTGTCAGCCTCTCCACATACAGTACCACGTTGACCAGGCCGCGTCGAGAGCACCAGGGCGATGGATGACGGCGAGGACTAGGAAGGGAACAACACGGAGCCAGGGAATACTCGACAGTTGTCTCCCACGCGGAGGAGTATGAGGGTTTACTAGTTCGTCTGCCGTCCCCGGAGAATAACAGCAGGTGTGGTTAAGTAGAGGGTTTTTCGACCTGTCAGCGGGGGGGAAGTTTTTTTCATGAAATACAGAGGCCCATCCCATGGGTCCTAGCTGTCAGGTGGAGGAATCATTATTTTGCACGTAATAAGGAGGCATTTCCTTGCGTGCGTCCGTGGACCCAATTGTCAGCCTCTCCACATACAGTACAACGTTGACCAGGCCGCGCCGAGAGCACCAGGGCGATGGATGACGGCGAGGCCTAGGAAGGGAAGGACATGGAGCCAGGGAATACTCGGCAGTTGTCTCCCACGCGGAGTAGTACGAGGGTTTACTGGTTCGTCTGCCATCCCCGGAGAATAACAACAGGTGTGGGTGAGTAGAGGGATGGCTAGGCCAGCGATGGGAGTATGGTGGGGCTGTGAGGCCTGCGCGGGAGCATAGCCGGCCACGAGAGGAGGGAGCAGACAGTCCCGCTGGCGCTTGTTTGAGCGCCTGGAGCATGAAGAGCAGAGATTGAAGAAGCACGACAGCCGTTGGATGGACATCCAACAGTCACTGCTCTCGTGTGTTGATTAAGTTGACAGGCCGTTGCGTGTGCGTCAACCTTTTTTTTATGAAAGCATACACGTCAACCTGTAGTAGGCGCACAAGTCAGCCTCAAATCTGTGGAAAACAACATACAGCCCATGTGCCATTATTTCTAATAATGTACAAACCATTTGCTAATTCTTAAGAATTTTTTTGGAGCCCATCTTCTTTTTGTTAGCATTACACCCCATATTATGGCCACGGTCAAAGAGTATACGAAATTTTGCATATTTCGGTGCGATCAACTGTTTTTAATCCAGAAATATCAATTCACATTCAAACTATTTTGAAAAATCATTTATATAAATATAAAATCCAAATGATTGTCCACGCATAAAAATCAATGGAATTTAAAATCTTGTAATGAAAAAAAATGAAACTAATTCCTGGTTTGATGTGTTTTGAAAATGTACAGCCCATTTCTGGGCAAACCGAATGAAACTCTCCTCGTCTTGAAAGATTTGCAGCCCAGCAGAGCCGATAAAGCAAGTAGGCCTTGTTTGGGTATTTCTTTATAAAAAAATAGAACTGGGCTAGCCATTTTCAGCAAGAAAAAAACACAACTGGGCTCATGATGTGGTAAACATAAATAAAACCCTGGATAGATGGGCCACAGCCCCCGCACATCCCCGGTGTTACCCTGATCCGTCGCTAAAACTAGTATAAATAACAACTGCTTGTTCCTAAAAAAACTGCGCGACCTGCTGGGTCCCTGGTGTCAGCCGCTCGTAGTGTAATTCTCTCGTTTATTGACTACGTTGACAATGGCGTGAGCCCCAGATGTCCAACCATTAGGAGGAACCATATTTTTGGGCTTGTAATATAGAGGCACTTGCTTGCGTACTGCCATGACACTGGTGGGTCCCTACTGTGATCCTGTCCACGTACAGTCATCTCCTTGGTCCTCTCGGTTGTTGACGACGTTGACAATGCAACAGGGCGGCGCACCTCGCACGGCGAGCGAACCAAGGCCACAAGGCGTAGGACGACGACGAGGCCTCGGACGGAATGAACAGGAGCCGTGGAAGATGCGCTGGTCTAGTCGTAGGCGGAGGGGAGTACGAGGGTTGACTGGTTCGGGTGCGGGTGCGTGTTGGGGTTGACGTCGGCGTGTTGGGGTTGACGTCGCCGGAGAATAACAAGACGTGTGGGGGAGTAGAGGGAGGGACTGGCCAACGTTGGAGGGTATGTACGGTAGGGCGACGGAGGCGCAGCCAGCCATGGGAGACGGGAGCAAGCGGATCCGGCGGGGTGGTTTGGTTTGGGCGGCTGGAGGAAGAATAAGACAAGAGATAGAAGATACACGACAGATGTTGGATGTCAATCCAACGGCTAGTAGGAAGAATCGTTTGTTGATTGGCTAGTAAGTCGACACCACCTTGGATAGGCTATTTCTTCGCGGGTCCCAAATGTCAGAATCCAAATCTGTCACGGTCATGCAGCCTTTGCTATGAAAATTTACAGCCCATTTGATGTGCTAGTTCGAAATAAGTTTGTGGGTGCTGGTGAGGACTAATCACTTGGCTTCTGTAATGCACAGTGAGCTCAAGCAGCCGGCAAGAGTGATGTTATTTCCCTTGGTTGGAATTTGTTACAATATTTCCCTGTAAATTAAACGAATGGCATGCCATTTGCCTTGTTTCAAAGAAAATATTACAGTCACAGCTGAGTTGAAAAGGGTAGGAACATCTAACTCCAGCTTACAAACTGTACAAAAGCATGAGGGTTAATTGTTCATCAGGTTTACAACATCTAACTCCAGCACTGTTTTCGGCAGTCACAGTCAAATGGATCGGTCAAGTCCATAGAATGAACATCCTGGGTCGTAAAATTTACTAGATTATGACCACAATATGTTGTAAATAGAAGCCCGACACGTTCAGAAGCTCTTTTGCCCACCTGAAACTCCTTTTTTTTACTATAAACAGTAGGGTAAAACCCCAGTGCAATTTTTATTAATAAAAACGCAGAGTAACAAAGGTGTCAGAAGGGCTTGAGGTAAGCCCAAGAAACCAGAAAAACTAAGGACCTAAAACCTAGGAAACAAAAGAAGAAAGAAAAAAGAAGAAAGAAAAAACTAAACAACCAACTAGCCTAAGAACAAATTAATTACAACAAGCTATCAAGCCAAACTGAAAAATGTCTCTCATGCTTCTTCCTCATTCTATATTTGAGAAGCTTCAGTTCCTCCAGAAATATGAACTTCCACCCTTGGAATGAAGGTGCAATATTTTCAAAAAAATTATTATTTCTGGTGATCCAAATGGCCCAAGCTCCAAGAATCATTATCTCCATGTAAAATGGGTACCTTAGCTTTTCTTTGAGGTCTTGGAATGCTTCTAACACAGACAGGTTTGGAGCTCTTGTTGGACAAATGAAGTCCCAGCATTGTTGAGCAAATGGGCAGCCCCAAAAGAGATGATGCAGTGTTTCTTCTAGTTGACAGCCTCCAACAGCACAGTTGTAATCTTCCAACACAAAATTCTTCCTTGTAAGTAAGTTTCTGGTGTTAACTCGATCGTGAAGAAGTTGCTAGAAAAAAAGTTTATGCTTTGGTTGGCATGAACTCTGCCATATCCAGTTGAAGTGTGGGGGTGTCTGTTTGTGACCAATTAAGACTTTATATGCTTTGATGGAGGAATAGTGCTCAGTCCCCCAAATGTCACTCCAAATGTCAAAAGAGTCTAAATGTTCAGATTGTCTCATGGATATACAAATGTCTTCCATTTGTAAGAATTCCTCATAGGTCTCTGTTGTCAAGGGGAGGAAGAATAAATCCTGCAGGTACTCAGTCTGCAATACTTGTTGGATATTCAGTTGGGGGTTTCTGACAAAAGAGAACAAGTGAGGAAATTGGTGTTTAAGAATTGCTTGGCTCCATAGATCATCCCAAAAGAAAGCACTGACACCATCCCCCACATTACATCTAGCAATAGCTTTGTACTGATCAATGATGGCTAAGTTGGATTTCCACCAGAATGATCCAATCATGTTGTCCCCTGGTAATTTTCCATCATTATAGTATGTTTCCCAGATCAAGTTGACCCAAGGAATATCATGTCTGTTGAAGAATTTGTGAAGATTCTTCATGAGCAGGGTTTTATTATGTGTAAAGATATCCAGAACACCTAAGCCTCCCTGATCTTTTGGTCTGCACACTGTAGTCCATGCCACCAAGGCAGGCCTCTTGTCCTCCATATCAGGTCCTCTCCAAAGATAGTGTCTCAGGTATTTGATGATCTGCTTTTTTATTGTACCATGTATGTCCAAACAGCACATGAAGAAGACTGATAAAGATGTCATCACTGACTTGACCAACAGTAATTTTCTAGCTTGGGTCATGCAGATAGAGATACCAGCCACTCTTTTTGCAATCCTGTTAACTAGGGGGAGACAGTGCTCAACACTTGGTTTGTAAATTCCCAAGGGCATACCAATGTAGGTAAATGGGAATTGCCCACTAGCACACTGCAAGGTGTTTGTATAAATTTCTACCCTGTCTTCAGCAATATTCAAGGGTACCATGATGGATTTCCCATAGTTAGCTTTTAGCCCAGTAGCTGTGGCAAAAGTATTCAGAAGTGCTTTTAAGCAGAACAACTGCCTAGAATCAGCTTGCATAATCAGTAAGGTGTCATCTGCATATTGTACAATTGCGAAGTGAGGACATGAGTTTACTTGCAGTGGAGCAGTGATCAGGTGTAATCTCATGGCTTTATTAAGGATGGATTGTAGCAAATCAGCAGCCAGCACAAAAATTAAAGGAGAATAAGGGTCTCCTTGTCTTACTCCCCTCTTTATGTAAATTCTTTTCCCAGGAACTCCATTGAGTAATACACAAGAGGATGCAGTTGTGAACAAAGCTTCCATCCAGGAAATCCACTTCTCTCCAAATCCTTTAGCTCTAAAAATATCAACGATTGCATCATGCTCAATTGTATCAAAAGCCTTCTCAAAATCCAGATTTATTACTAAGATTTCCTCCTTAGATTTATGACACTGGTGAATGTATTCATATGCCCAACCAAGGCAGTCCTGGATCACTCTATCTTTGAGAAAGCCATATTGATTAATATGCACCAACTGTAGAATAACTCTTTGCAGTCTATTAGCCAACAGTTTTGTAATGACTTTCAGAACACCATTTAGTAAGGAAATTGGCCTGAAGTCATTTGGAGAAAGTGGCACCTCTTTTTTTGGCACTAGAGTGATGAAAGAGGAGTTAATTCTTTCAAGATTCACATTCCCAGCATGAAATGCCAATATAAGCTCAAACACATCAGCCTTAATTATATCCCAACAACTTTTAATAAACTCATTATTGAATCCATCTGGCCCTGGTGATTTATCATTAGGTAGGTTTTTGACCACTTCCTCAACTTCCTCTTGGGTAAAAGGCTTTTCAAGATCAATGAATATTAGGGGGTCCACTATGTTTTCATAAACTATTGTCCATTGAAACTCCTTTTTTTGCTCTTCGACATACCCATCCGTCAAAACCATGTTGCTGATAAACTTAAGCCTGATGGACAAAAGTAACCTCCCATTCAGCAGGAAAATGTGACGAATCTAGTGTTTGCACGGTTGGCTACATATCGTTCTAGAGTCATTGTCTTCAATTGAATCTCATGAGAAGTGAGAAAATCCTGATGCTTACGAATCCACCGATTGGTTATAACTTTCTTACCCCGTCCCGTTGCCTAAATAGACATGGAGATTGAAATCAGTGAAGGTCTAAAAAAAGAGTGTCGAAAGAGCAACAACTGAACGGTTAATTCTAGTACACTCTTCCAATGTGCGTGAAATTATCACCTTTATATACAACTTCTCCAGACATGGAAAGCATTGCAGCAAGCCAATAATCTTGTTCAGATCAAAACTATTCATTTGGATATATAAGATCTTGACAGAATCTAGCACCATTGATAGGCCATCCATGGAGAAACTCTTCATTGAGCATAGAACATAATATTAGTACAAAATGTGTACTCCAAGATGATATATAACTTATGCGCAGAAATTTAAAATGCAGCTTATGGTTACAAGTCTAGATGATAATATAAAGTACCTGAAGAACTGTGGAGCCAAACACCATATTGTAATGAGCACAGAGATCATGTATTACACCCAAGGTCTCCAGTTTAGGCGTAGAGAGGACGGTTATTTGCAACGGTGAATAACTAGAATCAAGGATCAACCTTTGAAGTGAAGGGGCTTCTTGGATGATGAGCTTCCTTCCGTCAAAAGAAATTCCAATTCTTACAAGGTTAGGCGACTTTATTTGGAGACAACTGATTCTAACTATGAAAACAAGCACCAAGCACTCCAGGGCAGGGCAACTGGAGTGGATGATGCTGTGCAATGAGGCCTCCGATATACGAACCCGCACAAGTGAAAGTTTCTTGAGAAATGGAAGTCGAAGGTTTAGTACCAGATTGTCTGGTAGGTAGCACAACGCAAAGGTGGAGGTTTGGAGAGAGGAGGAAAACCGCGAGATGGACATCGGTGCTGAGGGCACAAGTTCATGGCGTTCGATATGTGGTATGTGATTTCTAGGGGAATAGTAGAACTCAAGCAGCCGTAGTTCTGTGAATTCAGGGGATTTCAGCCAGGGATCAACCATGCAGGGCATGGTATGCTTGCTCAGGTAGCATGACGGGATGCAGAGGCTTTGAACGGAGCCCTGGTGGGAGGAGATGATGGCTCTAGGGATTTCAAAATCATTGAAGAGAGAAGCTGACGACATCGAGATTAACGGGCATGGTGCGCCATAGAGGGCGCCACCGAATTGAGAGGACTTGGGTGCGGCAACAATCCTTGGTGGGGAGAAGCGAGATTATCTCCCCAAGGACGGCGTCCGGGAGATCGCTGATGCGGTCGACCCAAGATTCTACGGGTTCCTGGGATCCGGTGGGGGCGGGGTCACCGCTTCTCCCTGCTCTGCCGAGTGCGGGATCTACAACAGGCGTCACCGCTGGCGGGAGCCTCATCTTCTTGGCGCTGGGGTCAGTCGACTCCATTTTCCTCGAGGGCGTCGCTTCGCGCTCACGGATTTGAGCAGAGTAATGAATGACGAGCCTAGTTGTAGTGCATTGAAGAAGAAGGGGAGCTGGGGGTTTTCTATAGGAGTGAGGAAGAAGGGGAGCTGGTGTTTTCTGTAGGATTGAGGTGAGGAATTTGGGGGTACGAGTGGAGTGAGATGATGTGGGGTGGGTGGGAGCGAGGAGGAAGAAGAGCACCCAGGTTTTTTGGGGGAGGGGGCGGTGTGCTGGGTGTAGGTAGCGCCTCTCATTCAGTAAATATATGGGCTTTTGAATTGATTTTACTATTTACTTGTGTGGATGGGCTGTTTTGTCTGGGGCCCAGAGAAACAATTACTACTAGTAAAGTGGAGACACTCTACAGCTACGCAGAAAAACAATTACTACTAGTACAGTGGAGACACTCTACCGCTTCTGGCTCCTCCTAGGTCATTGAAACGTCTCCCTCTACTGAATGTCGTTATACTTTTGTTCACCGGCATGCGAGCCATGCAGCGCGTGGGCCCAAATGCCATCCACCAAATTAGAAGGTAGTATGGAGGCGGAGAGTCACCCCGGTTGTAGCGCGGCAGTAATGAGCCGTCGTATCACAAAACCCCACCTCCCCGCAGTCTAAGTTTGACGGACGAAGCAACCATCATTTCACTCTTCACTGAATACCCTTCTCCCTCACCGTCTTCAAGAAAGGCAACACTCGCATCTGCCACTCTTCTTCTCTCCCAACGAAGGGAAGGTAAGCGGATCCGTGATGTTCGTATATTTTCATTCAGAGAAAAAAGAACTTTTGCAAAGCAGTAACCGATCCTCACTCTCTTTTTTGTTTCATTGTCATTGCGACTGTGTTTTCCTTTCAGTGGTCTCCTAGTATTCGTCAGTTTCATGATGGACCAAGGAGAACTAGGCAAAGATCTGCCGATATTGGAGCAGACGCGGGAGGCTGATCCCCACGAGACAGAGAGCTCTAAGAAGATGGAGGCCGCCACCGAGCCGAATCCAAATACGCTCACGACCACTACTAAGATGGTCAATGCCTCGTTGAGGTTACAGCCCCATGGCACTACAGGAGCAATTTCCCCCGTTCGAGGATGTGTCCCCCCCCTGCTGAGCTTCCCAAGGTTCGAGTATGTGGTGATTAATAATGCAAAATTTTATTAGCTTTGATGCCATGCTATACATAGTGGTTTAAATAACTTGTGTTTCTTATACTGAAAAGTAATTCAGAATTTGTTTCTGTTTCAGTTAGAGCCCTGATACAGACAAGGATTGTGTGGTTGTACATGTCACTCGCTATGAGGCGGATGACCTGAATATATGCACTTGGAAAACAGAGTTCTTAGGCTGTTGGATCCTGGAAGCCATTTGCGGTTATACCAATGAAGAGTTGTATTCCAGCCTCACTGTTGTCAATCGTGTTGTCTAGGGTGTACTGAAGCACAAGAAGTTCAAAGCTACTCCTTTGTTTATGAGGCATACTGTTCTTGTCAAGCTTATGCAGGAAGATGACGTGGCATGCCTCCACAAACAAGTTTATCAGTGGCAAGGCCACAAGGTTGTCTTCATGAAGGTTCACAGGATTGAGCTGCTGCGGGATGTCCTTGATGATGTTCATGGAAAGGTCCGTCTTGTGTCCAGCCCAAATTAGATCAAGGCATGAAATAGTTGCCCCAACTAGTGTTTAATAGTAGTTTGGATTGTGTCTAATTATCCGAACCTTGCCTGTTATCCACCCCTCTAGGGCTAGTACTCTGTTTGAATCCGTCTATAGGAACTGCTACTACTTTCATGTGCCCATGAATCATGTGAGAACCATCGTAATTGTTGCCTTAACAGATGAGTCCTCACTAGTTTTTTCATGAATATGGCATGGTAAGACATAAGTTGTCATGGTTTATCATACGAGCATTGTGTGTTTTGATGAAATAGAGCACTTGTTCGAGAACTGTGCACTAACGTATACATAAGTACTTGTAAACACTGTTGGTGCTACCCCACTGATACGTCTCCGTCGTATCTATAATTTTTGATTGTTCCATGCCAATATTCTTCAACTTTCATATACTTTTGGCAAATTTTATATTATTTTTGGGACTAACATATTGATCCAATGCCTAGTGCCAGTTCCTGTTTGTTGCATGTTTTATGTTTCGCAGAAACCCAATATCAAACGGAATCAAAACGGGATAAATACGGACGGAGAATTATTTTGGAATATTTGGGATTTTCCGGAGGGAGAATCAACGCGAAACAATGTCCGAGGTGGCCACGAGACAGGGGGCGCGCCCACCCCCCTGGGCGTGCCTGGCACTCTCGTGGGCCACCCGTAAGGCGGTTGACGCCCTTCTTTGGCCGCAAGAAAGCTAATTTCTGGAAAACGATCTTGGTGAAGGTTTCAATCCAATTGAAGTTACAGATCTCCAGATATAAAGGAAATGGTGCCAGGGCAGAATCCCAAAACGCAGAAACAGAGAGATAGATCCAATCTCGGAGGGGCTCTCGCCCCTCCCACGCCATGGGAGCCAAGGACCAGAAGGGAAACCCTTCTCCCATCTAGGGAGGAGGTCAAGTAAGAAGAAGAAGAATGGGGGCTCTCTCCCCCTTGCTTCCGTTGGCGCCAGAACACCGCTGGGGGCCATCATCATTACCGCGATCTTCACCAACACCTCCATCATCTTCACCAACGTCTCCATCACCTTCCCCCATCTATATCCAGCGGTCCACTCTCCCGCAACCCGCTGTACCCTCTACTTGAACATGGTGCTTTATGCTTCATATTATTATCCAATGATTTGTTGCCATCCTATGATGTCTGAGTAGATTTTCGTTGTCCTACCGGTGATTGATGAATTGATATGATTGGTTTAATTTGCGTGTGGTTATGTTGCTGGCCTATTGTGTCCTCCATGTCGCGCAAGCGTGAGGGGTTCCCGATGTAGGGTGTTGCAATATGTTCATGATTCGCTTATAGTGGGTTGCTTGAGTGACAAAAGCATAAACCCGAGTAAGGGGATTGTTGTGTATGGGATAAAGGGGGGACTTGATGCTTTAATACTATGGTTGGGTTTTTCCTTAATGAATCTTTAGTAATTGCGGACACTTGCTAGAGTTCCAATCATAAGTGCATATGATCCAAGAAGAGAAAGTATGTTAGCTTATGCATCTCCCACATAAAACTTGCTATCGGTCTTGTAACGTAGTCAAGTGCTTAAGGACAATTTCACAACTCCTACCACCACTTTTCCACACTCGCTATATTTACTTTATTGCATCTCTATCTAAACAGCCCCTACTTTTTATTTACTTGTTCTTTATTATCTTGCAAACCTGTAATGCCCCGAGACCGACGCTCCAGAAGACTTCCAGCTACTCCGAGTTTCGTCGTGTGATTTGTTTTGTTTGTTGCGTCATTTGCATTGCATCATGCCATCATGTCATTTATTTTTTAAAAACTCAACTAAATAAATCGTATGGATTTTTTTTCGATCCATTTAAATTGAGGGAATTCACTCCTGATTTCTCTTTATAACATATTAAAGCCTCTCAATATTATTAGGGAGCTATAATAAAATATTCCATTTTTGGAATTCACCATAACACACTTGCAAAATCCCAATGCTTCTGTTGTCTTAATTCTTGATCTCCAACTTTGCCATTTATTCTTTCATCATGTTCCGAAGCTCCACCAAATATCTCAACATTTTTTACTACTCCTAAAGTCTAGACTCCATTCAAACTCCTTCGGTGCAAGTTAAATAATTTTAAATTTAACTTCTCCTATTTTGTTGGAACCATTTTTGTTGGGTTGGAAATATTCCGTAAAGCCTTACAAATATGTCCCACCATTTTATTCTTGTTCTTGGCCTTTCTTTTAATTCTTTTGAATTGCTCTCTATTTTTTCTGCTAAAGAGAGAGAGAGAGAAGGAGCCCAGCAGCCTGGGCCTCCCATCCTCCCGCGCCGGCCCAAGGCCAAGCCCCAGCGGCCCCCACCAATCCCTCGTAACCCTAGCCCGAACCCCCTGCCCGATCCCCCACTCTCCCTCGTCTCCTCCCTCGCGCCGTCACCACACACGCAACACACCAGGGAGGAGTCCCCGCACCCGATTCCCCAGCTCCTCGAGCCGGAGGGCCTCGCGTGCGAGCTCGACCCCGAGTGCCTGAGATGCTCTTCCTCCCTTCTCCTCATGCGCCCGCAACCATCGCCTCCCTGCCATGGCCGCGTGCCGCCCCTCTCCTCCGAGCGCCGCGTCGGGCCTCCTGCACTGTAACTAGAGTCCAACTCCGACGCCCCTGCCTCACGTCGTCTTCTTCAACCCCCTGCCCGAGTCCCCTGCATCACGCCCCGTCACCGGAGCCGCGTCAAGCCGCCGTCCTCTCCTCGCCGGTGCGCCCCCCTCCATTCCGGTGCCGGGAACGGAACCCCGCGCCCGGATCTCGCCTCCACCACCATGCGCCGCGTGCCCAACCTCCTCCCTCACCTGCGACCTCCTCCTCGCCGCATCCTGCCGTTGCTCTTCTCGTGCGCCACCATCCCTCTGCTGCCTCACCGGACCTCCATCCTCCGCCTTCTCCCTCCCTGCAGATCCTCCTCCTGCTATTTTACCACACCACCATGCTACCCCGAGCCTCCTCTGCTTGAGCTCCACCTCCTGGCACCCTCGATGGCACTGCTGCCATCTCTGGTGCTTCGTTGTCGTTGCCCGCCTGTTTGCCTTGGGCCCCGGTGTAGCCTCCCCATGTACCAGCAGTCGCCGCTTCTCCTGAAGATCAAAACCCGAGGCATGTGTGCTCCACTGCTAGTTTCGTGGACGACGAGTACCTCTACGATGACCCTGGATGTCTACGAGATGTGTATCACTACAGCCGGTGTGATTTTTGTCAAGTCCGACTACGACGTGCACGACTACATTTGATGTGGATTTCGTCAAGTACCCCTTCGGATATGCCAAGTTCGACTACATGATGCGTCAAGTACCTCTACCGTCGACCCCGTGGGCGTCAAGTTCCTCTCCGAACGTGTACCACGACTTCCACTACGTCGTGTACGACTACTTCCCACGACGACCCGTGAACGACTACCTCCACAACGGCCCGTGAACGACTACTTCCTCTACGAAACGCGTTCCGCCCCGAATGCACGCTTCAAAGGTATAACCCCGAGACGACGACCGCGATGAGATGCCCTTGCATGTATGAGATGCACCGTTTGCACCGTGTTCGAATTGTCACTCGTTTTCCTTGCCACTAACGCGTGGGAACCCGGTAGGCGGGAGCACCCCACCATCTCTAGCATGTTGCGCACATCCGCACGTCTCCTTTTGCACCGGTATCTCCATGAGTTACCGGGACCGGAATGTTTCCGTGGCACCATTTTTGTTTCGCCGCCGTGGCACCCTTTTTGTTCCGCCATGGTGACCAAATGCTTCATAACATGCTCATGTCAACATTTTCATAAAATTGCATAAAACCTATATATGTCATCCGCATCATGATAACAACATTTAAAATGTTTAAACTTGTTGTTGCATTAAATTGCTAAATGCATATGGGGAATTACCGGATTTGTTGTTTTTATATCCGACCCCATTTAAATTGTTTAGATGGTATAGTTTATATTATGCTTCACCTCTTGCCATGTTTAACAACAGTTAATATTGTTGGGTAGCTTAAACGAGAGATAACTAAATAATTGATGTGGTGTTCCGTTAACATGCACCTCATTGCATATTGAGCTCCACTAAAGTTGTAGTATTGTTTGTTGCACTTTTCCATGCCATGCCTCATTAAACCGGACATGCATCATACTTGTTTATGCATCATGACTTGTTTATGCTTGTGTGTTTACTATGTTGTTTGTTTCTTTCTGGGTTGCTTCTCACGTTAGCTTCGGTTTCGTTCCGGAGTTGTGAGGATTCGTTCGTCTACGGCCGTTTGTCTTCTTCTTGGATTCGTTCTTCTTCCTTGCGGGATTTCAGGCAAGATGATCATACCCTCGAAATCACTACTATCTTTGCTATGCTAGTTCGCTCGCTCTTTTGCCATGCCAATGCTACGATGCCTACCATTTGCTTGTCAGCCTCCTAAATTGCCATGTCAAACCTCTAACCCACCATGTCCTAGCAAACCGTTGATTGGCTATGTTACCGCTTTGCTCAGCCCCTCTTATAGCATTGTTAGTTGCAGGTGAAGATTGAAGTTTGTTCCTTGTTGGAACATGGAGATGTTGTTCCTTGTTGGAACATGTTTACTTGTTGGGATATCATAATATATCTTACTTAATTAATGCATCTATATACTTGGTAAAGGGTGGAAGGCTCGGCCTTATGCCTGGTGTTTTGTTCCACTCTTGCCGCCCTAGTTTCCGTCATATCGGTGTTATGTTCCCGGATTTTGCGTTCCTTACACGGTTGGGCTATAATGGGAACCCCTTGACAGTTCGCCTTAAGTAAAGCTCCTCCAGCAATGCCCAACATTTGTTTTACCATTTGCACTAACAACCTACCACCTTCCCTTGGGTTCTGCAGACTCAAGGGTCATCTTTATTCTAACCCCCCCGGGCCAGTGCTCCTCTTAGTGTTGGTCCGAACTGAGCTGCCTGCGGGGCCACCTCAGGGAAACTTGAGGGTTGGTTTTACTCCTAGCTAGACTCATCTGAGTGTGCCCTGAGAAAGAGATATGTGCAGCTCCTATCGGGATTTGTCGGCACATTCGGGCGGTGTTGCTGGTTTAGTTTTACCCTGTCAAAATGTCTTGTTGTACCGGGATACCGAGTCTGATCGGAGTGTCTCGGGTGGAGGTCTATTCCTTCATTGACCGTGAGAGCTTGTCATGGGCTAAGTTGGGACACCCCTGCAGGGTATTATCTTTCGAAAGCCGTGCCCGCGGTTATGGGCAGATGGGAATTTGTTAACGTCCGGTTGTAGAAAACCCGAAGTTGACCTTAATTAAAATACATCAACCGTGTGTGTAATCGTGATGGTCTCTTTCCGGTGGAGTCCGGGAAGTGAACACGGTGTTGGAGTTATGCTTGATGTAGGTTGCTATAGGATCACTTCTTGATCATACTTTTATCGACCGTGCTTTGCCTTCTCTTCTCGCTCTCATTTGCGTATGTTAGCCACCATATATGCTAGTCGCTTGCTGCAGCTCCACCTCATTACTCCATCCTTCCTATAAGCTTAAATAGTCTTGATCTCGCGGGTGCGAGATTGCCGAGTCCCCATGGCTCACCAGATACTTCCAAAACCAGTTTGCAGGTGCCTATGTTACCGAGCAGGTGACGCAACCAAGCTCAAGGAGGAGCTCGATGAAGATCTTGCCCTTTGTGTTGTTTCGTTCTAGTTGATCAGTAGTGGAGCCCAGTTGGGGTCGATCGGGGACCTTTGTCGCATTTGGGGTTCTTCTTTTATTTTGGTTCCGTAGTCGGACCTTGATTGTATCTGTATGATGTAATGCTTTATTCATGTAATTGTGTGAAGTGGCGATTGTAAGCCAACTATGTATCTCTTTCCCTTATGTATTACATGGGTTGTGTGAAGATTACCTCACTTGCGACATTGCTTTCAATGCGGTTATGCCTCTAAGTCGTGCTTCGACACGTGGGAGATATAGCCGCATCGAGGGCGTTACAAGTTGGTATCAGAGCCTTCTCAGACCTTAGGAGCCCCACTGCTTGATCGTTTTTAGCGGCCGAGTTGTGTCTAGAAAAATGTTTTGAGTCATTTAGGATTATATATATCGGAGAGTTAGGAATTCTTTTTACTCCCCAGTCTCTTCATCGCTCTGGTAAGGCATCCTGACGTAGAGTTTTGACTCTTCTCTTCTCAAATTTCACTAAATTTTTTTAGGATCACGCGGGTATCTTGGAATCGTTCCGATGGTTTTATGATGACAACATTGTCTTGGTGCCTCCTGTCAGGGGTTTAGTGGAAGTGTCCCGGGGAGTTGAGCTCTGAGGTGTTGTCGCCATAATTTTATCGTTGCAGTTCTGGAATACCTGAGTTTAGTACGCCGACATCGAAAATCTCTTTTATGCAGTTCGTTGGTGAGATAACCCCGATAATCCAGTACTGAGGTGAGTACGGGAGTATTGCCTTAACTTGTATAACGGATGCTTTTCGAAGGTTGAGGTAGACGATTTCCGAAGGTTTCTTGGTTATGTGTTGAAGGATGGATACAGCTGGATGTAGGATTTGTTAGTTTTGGGTGAGATATTATGCTTCCCCTGTATCCCCAACACCTGATTGCATAACCGGAAAATTTCGGGAGTTTCATAGGTGGGAATTCAAGTAGCTCTTAGGATATCTTTCCGACGGATGTATGATATGAAATTGGGGTTCGACGTCTAGTGGTCCGCCTATCCACGGTCGTTTTTTACAGTGGTCTCATTGTGTCTTAAAGAGTCCTTGGCTATGCCGACTCGGGGACGCTTCGTATGTCAAGTGCACTGCCTTGTACATGATGGTGCTGTACGATCGAGCCCGTGTAGGCCCCACCACGAAAACTTCGGACGAAATCTCTATCATATGTTTGTTCCGGCTTATTCTGCAAGCCAGTCCTTTGTTTTTGTTTTGAGTTATGGTACTCGAGTTGCTTCAATGTCAAGTGTTGATTCCATACCTTCCCCAAATGGTGTTCTCATACTCCGATTTGAATACTAATCATTCTGGATAATCGAGATTGTCTTGTCAATCCTTTTCAACCGATGTGTTTCTCTTCAAGTGGATCCGATCACTTCAACATCAGCAAGACCAATTATCATTTCTTCTCAACGGTGTTTGTTTCATCCGTCTCCAAGTTGCCTTTGTTTTTTCCCGCCCACCCACCCTTTTTCCTCATTTCAATGTCTTCTCATACCGGTGCACCTCTTAATCTTCCACTTCTCGCTATTCAATTATTCTGGAATGCTCAAGATATCTCGAAGATTCGTGTTTCCACTATGCATTCATTCAAGATCTTTCGAGGATGTTCTCTCATTCAAGTCTTTTATTTCATCCGGTGCATTATCTCTCTTCAAATTGTTCAACGGTGTTTCTTTTGAGTGGGCGCTAACCCACAGGTCTTTTTCCAGGATCTTACCTGACTCTTCTTATTTTCCCGGCATTACTCTCAAATTCTTTTCCAAGTTTGACGTAACATTGAGTTATCATCAGTCAAATGCCTTTCTCCTTGATCTTTCAAATTCTTTCATCGTTGGCTCAACCTCTTCGCTTTTGATTCGTCCGGTGTGCCTCAATAATTCTTGGTGGTGTTTCTCGTTGTCATTCTCATCATTTGAAGACCGAAGAAGAGTTTCTCTTTAATCTTGCTCTATTCTCTTCAAGATTCATGGTGCTAGCTTGTTGCCATCCTCTCATAATTGTTTTCGATTGTGAGAATCTTTTTCACCCATCAGGAGATATTCAAGAGTCTTCTCAGTTTGTCATCCGGAGTCCATCAATTCAGGTTTATTCATTCTCAGCCGTCAGTTATCATTCTCCTATCTTGCCGGTGCATCTATCGAATATCCTCTAATCAGTTCTTGATCTCTTTGTTCTCATGTATCTAGTTTGTCTCAAGCACCTTCGTTCATTTGCTAATTCTTACCGGTGATGCACCCCTACTTCGATCATTTTCAATTCTTACGGTGGTTCTTTCAAGATCTCTCTTCCTTGTTCATCATATCAATTCATTTGTTGTTCCAATCCTACCGGTGGTTCGTTGAAGACCTTCTCAAGTTTTAATATATCTCTTTTAATCCTTTCTACGAGAATAAGTAGTATGCCAAATCCGTTGATTGTCATCAATTTAATTGGTGAAGGATAAGCATAACATAATTCTTATTCTTGTTCATCCAAGTGATTAATTCTTTATTCCGGAGGCCCTTAAAATTCTCGGTTTCATTTGTTTCATCTTCTCTTTTTCCCGGAGTTCCAAGCTCTAATTATCACGGAGATCCATCTAAATCATTGCAAGGATTCACCTTGTGTTTTCAATTTCTCTTTCTTTTCATTCCTTTTGTTTACCGGAGTTCTTCATGGAGGTTCTACATGATGGTTCATCAAGGATTTAATTCCCTTCTCAAAGTTTTCATCGAGATTCTTTCCTAAGGAGCTCAAGCTTTCTTCATATGGTAATCCGGAGTGCAATTCTTTCTACCATATTTTGGAGGTGGTATTATGTCATTCTTGATAATTTGAGTTCATGTTCCATGATTCACATGTTGTTAAGAATGAGTTATTTTTAAATCCATCAACCTCGTTGTTGGAGTTATCCTGTGTCATATTTCACCTAAAAGCCTTCCATTGGAATGTTGCTATTTGTGGTGCTTGCCAATGATCCAAGTTATCTCTTTATCATCTTGGTGGAAGAAGTGTTCATTTCTTCGTCGATCTAAAGCTAGCAATCGTTTCCGTTAGTGGCCGGTTGTCACCTCATAATTTTGAGATGTTTTCCATAAGCCCACTACAAGCTTATTCGTTTCGTTGTTGGTTTTTCCCAACAACCCCGTTGTAACCTTCTTGGAAGGGTGCTTTCCAAGCTCAATTGTGGCAGAAGTTGCCATTTCCCCCTCCATTCTGTTATTCCAATGACCTATCTTCTATTCTTTCTTCCGGAGGCATTGTGACGTGGCTCTTTTCACTCACCATCTCGATTCGTGAGGATCGTGTTCTTTTCTTGCTTATCCATTTAACCGGAGTGTCATGTTTTCATTCGAGTTCTCTAATCTTATCAAGTTTTTCCTCCTTCCTCAACTGGAGAGCTGTCTGAAATCCTTCTTACCCATTGTGTCATTCTTTCAATAGTTCCGGAGGCAGTGTGTTGTTGATTTCATCAAGTAACAACCCATCTTCTCAAGTTCATGTTCTATTCCTTCCATGTTCAACCGGAGTACTGCCCGAATTCTTCCCCTCTCATCTTGTTTTAACCGGAGTGGTTTTGAATTCTATCTTGTCCATTAAACTCTTGATTCATGTCTTTGCAACCTTCAAGTTCTCGTAATGTTCCTTGTTCCTTTTTTTTCTAACGGATTGTTTGCAATCTCGTTCTTCTCAGTTGTGCTCTTTCTTTTAAATTGCTCAACCTCTCAAGGTTCTTTGGTTTCACTCATTGGTCGAAGAAGCAACTTAGTTTTACCTCTTCTCTTCCTCTTCCGTTTCTCTCCGGTGCCATCCTAGATCTCGGGACGAGATCCTCTTGTAGTGGTGGAGTGTTGTAACGCCCCGAGACCGACGCTCCAGAAGACTTCCAGCTACTCCGAGTTTCGTCGTGTGATTTGTTTTGTTTGTTACATCATTTGCATTGCATCATGCCATCATGTCATTTATTTTTTAAAAACTCAACTAGATAAATCGTATGGATTTTTTTCGATCCATTTAAATTGAGGGAATTCACTCGTGATTTCTCTTTATAACATATTAAAGCCTCTCAATATTATTAGGGAGCTATAATAAAATATTCCATTTTTGGAATTCACCATAACACACTTGCAAAATCCCAATGCTTCTGTTGTCTTAATTCTTGATCTCCAACTTTGCCATTTATTCTTTCATCATCTTCTGGAGCTCCACCAAATATCTCAACATTTTTTACTACTCCTAAAGTCTAGACTCCATTCAAACTCCTTCGGTGCAAGTGAAATAATTTTAGATTTAACTTCTCCTATTTTGTTGGAACCATTTTTGTTGGGTTGGAAATATTCCGTAAAACCTTACAAATATGTCCCACCATTTTATTCTTGTTCTTGGCCTTTCTTTTAATTCTTTTGAATTGCTCTCTATTTTTTTCTGCTAAAGAGAGAGAGAGAGAAGGAGCCCAGCAGCCTGGGCCTCCCATCCTCCCGCGCCGGCCCAAGGCCAAGGCCCAGCCGCCCCCACCAATCCCTCCTAACCCTAGCCCGAACCCCCCTGCCCGATCCCCCACTCTCCCTCGTCTCCTCCCTCGCGCCGTCACCACACACGCAACACACCAGGGAGGAGTCCCCGCGCCCGATTCCCCAGCTCCTCGAGCCGGAGGGCCTCGCGTGCGAGCTCGACCCCGAGCGCCTGTGATTCTCTTCCTCCCTTCTCCTCGTGCGCCCGCAACCATCGCCTCCCTGCCATGGCCGCGTGCCGCCCCTCTCCTCCGAGCGCCGCGCCGGGCCTCCTGCGCCATAACTGGAGTCCAACTCCGACGCCCCTGCCTCGCGTCGTCTTCTTCAACCCCCTGCACGAGTCCCCTGCATCACGCCCCGTCGCCGGAGCCGCGTCAAGCCGCCGTCCTCTCCTCGCCGGTGCGCCCCCCTCCATTCCGGCGCCGGGAACGGAACCCCGCGCCCGGATCTCGCCTCCACCACCATGCGCCGCGTGCCCAACCTCCTCCCTCACCTGCGGCCTCCTCCTCGCCGCATCCTGCCGTTGCTCTTCTCGTGCGCCACCATCCCTCTGCTGCCTCACCGGACCTCCATCCTCCGCCTTCTCCCTCCCTGCAGATCCTCCTGCTGCTGTTTTACCACACCACCACGCTACCCCGAGCCTCCTCTGCCTTAGCTCCACCTCCTGGCACCCTCGATGGCACTGCTGCCATCTCTGGTGCTTCGTTGCCGTTGCCCGCCTGTTTGCCTTGGGCCCCGGTGTAGCCTCCCCATGTACCTGCAGTCTCCGCGTCTCCTGAAGATCAAAACCCGAGGCATGTGTGCTCCACTGCTAGTTTCGTGGACGACGAGTACCTCTACGATGACCCTGGATGTCTACGAGATGTGTATCACTACAGCCGGTGTGATTTTTGTCAAGTCCGACTACGACGTGCACGACTACATTTGATGTGGATTTCGTCAAGTACCCCTTCGGATATGCCAAGTTCGACTACATGATGCGTCAAGTACCTCTACCGTCGACCCCGTGGGCGTCAAGTTCCTCTCCGAACGTGTACCACGACTTCCACTACGTCGTGTACGACTACTTCCCACGACGACCCGTGAACGACTACCTCCACAACAGCCCGTGAACGACAACTTCCTCTACGAAACGCGTTCCGCCCCGAATGCACGCTTCAAAGGTATAACCCCGAGACAACGACCGCGATGAGATGCCCTTGCATGTATGAGATGCACCGTTTGCACCGTGTTCGAATTGTCACTCGTTTTCCATGCCACTAACCCGTGGGAACCCGGTAGTCGGGAGCACCCCACCATCTCTAGCATGTTGCGCACATCCGCACGCCTCCTTTTGCACCGGTATCTCCATGAGTTACCGGGACCGGAATGTTGCCGTGGCACCATTTTTGTTTCGCCGCCGTGGCACCCTTTTTGTTCCGCCATGGTGACCAAATGCTTCATAACATGCTCATGTCAACATTTTCATAAAATTGCATAAAACCTGTATATGTCATCCGCATCATGATAACAACATTTAAAATGTTTAAACTTGTTGTTGCATTAAATTGCTACATGCATATGGGGAATTACCGGATTTGTTGTTTTTATATCCGGCCCCATTTAAATTGTTTAGATGGTATAGTTTATATTATGCTTCACCTCTTGCCATGTTTAACAACAGTTAATATTGTTGGGTAGCTTAAACGAGAGATAACTAAATAATTGATGTGGTGTTCCGTTAACATGCACCTCGTTACATATTGAGCTCCACTTAACTTGTAGTATTGTTTGTTGCACTTTGCCATGCCATGCCTCATGAAACCGGACATGCATCATACTTGTTTGTGCATCATGACTTGTTTATGCTTGTGTGTTCACTATGTTGTTTGTTTCTTTCCGGGTTGCTTCTCACGTTAGCTTCGGTTTCGTTCCGGGGTTGTGAGGATTCGTTCGTCTACGGCCGTTTGTCTTCTTCTTGGATTCGTTCTTCTTCCTTGCGGGATTTCAGGCAAGATGATCATACCCTCGAAATCACTACTAGCTTTGCTATGCTAGTTCGCTCGCTCTTTTGCCATGCCAATGCTACGATGCCTACCATTTGCTTGTCAGCCTCCTAAATTGCCATGTCAAACCTCTAACCCACCATGTCCTAGCAAACCATTGATTGGCTATGTTACCGCTTTGCTCAGCCCCTCTTATAGCGTTGTTAGTTGCAGGTGAAGATTGAAGTTTGTTCCTTGTTGGAACATGGAGATGTTGTTCCTTGTTGGAACATGTTACTTGTTGGGATATCATAATATATCTTACTTAATTAATGCATCTATATACTTGGTAAAGGGTGGAAGGCTCGGCCTTATGCCTGGTGTTTTGTTCCACTCTTGCCGCCCTAGTTTCCGTCATATCGGTGTTATGTTCCCGGATTTTGCGTTCCTTACACGGTTGGGCTATAATGGGAACCCCTTGACGGTTCGCCTTAAGTAAAGCTCCTCCAGCAATGCCCAACATTGGTTTTACCATTTGCACTAACAACCTACCACCTTCCCTTGGGTTCTGCAGACTCAAGGGTCATCTTTATTCTAACCCCCCCAGGCCAGTGCTCCTCTGAGTGTTGGTCCGAACTGAGCTGCCTGCGGGGCCACCTCAGGGAAACTTGAGGGTTGGTTTTACTCGTAGCTAGACTCATCTGAGTGTGCCCTGAGAAAGAGATATGTGCAGCTCCTATCGGGATTTGTCGGCACATTCGGGCGGTGTTGCTGGTTTAGTTTTACCCTGTCGAAATGTCTTGTTGTACCGGGATACCGAGTCTGATCGGAGTGTCTCGGGTGGAGGTCTATTCCTTCGTTGACCGTGAGAGTTTGTCATGGGCTAAGTTGGGACACCCCTGCAGGGTATTATCTTTCGAAAGCCGTGCCCGCGGTTATGGGCAGATGGGAATTTGTTAACGTCCGGTTGTAGAAAACCCGAAGTTGACCTTAATTAAAATACATCAACCGTGTGTGTAACCGTGATGGTCTCTTTCCGGCGGAGTCCGGGAAGTGAACACGGTGTTGGAGTTATGCTTGACGTAGGTTGCTATAGGATCACTTCTTGATCATACTTTTATCGACCGTGCTTTGCCTTCTCTTCTCGCTCTCATTTGCGTATGTTAGCCACCATATATGCTAGTCGCTTGCTGCAGCTCCACCTCATTACTCCATCCTTCCTATAAGCTTAAATAGTCTTGATCTCGCGGGTGCGAGATTGCTGAGTCCCGTTGGCTCACCAGATACTTCCAAAACCAGTTTGCAGGTGCCTATGTTACCGAGCAGGTGACGCAACCAAGCTCAAGGAGGAGCTCGATGAAGATCTTGCCCTTTGTGTTGTTTCGTTCTAGTTGATCAGTAGTGGAGCCCAGTTGGGGTCGATCGGGGACCTTGGTCGCATTTGGGGTTCTTCTTTTATTTTGGTTCCGTAGTCGGACCTTGATTGTATCTGTATGATGTAATGCTTTATTCATGTAATTGTGTGAAGTGGCGATTGTAAGCCAACTATGTATCTCTTTCCCTTATGTATTACATGGGTTGTGTGAAGATTACCTCACTTGCGACATTGCTTTCAATGCGGTTATGCCTCTAACTCGTGCTTCGACACGTGGGAGATATAGCCGCATCGAGGGCGTTACAAAACCCATCCAATCACACCTACAAAGTACTTCTAGTTTCATACTTGTTCTAGGTAAAGCGAACATCAAGCATGCATAGAGTCGTATCAGTGGCCTATAGGACTTGAGAGAGTATTTGTTCTACCTTTAGCTCCTTGTTTGGTTCGACACTCTTACTTATCGAAAGAGGCTACAACTATCCCGTATACTTGTGGGTTATCAAGACCTTTTTCTGGCGCCATTGCCGGGGAGTCATAGTGTGGGGTGAATATTCTCGTGTGTGCTTGTTTGCTTTATCACTAAGTAATTTTTATTTGTTGTTCTTAGTTGTTTTCTATCTTTAGTTATGGGTAGGAAATGAAAAATACCAAAAAAATTAGTTGTACCTACTACACCAATGGTTGAAGAACCACTCAAAATCTATCACACTACTGAAGCTTTTTACTTGGATCATCTGCGATCCCTTTGTGCTCGTGCTGAAACCCCAACTAGCTTAGTTGAGGGCAAATCTTTAGATGAGCATGCTTGTTATGTGCGACACCGTATATCTGAAAAAGGGAAACTATTATGGGATCAAATTCAACGTTTTCAATGCTATGCTTGGAATTTATGTGAAATATATGATGTTACTTGTTGTTCTGAAAACCCTAAGAAACACCTTCCCCTACCAATGTGAGTTTATTGATAATGGAATCGTATCTTCGTACGCTAAGGGTGTTTATAATTACTATGATGTTCAACAAATTGAAGAATTTGTTGCTTTTAAGGGTGCTTATGAAATTGCTTCTTTGATTGAAAAGTATGATGCTACTCTCTACAAATCTGAAAATTTTCCCATTCTTGAATATTGTTATTATAATTACGCTTCTAATGCCTATGTTAAACCATATATTGAGAAATTCTCCGCTGTCCAAGAAGAGACTAATATTTTGCTGGAAGCTATGGAAGAAGAAATTGATGAAACTGTGAGCTCATTGGATGAAAAAGATGATGAGGAGAGCGAAGAACAAAAGGAGGAAGAGCGGATTGATCACATGTGCCCACCTTCTAATGAGAGTAACGCTTCAACTCATACATTGTTTAATTCCCCTTCGTGCTTATCGAAGGATGATTGCTATGATCCCGTTGATTCGCTTGAAATATCCCTTTTTGATGATGCTTGCTATGCTTGTGGCCAAGATGCCAATATGAATTATGCTTATGGAGATGAACTTGCTATAGTTCCTTATGTTAAACATGAAATTGTTGCTATTGCACCCACGCATGATAGTCCTATTATCTTTTTGAATTCTCCCAACTACACTATATCGGAGAAGTTTGCGCTTATTAAGGATTATATTGATGGGTTGCCTTTTACCATTGCACATGATAATTGTGATGAATGTGATATGCATGTGCTTGCTGCTCCTACATGCAATTATTATCAGAGAGGAACTATACCTCCACCTCTCTATGTTTCCAATATGTTAGAATTGCAAGAAATTGCTTATACTATGCATTGGCCTTTACTATGTGTGCATGAATTGTTCTTTTATGACATGCCGATGCATAGGAAGAGAGTTATACTTCGTTGTTGCATGATATATGTTAATTTGTGCTCACTACTAAATTACAAATCATTTTTAATTAAAATTGGCTTTAATATACCTTGGGATCCGGGTGGATTCATTACTTGAGCACTATATGCCTAGCTTAATGGCTTTAAAGAAAGCGCTGCCAGGGAGACAATCCGGAATTTTTAGAGAGTCATTTATTTCTATTGAGTGCTTTTATATAGTTTAAAAACAAAAAAATATAAAGAGGGGAACCTAAAAACTTTTCAAAAAG
The DNA here is from genome assembly GCF_002162155.2 of Triticum dicoccoides. Classification (NCBI taxonomy): domain Eukaryota; kingdom Viridiplantae; phylum Streptophyta; class Magnoliopsida; order Poales; family Poaceae; genus Triticum; species Triticum dicoccoides. Next base: position 644,451,422 of record NC_041385.1, on the reverse strand, counting down.
GAAAGTAAAAGTGAGAAAGACAAGCATTGTTGAAGTGGGAGAGCTCCTTGATCTTTGTTCATGCTCACGGAAACTTTGTGAATCTTAATTACAGAAACTTGTCATCAAAAATAATTATCCCCTTGTACAATTCCATTGTATTATAAAAATAACGTGCCAAGGTTTGCCTTTAGGATGTTTACAATGCTTGTTGGTTTGTACGGTGCAGGACAGAAACTTTGGCTGTAGTGCGCAATTTTAACTTTTTAACTGGAACGTAAATTGGTTCTGATTATTTTTGCACTGTCTTGATATACAACTTGTTTATTTTTTCTAATTTTGGTAGAATTTTTGGGTTACCAGAAGTATGGTGAATCTTCAGATTGCTACAGACTGTTCTATTTTTGACAGATTCTGTTTTTGATGCATAGTTTACTTGTTTTGATGAATCTATCAATTTATATTAGTGGATTAAGCCATGGAAAAGTTATATTACAGTAGAAACAATTCAAAAACAAAATATGAATTGGTTTTCAACACTACTTAGAGTGGTGATTTGCTTTATTATACTAACGGATCTTACCGAGTTTTCTATTGAAGTTTTGTGTGGATGAAGTGTCTAAACGAGGAGGTCTCGATATGAGGAAAAGGAAGAGAGGCAAGAGATCAAGCTTGGGGATGCCCGAGGCACCCCAAGTAAATATTCAAGGAGACTCAAGCGTCTAAGCTTGGGGATTCCCTGGAAGGCATCCCCTCTTTCTTCAACAAGTATCGGTATGCTTTCGTATTCGTTTCGTTCGTGCAATATGTGCAAGTCTTGGAGCGTCTTTTGCATTTAGTTTTCACTTTTCTTTTATGCACCATGCTGGTATAGATAGTCCTTGGTTGATTTATAGAATGCTCATTACACTTCACTTATATCTTTTGAGTATGGCTTTATAGAATGCTTCATGTGCTTCACTTGTATCATTTGAAGTTTGGATTGCCTGTTTCTCTTCACATAGAAAACTGCCATTTGTAGAATGCTCTTTTGCTTCACTTATATTTGTTAGAGCGGGGTCATATCTTTTTTAGAAAGAATTAAACTCTCTTGCTTCACTTATATCTATTTAGAGAGATGACAGGAATTGGTCATTTACATGGTTAGTCATAAAATCCTACATAAACTTGTGGATCACCGAATATGATATGTTTGATTCCTTGCAATAGTTTTGTGATATAAAGGTGGTGATATTAGAGTCGTGCTAGTTGATTAATTGTGAAATTGATAAATACTTGTGTTGAGGTTTCCAACTCCCGTAGCATGCACGTATGGTGAACCGTTATGTAACGAAGTTGGAGCATGAAGTGTTTTTTGTTTGTCTTCCTTATGATTGGCAGTCGGGGACGAGCGATGGTCTTTCCCTACCAATCTATCCCCCTCGGGGCATGCATAGTAGTACTTTGCTTCGAGGGCTAAGTAGACTTTTGCAATAAGTATATGAGTTCTTTATGACTAATGTGAGTCCATGGATATACGCACACTCACCCTTTCCACATTGCTAGTCTCTATTGTGCCGCGCAACTTTCGCCGGTATCATGAACCCATTATTTACCTTCCTCAAAACAGCCACCATACCTACCTTTCCATAGCCATTCCGAGATATATTGCCATGCAACTTTCCACCGTTCTGTTATTATGACACGTTCCATCATTGTCATATTGCTTTGCATGATTGTAAGATAGCTAGCATGATGTTTTCATGGCTTGTCTGTTTTTTGATGTCATTGCTATGCTAGATCATTGCACATCCCGGTACACCGCCGGAAGCATTCATATAGAGTCATATCTTTGTTCGATTTATCGAGTTGTAATATTGAGTTGTAAGTAAATAAAAGTGTTATGAACATCATTATTAGAGCATTGCCCCAGTGAGGAAAGGATGAAGGAGACTATGATTCCCCCACAAGTCGGGATGAGACTCCGGACTTTATGAAAAATAAAAGAGGCCAAAGAAGCCCAAATAAAAAAATAGGCCAAAGAAGCCCACCAGAAAAAATTATAAAAAAAATAAAAAAAGAAAATGAAAAAATGAGAGAAAAAGAGAGAAGTGGCAATGTTACTATTCTGTTACCACACTTGTGCTTCAAAGTAGCACCATGTTCCTCATAGAGAGAGTCTCCTATGCTTTCACTTTCATATACTAGTGGGAATTTTTCATTATAGAACTTGGCTTGTATATTCCAATGATGGACTTCCTCAAAATGCCCTAGGTCTTCGCGAGCAAGCAAGTTGGATGCACACCTACTTAGTTTCTTTTGTTGAGCTTTCATATATTTATAGCTCTAGTGCATCCGTTGCATGGCAATCCCTACTCACTCACATTGATATCTATTGATGGGCATCCCCATAGCCCGTTGATACGCCTAGTTGATGTGAGACTATCTTCTCCCTTTTTTCCTCACAACCACCACCATATACCACCATAGTGCTATGTCCATGGCTTGCGCTCATGTATTGCGTGAAAGTTGAAAAAGCTGAAGCGCGTTAAAAAGTATGAACCAATTGCTCGGCTCGTCATCAGGGTTGTGCATGATTTGAATGCTTTGTGTGGTGAAGATGGAGCATAGCCAGACTATATGATTTTGTAGGGATGAGCTTTCTTTGGCTATGTTATTTCGATAAGACATAACTGCTTGGTTGGTATGCTTGAAGTATTGTTGTTTTTATGTCAAATGATAGACTATTGCTTTAAATCACTCGTGTCTTAATATTCATGCCATGATTAGATACATGATCATGATTATGCTAGGTAGCATACCACAAAAAAATTATATTTTTATCATTTACGTACTCGAGGATGAGCAGGAATTAAGCTTGGGGATGCTGATACGTCTCCATCGTATCTATAATTTTTGATTGTTCCATGCCAATATTTTTGAACTTTCATATACTTTTGGCAACTTTTTATATTATTTTTGGGACTAACATATTGATCCAATGCCCAGTGCTAGTTCGTGTTTGTTGCATGTTTTATGTTCCGCAGAAACCCAATATCAAACGGAATCCAAACGGGATAAAAATGGATGGAGAATTATTTTGGAATATTTGGGATTTTCCGGAGGAAGAATCAACGTGAAACAGTGTCCGTGGTGGCCACAAGACAGGGGGTGCGCCCACCCCCTGGGCGCGCCTGGCACTCTCGTGGGCCTCCCGTAAGGCAGTTGATTCCCTTCTTTGGCCGCAAGAAAGCTAATTTTTGGAAAACGATCTGGGCGAAGGTTTCAATCCAATCAAAGTTACGGATCTCCAGATATAAAGGAAATGGTGCCAGGGCAGAATCCCAGAACGTAGAAACAGAGAGATAGATCCAATCTCGGAGGGGCTCTCACCCCTCCCACGCCATGGGAGCCAAGGACCAGAGGGGAAACCCTTCTCCCATCTAGGGAGGAGGTCAAGGAAGAAGAAGAAGAAGGGGGGCTCTCTCCCCCTTGCTTCCAGTGGCGCCGGAACACCGCCGGGGGCCATCATCATCACCGCGATCTTCACCAACACCTCCATCATTTTCACCAACGTCTCCATCACCTTCCCCCATCTATATCCAGTGGTCCACTCTCCCGCAACCCGCTGTACCCTCTACTTGAACATGGTGCTTTATGCTTCATATTATTATCCAATGATGTGTTGCCATCCTATGATGTCTGAGTAGATTTTCGTTGTCCTACCGGTGATTGATGAATTGCTATGAATGGTTTAATTTGCTTGTGGTTATGTTGCTGTCCTATTGTGCCCTCTGTGTCGCGCAAGCGTGAGGGGTTCCCGCTGTAGGGTGTTGCGATACGTTCATGATTCGCTTATAGTGGGTTGCTTGAGTGACAGAAGCATAAACCCGAGTAAGGGGATTGTTGTGTATGGGATAAAGGGGGACTTGATGCTTTAATGCTATGGTTGGGTTTTACCTTAATGAAGCTTTAGTAGTTGCGGACGCTTGCTAGAGTTCCAATCATAAGTGCATATGATCCAAGAAGAGAAAGTATGTTAGCTTATGCCTCTCCCACATAAAACTTGCTATCGGTTTAGTAACATAGTCAAGTGCTTAGGGACAATTTCACAACTCCTACCACCACTTTTCCACACTCGCTATATTACTTTATTGCATCTTTATCTAAACAGCCCCTACTTTTTATTTACGTGTTCTTTATTATCTTACAAACCTATCCAATCACACCTACAAAGTACTTCTAGTTTCATACTTGTTCTAGGTAAAGCAAACATCAAGCATGCGTAGAGTTGTATCAGTGGCCGATAGGACTTGAGAGTATATTTGTTCTACCTTTATCTCCTCGTTGGGTTCGACACTCTTACTTATCGAAAGAGGCTACAACTACCCCGTATACTTGCGGGTTATCACCCACTTGTAAGCAGTTGTGCAAAACACGGCACATCGGCTCAGCTCGCTTCAACACTAGGCTATCGACCAGCTAACAATCAACAATATGTTGTCTCACATATAAGCAACTATGTATCTTGCTACAGTGGTTCATGTAATTAACTCAGGCGACAATGTAATAAATTCCAAACCTTCACATGCTAGTCCAGCGCTCATGTGGAACACTCACATTAAACTCGTCTTCATAAAAAACTTGAAAAGCATAGGTTAAGCAATTTTATACATCTCAATGATTCATAGAACATAACAAACATATACTAGTTCACAACAAAATACAAAGTTGTGAGAAGGTTTACAAATCAGGAAAAAACAAGCAAGGCTTCTCTGAGCAAAGGGCCTCCCGGCAGGCTTAAATTTCCTGGAGTTCACTCTGGTTTTTTCTTGTTGCCACCATCCAGGGTTAGGTTCTCTCATTCCAGAATAACCAATTATAATTGTGGTCTCAGCTAGAATGCTGAACTGAACCATGCAGTGTACTGACTAGGTGAAATTCTTGTGTATTCCACTAAATTTAAGCACCGGTATTTGCATAAATAAGAAGACCACAATGCCGCTTGTCTGCGCACCTGTCCAAAAAACTGCCGTGCAGCCATGCCAGCTAGTCCTCGGTCCATGGATGAACTGGTAGAAAGTGCATTCCGTACTAGGATGCAGTTGTTTTCGCTCATCCCTGCACTGTAATCAGGAAGTAAAACGTACGAATCAGCTTCTTTTAGATTACGTTGGTCATTCTACCTTAGTTACTACCAATGTAGGAATACCTTGAAGACGGGAGGTTAGACGACGGCAACGAGGGGTAGCCATCTCATTTTGCAAGTTGTACTAAAACTGAGGTGTGTGCTTTTGATTGCACGTATAGAAACGATACGGAGACAAGCATCCCGAAACGATATGGAGACAGACATCCCTGTTTTGCGCAAATACGAAATATAGTTATTTAAACAGTGACAGATATTTGTAGTGCCGTATGATTAACAGCAAGATCTATTGTGTTATAATTGGCACTAGATTGACAATATGAAGAGCTCTTAAGTAAGTAGCATCACATCACATCAACATTGCCACTAGATTAACATGCAGAACAATAGCATTAGTATTACTGTCATGAGAGTAGCACATGGTCAGTAAATGTGCAACCAAATTTGTGCAGTTCCACTGGGATGAAGCAATGTTAGCGGTGTGAGATTTAAGTGTAACTGCAAAAACACAATTCATGGGAAATAAAGCAAGACGGAAGCACTTCATAAAATGGTGGTGGCATTGCTTCAATTTAACGACGGCACTAGGCCATTACTTATAGTGACATTAGGTGGCATTGCTTAATGATTCATGTGATTTTACATTAACAGTAGCAATATGAGCGTAGGGACAGCAGGGGCATAAAGTGGTGAGGCAGATGTGGCTGCTGAGAGCGGCAAACACTCAGGCAGCATGTCTGCATTTGTCCCATTTTTTATCTCCTCGATGACATTTTCCTATGTGAGCACAGGAAATCTAGACCTGCTCATTCTCAGTTGCGTTGTCCCCCAACACCCGTCACTTTCTTTCCTTTTTCAACCAAAAGATAGGTCCACTTCCCCCCACCCTTTGACATCCACCATGCTTTCTTCGTATTTTCAACCAAGAGACCGATTGGGTAGCGAGTATCTACTACTTTCCCCCATTTTCTCTTAGAACCAAGTCCTAGGTTCATGCCACAGCTTTCCCACTTTCTTCCCTGTTTGAACCAACGCTTAGAGTCAACTGTATGACCTAGCTTTACCTCTAATAATAGTAAAAGTCTAGGTGGCTTTGGAACATCAGACGGAAGTAGAAACAGATCCACACGAAGGGAGCTGGGGCAGTAGAGCAAGGCAGGTTTCGAAGGAATATATACCTGAGGATCGTCGACATGTGGCAAAGACGGCGTCGGGAGGCTGCATCTTGGCCACAATACCGCAGGGAGCAAGAAGGGGTCGGAGGCCCTCCCGAGTCGGCGCTCTCTCGAAGAGAACGGCATGTCCGCCGATCAGGATGCGCGGGCAGACGTTGGTCTCCCTCCTCGCTGCCGACGATAGCGTGAACAGTGCACCTACATCCCTGCCCCGGTCGAGGTTGTCCGGCCGGATTTGTGACCAGCCATGAGCTGAGAGAGAGTGTGGCCACCTATGTCTTGCTTAGATCTCGAGAGCATGAGAGAGTGAACGAGAGGAACAATAGTAAAGCAAGCGCTAAGGCTCCTGCATATATATATAGTGGAGTGCTTTTGTTGTACCAGCTTCAAAAAAATGCGCTCCTACATGTACCCACGAGTGGGTGTGAGAGAACTAATGCGTGTGTGCACCGCTTCTCTTCATGAGAGTACAATATACTATGCCCAAAGAACATTCGCTGCAAGAGTAATAGTATAAGTGTGTGACGTGTGAGCTAGAATAAAATGTGCGCAACGTCTTTTGTTTTTTAGAAGTTCTGAGGGTAGGGTGTGAAGATCACATATGTGCATGACGTCTACCTGCAAATAGACGGTGGGTGCGACGTGTGAGTCTGCGAGAGGACTCGGGAGAGTCGTGACTCCTGAGGGTGCGTGTGCGTGAGAGAAAGGGGGGCACATATCAATGCAATGCATGTGTCTGTAAATCATTATCCGACAAACGTTCGCCACAAGCCTTTTCCTGACGAACGTCGTAAGAACCGTTAGATCGGCATCCGACTGTGTCAGTTTTGCCATGTCATTTAACAGAACAGCCACTCCTCCTATACCCAAATCCTCCAGGTGAGTGTTAGCAACTGTCATATGCTCCCTCTGTTCCGAAATGCAGTGCATATAGCTTTATTGAAAATTCGGACCTCGCAAACTTTTACTGAGTTTTCATGTACCAAATTGCACATGTAGAATACCCTGTATATATCATTTCATTCATCTTCGAGAGGTAACTATAAAGATGGGTGAGGAGTCTACAAAGAAAGACCATCGTATCACCCACAGCAATTTCAACCATCCTTTAGTGTCAAGGAATATCATAGGAACTCTATATGATATGATTTTTACATGATTTTTTTCCTTTAGAGCCAATTGGTTCATAGGAATAGATTCATATACTCCACATTTCAAAGGAAATAAACATGATATCATTTCTATTGCTTTAGAGCCACTTGGTTCATATGAATGGATTCCTATACTCCCTTAATTTCAAAGGAAAATAAACATTAGCGTATATTCAATAGAAAAGTTCCTATGATATGAACCAAATTACATCTCTTTTCTAATCCCTCCTCATAGGAATTGAGATACATGTCATCTCTAGATTCAATAGAAAAGTTCCTATGATGTGAACCAAATGACACCTCTTTTCCAATCCCTACTCATAGGAATTGAGATGCTGCATGTCATCTCTTTCCCTACAACTTCCATGTATACATCTTCTATTCCTAAATAGATAGTACAACCCACTAGTAGATTTTTTCCAAAACATGCAACTATGGCACAAGAACTATATAGTGTGACAATAACTTTGAAAGATGGTCGTTGGATGAAGCTAATCCGACAGTGCAGAGATGGCAAATCCGAGCACTACTGGCCGTTGGATATCATCAACATTCCACCATATCTGCCACATGTACAATTTAGAAGACTCCATGGTTGAACTTAAGCATAATGCACAAACCTCAAAACACATGCACTTCTCCTTTGTTCTAGAATCTTCTGTATCATAATAGATTTTTTTTTGAAATGAATTGCCATTATTTGTTTCTTACTTTATGCTTTACAATGCACAACTCCATGAATCTTAACATTTTTATAAAACTACTTGATTTTGAATGAGATGAACTATAAGAACTAAACGAACATCTACATCATGCATATATGACTCAAAGCTTTACATGCTATAGTGTGTATTTATTCATAATTTGGTTTCGAAATCTCATGCGTTCAATGCATGTGTACCTTACTAGTTTTGAGTAGAGTAGCAAATTTCACGCGACCCCCGGTATTTCAAAATGCAGGGCCCATGCATCATTGCCTTTCTGTCGAACCTACGTCCACAATTTTTTGTATGTATACTATATCTCCACTGGTCCCCGAACCCAAAATGCTGCCTCGTTCCAGTAAAACCAAGCGGCCCACACATATTTAAGGCGTCGAATCGAACCCGTTTACTACGACATGGCCCCGCACGCCCTAGTACTCCTACAAACCCTACCGCTGCACTCATCATCGGTTTTCTTCAAGAGGACGAGGGAGAAGCCGATTTGTAGTGAAGGTGCTTTTAAAAAAGGATCTGAAGTGGAGACCCCTACCCTAGGGTGCCCTAGGTAGCTGCCGCACATATCATTGTTTTTTCTTTTCTTTATGCTCTTGCGCCCTAGAGTGAAATGATGGTTGCTTCGTCCGTCCAGCTTAATGTGGGAAAGGTGGGGCTTTGTGATTTGACCCCTCATCGCTCATTTTCTACTACTATGGCGCTACGACCGAGGTGGATCCAATTCCAACCCCTGCTCTGAACTGTAATTTGTTGCATCGCACGTGGAACAAGGCGGTGGATGAGCCACATGTCGGCCAAAGGGGTCCTGTTAAGTGTGTCTCCATTTCGTGTGCGGATTGACCCTGCTTGAATTGCTACGCCAACACGACAGGAGCAGCCTATCCTTTGGTTTTGCTCCTTGGTGAACCCCAACTATATTGATCTAAAAAGATACGTGCTGAACTACCCTCTCCGTCTTGTTTTTTTATTTTTAGGCATCTTGGTTTATAGGGCGTGCACATAGTTCTAGGTCATCCATTTGACTAACTAAATATGAGTTACTATGTCACAAAAAGTATATCATTGGATTCTTAAGAGGATGTAGTTATATTTAAAAGTCGAGGGCAGGGCTTTTCCTGTGTGGTAGGTGGGGCAGTTCCGCCTAGTCGGTTCGACAGAGACGCGAGAAGACGAGGGAGTAGGCTGCTGCAAATGTAGGGCTGTGTGATTTGACAGCGAGTTACTGCTGGACAGGTGGGGCCCCATGATTTGACTTGCCATTATCACTTTAACTTCGGCACTACGACCGGCGTGAGTCTCCCGATTCCTGACCACCTCCATACAGGTGCCTCTCCCAATGCTCCACCATGTAGTAGAGGCTGGCTCTTGCATGAGAGCCCACTTCTCCACTTTTTCCTTGCCTCTCTTTCCTCCACATATGCAAAAATGTCATGTAAAGCGCACTATTGTACTTTACTTGCTCCTACAGGTGCTAAGCTTGCCACATAGGCATAAAGTCTGATGTGGCAAGTTAATCAATAAGAGAGAGACTAGTTTGGTGACCCAAGGAAGAAACGGTGATAAGCGCGTGTACCTAGGTGAAAAGATAATTTTGAGTCTATAGCTAATTAAATGAAGCAAACTTAGCAACAAAAAACTAATAAGCACACAATTTCATTGGAAGAGGTCACTCCTTGGCAAATGCAATAAATACTACTCCATGTGTCCCATAATATAAGAACGTTTTTGGCACTACACTAGTGTCAAAAACATTCTTATATTATGGGACGAAGGGAGTACGAAGAAAGAGATAGAGAGAAGTAAAAAAATACACTTATAGCCAACCTTATAGCTAACCTTGTTGTAGTATGAGTGACTAAGTGATGACATGCCAACATCAGATAGCCTAATGCACCGTGTTGAATCTCCAAGGGCGCGACTGCGCTAGCGACGCGACGGTCGTGGTAGGCGCGACCATGATACGGGCTGCTGGCAGCCCTTGGATCTGAGATCAAACAGTTGCATGCTAAGTTGCTGAAAATTTGTAGAATAACCCTCCAGGATAGGATATTCACCCATAGGTCTAGAATCACGCCATGCAACCGTTCGATCTCAGATCCAAGGGCTGTCGGAAGCCCGTATCATGGGAGACTGGAAAGCCACTACCCTGCCATTCGCACGCTGGCAGTTCGCTCCAACTCGTCCCCGCACGTCCTTTAATACTACGGCGGTTTGCTCCTAGTCGTCCAGCCCTTTCACATTACGGCAGTTCCACTAATCCTAACCCTCCTCCCAAATCAATGGCGTCCCAAATCTCCATGATCGGCAGTGAGTACAAGGTTAGAACCATCACCGGTGATGAGTTCGACATCATCTACACCTGTTCTGCCGCGGTGGTGAAAGGATGCCTTTCTCGCTTCAGTCGCATGTTCGAAAACTCAGATGATGAGTGGGTCACTGGGCTAGATGTTGAGTACACCACAGTCCTGGGACGAGAGACGGATCTAAAGGACGAAGAGAGCAAGAAGCCCACCATGATCCAGGTTTGCGTGCATGACTTATGCTTGGTCTACCACATATGCCATGACGACGTTGAATGCCTGGATTTTAAGAACTTCCTCGAGAGCAACCTAGTCAAATTCGTTACTATAGACTTTAGGAATGACAAAGAAGTCCTGGGTCGGATAGGCCTCGTTGTAGGCAACCCCTTCGACCTCCAGCAGAATCGGCTGCTGGCCTCCAGTGGCCAGCCTTCAATGCTGACCCAGGCAGGAGCCATGGTTCATCCTTCGTACCGTAAACTAGAGAAACCTCATTACACGTTTCATCGTCATGCATGGCAGTGAAATGTACTAGATATAGACCACATCCATTACGCTCCAATGGATGGTTACATATTTTAAAAGGCTAGAGTACTGTTCATCACATATATAGCCAGTTAAATTCTCAACCTAGAACGACGTGCATGCCATGTAGTAAACCGAGACGGAGGAAGTATAGTAAAAATGAGGTGATTTTACTGAGCGATCAACAGGGGAGCATGGCTTGTCATGCGGTCCCATGTGTCATGATGTACCAAGGCGATGCGCGTGTCCCTCTTGAGGTAGAAGCAATACTACGTGGTTTGATATGATGGCGAACCGAAGTGTGAAATAATGGTTGCTTCATCCGTCTGGGAAGGTGCGGCATTGTGATTTGACGTCTCATTTCTCATTACTACTACTGGGCCGTACGAGTGGGGTGTGTCCCCCCTGCTGTTCTGCATTGTTATTTGGTGCTTGACACATTGACCCAGTTGCTATATGTCCCACATGTCAGCGACAGGAAGTACAGAATTCATGAAAGGGGGTATACTACAGAATTCATGAAAGGGAGCGACTTAGTTTTGGAAAAATCTGTTTTCACGGAGTATGTACCCCTAGGGTTTATAGGGCTCATCTAAAAAACATTTGTTTTTCCGTTTGATAAGTCTCAGTTCTACTACTAGTAGTAGTACCATTACATGTTGGATTTCGAGGTGCGTTAGATCACCCGATGCAAGTAGTGTCAAGAGGAAACTCACCAATGCATGTAGAAGTTCATGGAAATTTAGTGGTCATTCATGCATTCGTTCTAATTAATGCCTCAGTAAACATAACTTCTTGAGAAAAACGAGCATACTAATTACTTGTGCAAACTACAAAATTAATTCGACCACTCACCGTCTACCTTGGTTGGAGAGTTTTTGAAATTGAGCCATAAACTGGAAAGGAGGGAGTGGTAACTTTTGTCTCGATTACTATTTGTGGCCTTGTATAGATGCAAAATGTATTTTTTATAGTGGCCTTGTATAAGTAAATGGAGGGAGTACTAAGGGCATCCACAGCGTGTAGAGGCAACATGGCCTCTAAGTTGGGGTCCACTTACCCACCTCTAAGATTTTTCTAAGGTCGCGCAATGTATCAAATTTAATCTGGCCTCTAAGATGGAGCCCACTGCATGCAGCATACACATAAAGAATACCTTTTTTCATCGGCCATGCTAGCATGCAGTATGCACTACTGAGTATGACTAGTGGGGATGCAGAATTATTTTAGTAGGAAGAGAACTTGGAGGCCGCCTCTTGGCTTAGAGGCGACGCCAGCCACTTTAGCTTAGAGGCGATCCCTTGCCATGGCGCCGGTCTCCAAGTCGCTAGAGGCGGGCTTAGAGGCGAGAAAAGAGCACACTGTGGATGCTCTAAAGGATATATATATTCCAAACAAAATGATAATCTCTCTAACCAAGGTACATAGTAGGGACGAGGAGTAAACGGAGGGAGGAGTAAAATTTTCTCCTCGTGCTGCGAGCCACCGCGCGCGTGGGCGAGGGAGCGGGCGTAAGGCATGCAGTAGTAGGAGTACTACTACTACTACTCGTAACCAAGCTTCACCTCATCCTCCGAGACACCGCGCCCGTGGGCGGGGGAGACGGCGTTCTAAGCAAGCTTCTCCTCGTTCTGCGAGTTGACGGGACACATCAAAAGTACTCCAATGTATAGAGCCTTGCCTCTAAGGTAGGCCCCACATGGTTTGACTCTTTTTTAACATAACACGTCAAGTCGCAATTTGTTTGTTCACCCGTGGTAGACGATCCTCCCCCCACCAAGTGGCAACCAGACAACCAGTACACGTGTCAAATTACCACGTGGGCTGCCTTTTCCTACAGAAATGAGCTCCACCGTGTACCCGCACGGATGTGGTTGGGAAAGAGACGGGAGTACGTGCGCCGTGCGTGCACCTCTTCTCTTCCTGCACGTCCCCCACCTACATGTGTGTGTTTGAGAGAGATACAAACCTAGACATAATGCACCGTCCATCCCCATGCCTCCGCCAAGTCAGACCACCAATCACCACCGCGCCCCACTCCTCCTCACCTTATCTCTCATCTTTCTCCCTCCATTTTTATATACAAGGGGCCACTATGAAAATTACAATTTGCAGATATACGATGCCACTAACACTAATCGATGCAATATTAATGGTGTTTTCCTCGTGGTACTAGCAAAGGAGGACATTGATTATCCCTTGCATGCATGCGGGAGTTTGTAAAAAAATGCATCTTGATGTTCCGTGCAATGCACATGCATCTTGCTAGTTCATGAAAACAACACATGGCAAAATTCCACGGCGAATCAGGGATTTGAATCTGTTGGGAGGGGCTGTTTGGATCTTGCCCGGGGTAGCCAAAATATTGGCGACCCTTTTGTCCACCGGTGCCTTTGCCACTGATGAACGAGGAATGGCTCGGGTGCTCATGCATCCTCCGACGCGCTCGTGGGAGACGAGCTCGCACGAGCTGTGTTTTTTTGTCCCACAACACCACTCGAGCCACCCGCAGACCGACCGGCGACCGCAAATTATGCCATCCAACCGTAGCCGCACACATTATGACAACAACTCAACCAACTAGACAAAATTCACGCAAACACGTAGACAAACTGATATTTCATATAACAACGACAAAAATCATATAAAATACCGGATTTTCATACAAACATGATGGATTTCATTACATTCAAATGAACTATGCGGTGCTAGTTCTGGACAGCACAGGTATATAATACCTGGCCTAAATGGTCGCCCGCCGATCGATTTGTGTTCCTCATGTTCGGGAGCACGATCACCGGACTGCCGGGAGCCCCGGAGGTATATGCTTCAGCGTAAAGGACGGCTCGCTTTCCCACTGCCCAACTGATATCATTGGCTGATGCCGAAGATGATGGTGGCCGACACCGGTTTGAGTTCATCACTGGCCACTACTTCGCCATGGCCGGCACCGGCTCGAGTTCATCCTAACATTGCCCTCTTCCGTGGAGCCCATGCGGGGTCGACGAAGGTCCTCGCAACAAAAGGATCTAGTTAGACACCTGCTGTGTACGCCGGCGTCGCCTCCGCGGTGGCCTTCATGGGACACAAGCGGCGGCGGCCTCCCGTGTTCTACTTATCCTTGATGATGGCGGCGGACGCGGAGGCGCTGGCCACCGAATCGTCGCTCTCTGCGCATCCGGCTTCTGTCGCTGCTTGGATGGCGCGGCTGCCGGCATGGGAGTCTCGGCCACAGAAATGGGAGACGCGGTACGAGGCGGCAGCGTGGACGGAAGCAATGACTCCCGTGCGCCGCTCCTCGTGGAGCTGGCCTGGAGCGGCGAGTTGCTGAACCGCGCGCCGGCTTGGGGCAGCAACTGGCTCCGTCGGGCGAGGGGAAGGAGGTGGATCAGCGAGCTGCATAGCTCATATCCGGCGGGCTACCCAGCCGGCTTGGATGCGGAATAACTACTCTTTGTAAGCCATTGTAAGAGTGGACAAAATGGTGAAGGATGAGATAGGGGAGCGGTGGAGGTGTGCGATTCTTGGCCGGCATTTGGCCTCGTTTAAATAGGAGATTAAGTAGATGGCGGATGGGAGGAGCTCGGCCGGCGTTGCGTTTAATGTCGGCCCGGTCATGAACGGACATGTGTCCAGAGTGGGTTTCTCGACTTCCACACGAGCGGGTTTCATGGAGGCGTTTGAATGCGGGAAGAAGGCGTGTTCAGTCGGGCGTGCAACGAGTGGCACCCTCGAATCTGACCTAGGACACCGTGTCGTTATTCCACTAACGTGTGTGCTCTTTGGGTACATGGCCTGCATGCATGCATCCCAACATAGGCAGCGCACAATAGAGGAACCTTTGGTGGGCCAGGGCGGTCAGAAGCGGGCATTTCATAAACCGATGATTGTTCATTGAGTGTCATGTCATATTTTTCATGTAGATAATCCTACTATGTTCATAGCCCGTTCGATACGTTGTGATTCATAAAGACCGCTGCAAAAATCAATGTTCTGATTATCACAGATAAGATTGATTAGTACCCGTAACAATCCATGTCCTTAACAAAGGGTGCATGCACGTATAGGTTGAGCGTGTGTCTTGCGTCGTGTTGTGTGCATGCAAGCGTCCGAGTGTTGCGTGCGTGCAAGGGTACGTTTCAGTGTTGCATGCATGCATGTGTATGTGCGTGTGTTCGTGAGTGCATGTGTACGTGTTAGTGTTGTACGCCAGCATGCGTGCGTGTGTACGTTATGTGTACATGTCAGTGTTGCATGCCTGCATGGGTGCTTGTCTTGCGTGCGTGCATTTGTACGTGTGGGGTGAGGCTACACGTCAGTCGACTGACTTTTTAATCTCTGGTCATTAGATTTTCCAGCCGTTGGATACAAAATCAAGGGCCTCCAGTTTATCATCAAACTCCACACCCCCTGAGTCGCCAGCCACCACTGGCCGAACCGCCGGCCCCCGCAGCCCACGGCCGGCCCGTGCCGCTACGCCGCCCCGCCCTCCCTGAAACCACTCCCCACCGTCGGTCCGCCGCCGCACCGGCCATCCCTCTA